>NC_050177.1:36478803-36796303 GCF_008315115.2 Sander lucioperca
AGCACATGTGAAATCATGTCTTGTCACCAGCCAAGACTGTAACCTGCATTCAGCGGTACTTTGTCTATGAAGAGAAAGTTTCTCTGTACAGTGGTTCTCACCTGCAATTAGGTTTTTATATCCTCTCAGTTCAAAGGCTGTGCATATTTTCCACTCTCAGCCCAAAGTGGTATTCCCTGAGATTCTCTGAGCAGAGAAATTGCAGGCTGCGTGAATTTATTTGAAGAACAGGTGGTTTGACTGTGTCTTTCTTCCTCCGAGAGGATTCCTCTTTAGACTCCCAGGGGGAAATTACAGAGCGGGAATCCTCTGTCACTAACTAAGGAGAACCCAGCTGATATCTTTACAGTAGCTGTGCGTACACCAGAGCATGCTTCTTGCTCCATATGTTACATCTGCTCTTATACTGCTGCTGTGTTCTGTGCTTTTTTATGTGTCCTATAGTAAAATGTAAAGTCATTGGCTGTCAGTCATTTATTATAATTGACAGTGCTGAATAGCAGTTTACAAGTAATAATTAATATTGTGTAACATACTCTAAGCTTGTCCTGTTACCTCTCTCATTCAGCCATCTTTTTGTCAGCACAAAGGCGTCACTGTGGGAGCATGTGTGTCCTGATGGTAATCTTTGTGTTTGTGCATTTGTTTTGCAAATTAAAAGGAGTACTTGTCTCTGTACGACACACTGTCTGCAGAACAGAATTGGCAAAGGATTACAATGGACAAAGGATTTATAAATACAGTATGTAAATCATGACTTTGGTTGATGTTAAAAAAAAAAATAGACATTTCACGTTAAAAGAATAGACATTTCTTGCTCTACTTTACTGTCTCTCTTTATCAGGCTAAATGAATGACCATGACTAGTTAAGTGTTAAAACAGTCAGTAATATGGAATACATGTACACCATTAGCTCATAAATTGACATTGTGAAGTAAGGAACACCCTTAATTTACTGTAATGCGGAAAGTCGGCACATTACATTACACCTACATTGTTTCATTTCAAATGCAACGTGCTGCAGTACAAAGCCAACACAACAATGTGTCACTGTTCTGATACATTCTGAGCGCACTGAGTGTTTCCCAGCAGACTACAGTGTACCCACGTCAAATAGTCACCCTCCAGCAGCCGAGTCGTCCTGTCCACACCTAACCCCTACCCCTACAAAGTCTTTATTAAGGTGTCAATGATGAAGATGCCTCTGACAGCTAAACAATGTCCTCCGACTAAACACAGGACGTGGTGCTCACCCAGCACCCTCATACCTCATGAATAGACGGGTTTCCCAGGGCACGTTGTCCCAATGCACACAACCAATACTGTGGCATCTGCAAATATTCTGCTGTTTTGTTACTATTACAAGACCAAACTTCCACTGAGTTAACGCTGGAAGAGGATTGGGATTTGACTTTAGTTTTAGTATGGAAACACTCAGGATTCAGGCGTATATATCACAAACATTTTTTTAATTGATTTGTGTGTAACATATTAAACATAAATGTTGCCATTTGATGTGTTGAGCAGAGTACAACAAAACAATACTATATCTATAAGTACATTATCAATACCAGTTGGCAGCCCCAAGTCCAGTTTCCTCCACATGGAATGTTAGCTAGCAGCTGTTTAGGACATGTTTTGGTTTATCTTGTCTTGTTTGGTGAAGAAAAGTTTTTTTTAAAATCAATTTTACTGCTTCAAGTTTGCAAACCTGTCTGTTAGTGACAGAGGGCAAACAATTACAGGTTCAAAGAAACAGGTTTAATATCCTGTGTCACTGTTGCCAATGCTATGCACCTGTAACCCAGTCAAGGACATTTTTTTTATTTATTATTTATTTATTGTTTACACCTCATTATCATTTCAATTGATTCTAGTAGTCCATAAAGGAACTTTTGTAGTTTTTTTCATAGGTTCAATATTTTGCATTTATCCTCTGTATCTGTGTCACATTCGCATTATGGTGCTGAGCCCCCCTAAAGGTCTGATCCTAGAATCGCCCCTGCATCAGTTTAGTACAGGTTGACATGTCCCGTAAAGATGGCAACACTTTAGTATGATCAAACTCCTTCTTTGCCTTCCTCACCCTCCTCTTCATCTTCTTTCTTCTTCTTATTCCTCTGGCTCTGCTCACATGCATACCGAGGACTTTTCCACACATTCCCTGCTTTCACTGTTTTCGTCCAAACATTTCATAGTTCCCCACTCATGATGCAATGACGCACTCTCGGGGAGTAAAGGATTTGTTGTTCCCTGAAGAAGAAAAGGGAGCTTTTGTCTGCTTACACTTCTATCACTCCATTATGAGACTGCTATGAGAAATATTGTGCATGAATTGATCGTTTGTTGCTCTCCTATTGTGCAGTAGTGTGCAGTAAGAGAGTGACAGCTGCTAATGGCAGCCCAGACTAAACAACCAGTGTTTAATCAACTTTGTCTGATTTACTTTATAGAAGTCAGGGACAATAAGGATGAAGCTGAATGTAAACAAACTTCCTGTATGCCCATTCAGGGTCACCTACACAGCTCAGCTTGGTCTATTTTAGTGTCATCTTTGCATGTTGGTTTCTACTTTTAGCCCCTTATCAGTAGGCAGCAAATACTCTAATACACACGTGTCTGCCAATAAAGAGAAACGTGACTTGTATTGTAACTGTTTGTGAAGCTGCCACCAGCTGATAGCTTGAGGTGATGATATCTTTAAATTTGATTCCTAAACAACCCAGAGTGTTTTTTCCTTCTATCCCAGAATATATCTGGCGTGGAGCCAGACCTTACCCACAATGCTTTGGAGAAAGGTCTGGCAGTGCGAGACTACTGTCTTGCTGACATCCACATTTTAATAAAGGGTGATGATCCTCAAAACAATAAATCAGTCCATGAAGTGCAGTGTAAATCCAACAGATATCACTTGATGTGTGTGCATACTCATGAGGTTCTTGTGCCAAAATGTTTGTGTGCTTGTTTAACCGCATGCGTGCACAAATGTGATGGGTGCAGCATGTCCTCAGGTCCCTGGTCAGTACTGTGCCATGTTAAGTGTTAAGGGCACCAATGTGTTCTGCCAGCAGAAAAGACCTCAAGATACCAGAGAATTTACAGGAACCTCAGCAGCTCCGCTATCATGTTTCCCCCTCTGACCCACCATGGACGTCTGATGATCTGAGTACTTAAGCCGAGAAAGCTCCCCTCCCCAAAGCCAGACATTCTGCAATTTGTCTCCCTCCTCCTGCATGATAGCCAGCTGTTTCCACCCCACTACCCCGTCCCTCTGCCTTCTTTCCCATCATGCAATGTACAACTGCTCCCCTCTGCCTTTCTCACCTTTTCATACATATTAATGTCATCACTTTTTCCCTTATTCCCTTCAAGGTGTGTGTGAAGAGAGTGTGTTTGGGGGGTTGTCATTTCATAAACAGTCGGGGGGCACTGTTTATAAAATTACAACCCCCTAAACACACTCTCTTCTTGACTTGTTTTAACACACACACCCCACCGGCATTCCTCTATGATGAGCTCAGCCAAACACACACACATTTACACACTCCCAGCCATTTCCTCAAGTGAGCACAGCATGCTATCTCACAGCAAGAACAGCATCTTGTTCTTTATGTGTGTGTGTGTGGGTGAGATAGGAGGGGATACAAAGGTGGTTTTAGGCTTCTGCCATGCTAGAGACTTTATCTTTTTGCTGGCAAAAAATTGAATTCTTTCGAACGGGTTGATTCACGCAAACTACAAAACTTTTTTCCCCCCGTAGGCTACCCTTACCTGTAGTTGTATCTAGCCATGCAGATCATTTTGATTTATTTGAAGAGGTTTAGAGATATCCATCTCTGACATTTTGTGCCTCCAACCAAAAACAATAGAGGTAAATGGAAATGTTTAAATTGATTAAACATCCCTTTAGAAACAGTTTCCCTGTTACTATAGATAATCCACAGAACTCACTGCTAACTGTTTTGATGTGACTTTTTCTTCAGTAGAAAGTAGATCCAATGCAAACTGTTCAAAATGAGGTCTGTGAATTATCAAACGTAACCAGGAGCCAATAGTGGTAAAAAAATGCTTCAACAAATACTTAGCTGCTCAAATCAACATAGTTATTTTATCAATGGATCAAATGACTAAGTATCCCACAGATAATTATTATCAGAATCTGCAGCTTTAGCATCTTTTACCTCATTGTTTGAGGGCATGCAGCTTCACTGTTTTGGTTCAGTCTCACTGCAGCGATCAGTGTTGTTTCTAGTAGTAGTAGTCAGTGTTAGCTGTGACACGCCCACTGTATGCTAACTGCCCAGTACTAAACAGCAGACAGAGAAAGAAACGACTAGCTAGTGTGTAATGTTTAGCAGCTCAGGAGCCAGATATCTTCATCAGGAGGCCAAAACTGAGCTAAAAGGAGAGTGAATATTGGAATTAAATTCGTTAGGTGGACACAAAACCACTCCTGCTAATGTTGCTCTGTGTCTGCTGGACGTGTGAATAAGCAACTGTTTGCTAACTTGTTAGCCATATACTTTATAGGGTGGTAAATGTGTCAAAGCTGTGGTTACACCTTGTTTTCCTGCCCCTCAATGGCCCAAAAAATCTGTTACACCAGGCTTTTAGAAAATGTTACATGCTACTTAGTGCCCACGTTCTGCAGACTGTGTAAAAAATGCTCAAGAACTTGTTGCTACAATGCACTTATTTGAAAAGGCCCTAAATTCCTACTTTTTCACACTTTCAAGCGATTGCAGATACATGTGAGGGGTTCAGGTTGTTTATTTTTGTATGGTCCCGTCTTCTGTCCGTTCGTGTAGTGGTTTCTGACAGCAGAGACAAGCTAACCAGATGCTGTGGCTCTGCTTCCAAACATGCTGACGTCATCCAAACACAGAAATGATGCATCAGATGCACCAGTGGTGAAATAATGTTCTCGGTTAAACACAGTGCAAAAATCGGCCTTGTCTATTTAATTCCACTGTGACAGCCAAGTTTGAAACACAACCAGCTGGTCAGAGTTGTTTGTTGCCAAAGAGCCGAGGATCTCCAACTTGTCTGCCCGAAGGTCTCCTGAAATTCTCTTTTAGGGTCTGCTAAACCAACACAGATATAATGTGACATTCAGTTTGATACTAACCTGAAAAAAATGTGCACAACTATCAGCGCTGCACTATTGACCTCAGATGTGTTGCTCTGTGTCAAAGGGGCCGACTATCAAGACACTAAGCTCCATCTATCTGTCTGACAGGGCCACACGGAAAGTGACAGCTTGACCCACAACCTATGTGGGTCAGCAGCACCATGTGGTATAGAGTTTGAGATAGAAGTATCTGCTCAGGATGGTGATTAGCTGTTTCCATGAAGCTGGTTGTGTTTGGAGAGAGGAAAAAGAGCCATCTCTGCAGGTCTGTGCTGATCTCAGAGACAGGAAATAGACAGAGTTACATAGACGTTGAAATGTGAACTCAAGATTGCTGATCATGTCGCACAATCACTTTAGCAGTCAGGCTGCCAGATCATTCAAAAAGATGTTGGCAGTTCTCCCATCACTGAGTGTGTCAGTGACAGTGGTGCCTGATTTAAAACAAAGACTTCTTAAGTCTTATCACAGGAGGGGAGGCAGACACACACTACACACCAACCCAGTGCCTCCGACGCCTACAACAACCAGCTCATTTATCCACACACCGGCAGCCTTGGAAATGCGTGGAGTTGGCTCGTGCCTCGTCAATTTGTTGTTGTGTTCTGTTTTGTCTGAAGTCGTGTCAAAAAGGCCCACATGTTGGAGAAAAGTCCAAAACTTGGAAAGAGTGAAATGGTCCAACAGTGACTCAATGAGCAATGGACATCTGGATTTATTTTTTTGTTCAAACCAGAAGAACGTGATGCCCTGAATCCAAACACAACATATTGGTTTATAAATGGCTCCAAACAGAACATTACAGGGCAACAAATACAATTATGGTAAAAGCAAAAAATACTGTGGCCTCTCAGTCATTACAACTCATCAATACCACAATGATTAATTCACCTGGTGCTTAAATTGCTGGCTTTCAAAGCTCTAACTTCCCAGCTTGTTCTTTGTTTTGAAGGTAAAAAAAAAACTCCACCCGGGAGCCCTCCTACTGCTCGCCAGTAAAAGGTCAAATATGACTTCATGCACCTTTTAAAAGCAATGAAGGGTGCAAGTGTTCACTACGATTCTATGTGTTTCAGAGTATTGAGCGAGAGGAGCCAATAGAGGTGGACCCCGCCCCAACACATGCTGGATTGGAGAATGGACATGCTGCTACCACAGGTAATCACGTCACAACTGTAGCAGTCATACTAACCCTGAGAAAAAGGGGAGGGGGACTATGGTTTAACTATGGCTAATACTACTCAGCCTGTGAAAACAGTTGTATAATGTCTTCTGTGGCTCTGGAGGAGCTTTGTCAAGTCTGAGAAAACAACCCTGATGATGTCATCAGGGATTATGGTTAGTTAAGGTTTTTGGAGCTTGACTCGTGCCAGGGACTAAAAGTCTGAGTATCTTAGCTTCTGCTCCGTCCATGTTGACCATTATTTTTTTATAACCTGTCTATTGCAAGTCCCCCATCTTTATGGAGGTTCAACACAACATGACTGAGGAGAGAAACTTTATATTTGTGGAGTACTTTGTTGTTTTTAGGCTGATTTAATTCTTATAAATGCATGAGGTTGGAGAGGTTGCCCTGTAATAAAGACGTTTTCTGACGCTTTTTCATCATGATGATCACAGTTGCAGTAATTGAACGAGTTTTTCTTTCTGCTGGGTCATAAAACACAGGGCTTTCAAGCAGGGAAGCAGAGTTTGTGTCCCAGAAAAACCAAAAGACTTCTACCTAGGAAATGCGTGTTCTATGCAAGTACTACCTAAGGAGACCGGTGTTTTAATTCAAACCACAATCTTTTTTTCTAATCTTAACTTAACTCTTTGGTGCCAAAACTTAACTGTCGTTGCTGCATGACGGCCACCTTTTGTTGGATAAACTCAACTGCAACGGCCCCTGAAAGGACCGTCACCTCAAAGTGCTCTGTAGTCGGCTCACAGCAACCTTTTCTCAGCTAAATTTAAATGTAAAGACCGCTAAACGTAACTGTCATGTGACCATGTAAGATATGAAGGAATTGTTGTGCATAAGTTTCCGTACGTTATCGTTAACGAGAATGCGTTGTAATGCGTCACTATGTTCACCAGTTATTCCCTGACTTTGTCTGTCTGTTTTTGTGGGGTGGACACCCAAAACAATGAGCTGAAAAAGGAAAAAAATGCTCCATAGAGCTGAGGGAATCTGGTGATTATTCTCTGTGGGTTTGTTACTATGAGCAACCCCTTTTACATTACACATAGTCATTTGAGCCAGTGTTAGTATAAAACGTATTGATAAGAGCAGCTTTAAGAACTTTCATCAATGTGATTTTACATCTTTATATCCAACCAGAACATTCAGAGTTGGTACACGGAAAAATCTCTCCACCCAATGACTTCCCACATGAGCACACAGCCCCTGTCGCCATGCGGATGCCCCACCTCCCCATCACCGCTACCACCAAGACGGCAGAAATGAAGGGCCCCGACTCTCCCAGCAGCCCTGTTGGTTCTCGCTCCTCTCCAGTCCCTGAGGCCTCACTTACCGGCCAATCAGCTACTAGCACCAACCAGACCCAACCAATAGAGGAGTCTTCAATTCAACCAGGTGGCTGATGGTCTCATTTCTAACTCAGCTTGTCAAGACATCTTTGGTTTTACTGTAAGATGTTTTATTGTTGTAATGCTGCATTCATTGTACAGTATTGTATTGTATGGAGAAAGTGAAAGACACAAGCTTCCTATTAGAAAACACAGTTTACCAAGCTTTCAGGTAAAGAATTGAACCTCATTTTCTCTAATGTCCAACTTCAGACCTGCAATTACATGGCTTTAAATTTATAAAAAAGATTAATTTGCAAGATTTTTAGAGGTATTTTACATATAAAAAGAATCATCAATTTGCTTTCACCTGTTTTTGTTTTTTATTATAATACTGACAACTTTCAATTTACTTTGTCTTTGTTGCTGTTAGTGTCTTCTACATGGACCCCGACACCTATCAGAGCTCTGGGATCTCCCCGCCTTCAAGGTGAGCCATACTTTCAGACACACACATGCTATCCTGACTACAATATCATGGCTATGATTTACTGACTGCTTGTCTTTTGCAGATAAAGCAAATTCAGCCCCAGCTAAGTCTGTCACCTATTCAGGGCTATTGCAGCATGACAGGTGAGTGAGAGGTGACTCATGAAGAACATCTTTTAGGATGGGTAAAATGTGTTTTGCTTTGTCTGACCCTTCTGTGTTCCGGTCATGCAGAGACGGTGATGTAAGCGGCGACAGATCCTTTGGGCAGGTCGGAGAGAGGAGGCGGGAGTTGGTGAGGTCGCAGACTCTGCCACGCAACATTGGCGCTCAGGCTCGTCGCTCTATCTTTGAAAGGCTGGACTCTGAAGCCAGTAACAGGTAAATGAAATGTAATGCTGCATTTGATTCATGTGGGAATTATGGTAAATAGTTTCCTAAACATTGTAACTCTCTCATGTATCCTTTCCCTGCTTCTGCTTATGTACAGTCGCCCCAAACCAGTGGACTCTAAACCCAAACTGAAGCGATCTCAAAGTTTTGGGGTGTCCAGTGCCAGCAGCATCAAACAGATCCTTCTTGAGTGGTGTCGCTCCAAGACCATAGGCTACCAGGTAAAAAACAAACAAATGACAAACGTTGTAGACACAATTCCAATCTGGCAATGTTATCCTGTCAGCCTGTTGTCCATGTTCAGCCTATATAGAGCCATATTTTGTAACATTTGGTCCATATGTTATGTCATAAGTTGCTTTTAGGTTCCACACAAAGTTCAAAGCTTTAATGACTATGCCTGTTTTTAGCTCATTTTCTACAAATTGCACAAATATTACATTACTGCTGACCATTTTCCAAAGCAGATCATAGTTGATTACATATCGTTTTCCTAACTCCGAGATGGTCACTGACATTAGTTCATTTCACATTATAGCATGAAAATCAACTGGCGAAAAACTTGCTTGAGATAGGTAATCCAGTGTGTCTGGTTATATGATTGTCAAAATGATGTTATTGTTGCACAGTAATGTAGTGGAAACTGATGCTGTGCTCATGTCCTGTGGGGAAGTTTGAACTTCTGAGCTTTAAAGTCAGTAGCAGATCAGCAGCAGCACTGTTAATGTAAGAAGATAATAAACTCACATTGTTCTTTTCGAGATGTTTTTCAGCTGGTAGTGTTTTGGGTTTGACTTTCTGAAAACACAGCTTTGTAACATAATGCTGTTCCTCAACCTTAGATAACAGAACGGAACAGAACTTAGAGAACAGAACTTTGACAAAAACAGACAGCCAGAGGTTTAAAGATAAGTATATGATTATAGTGATGGATTGCCTATGTGGAATGAAACTTGGTATGTTGATTTTCAGAGTACAGAAATTATTTTGTAGCTACTGATTCATTTCTTTCCGATGGGATGAGAAGATGGATATCAATTTCACGTTTGTGCTGGAGCTGGGAGGTGTTTAGCCTAGCTTAGCATAAAGACTGCGGCCACTGTGGTAAAGACTGAGCCTAACTCAGTGTCTCGACCACAAGCCTTTCAGACGTGTTTTTCAACCCACGTCTCACGGAACTGATACAATCTCATTTTAATCTATACAGCTGTTTGCACTAGCTCTGTCAGGCTCACGTTTCAGCCCCGTCTCACAGGGCGTAAACACGGCCTGAACACATTATTTATGCTTCAAGTCTATTTTTTCAACAAGACGTGTGTAAGCACAAGGTCCATGCCCAATGAAGAGACCTGAATGCAGAGGTGCAGTAAAAAAAAAAGTAATCTGTTTTAAATTAGCCCAACTGTCTTTCTGTTTTTCATATAACTTTGACATGTCAGCACACTGTGCAGTGCTAATGTGCTAATTATCTACAGTACCTCTCAACCGTGGAGGTGAATGTAAGTGAGGGTCCCTGTGAATATAGGGGTGCGTGTGTGTGTTTTGGGGGTTGAGGGTTAAGGTAGTTTGAGTCATGGTTGAGAACACATTGCTGCACTCTGGTACCCTTTTCCTCACAGCAACTTGTGCCAGCCGCTCCATGTGGCTTTGGTTATAGACTCTTATTAACTGGGAGCACACACACACACACACACACACACACACACACACACAAGAGAGAAAGATGTTCATCCGATGACTTGACATGTTGTATTTCATTCAAAGCAAACTCCAGACTAATAAAGGGCAGCCTTGAAATTACATGATTTCAAAAGCATGTAACAGACCGAAAGCAGGAGAGCCGAGGAAAGTGGAGGAGAGAAGAGGGGGAAGTCTGTTTTATCCATCATAATTAGGAGCTAGACAGTAAATGGGGAGATGGCTTTATGAAGCCACAGCAAGCTTCCATTCAGTTTTACAAGTCATGTTCTTCCCCTGCTTTTAATCTTTCAGCTCTTACTGCTTTCTTCCATGCACACAAAGGTCTGAGATGACACAGTTAAGTCACACACTGCCACATCATCACCAAATCTTTTTCTCTGTTTCTCTGTAGAACATTGACATCCAGAACTTCTCGTCCAGCTGGAGCGATGGGATGGCTTTCTGCGCTTTGGTCCACTCCTTCTTCCCCACTGAGTTTGACTATAACTCACTATTGCCCGCCAACCGCAAACACAACTTTGAACTGGCCTTTGGAACTGCAGAGTGAGTGATGGCAATATCAGAATATAAAGACAAGGCAGCTTTTTAGTGTGTTTCTGATATGATGGATATGATGCAGTTTCATTCATTCCATATTCATTGTAGAATTGAGTGAAGCGCTAACATTAGAACATGGTGACACATTTGGAGGGCAATAGTTTGTTATAACATTACCTAGACATACTGTAACCATAGATAGTCAAATTCATTCATGAGTCTTATTGTTGATCAGAATTGTATAGGCTTAAATCTGACCTACATTTTTACCTTTGTTTGTTTTGTATTCCTTTGAATGCTCATTAATACTTTGCGTTACAGACTTAGCTTTTGTTTTATAGCCCTCTGCAAAGTTGTTATTCTATATGCCAGAACACACACATTTTATATTGGAATATTTACTACTACTGGATTTAAGAATATATTATTCTACGACTGCTGCTGCAGAATTAAGCTGATTTGACTGAAAAACAATATTCCCTTGGTCACAGAGTCAATCCATGTGTAGTGGCGGCTTCACATTTGACCTCTTAAAGAGATCATAGAGCAGAGACTTATAGATGAATTATTACATGCATAGTATCGTTCTTTAACGCCTCAAAACATGTTTGTTAGGATATAAATGAATAGTCCGTGTTTTCATCAGGACTATCCAAGACACCATTAGATATTAGATGCTGAAAATGGCTTGAACTGATATTATATTTTGATAATCGACTAATTGTTTAAGTCATTTTCAAGCAAAACCACCAATCATTCAATGGTTCCAGCTTCTCAAATGGGAGGATTTGCCGCTTTTGTCTGTTCTGTAGCATTGGAAACTGAATATCTTGATTTTAATATGTCACCTTGTGCTTTAGGTAATTGTGTGAATGCTGATTCAGCAGCATGTACAGTATTGTTATTCGATTCTTTTGGTTTTTTGGTCGTCTAACTTCTGCATACGTTCAGCTACAAAAAACATTCAAATATCAAAATGTTCAGCTCTTTAAGCACATGATGGGACTTCTTCAACATTTGTTCTGCTATTTATACTTTTTAAAATATGTATATTTTATATATATATATATATATATATATATATATATATATATATATATATATTTTATTTATTTATTTATTTATTTTTTTTTTTACAATTAAAGTCAATGAGAGCAGGCCTCAAATTCTTCAAATCCTCTTTTTCAAAATCTATCTCCTCCTTCATACTTTCACCTACAGACGTCATCCAAACTTTAAACCATTCAGGACAAATTCAGCTATTCAGGGTATATTAAGCGTTTTGATATCTTTTACAGTTTTTGTGAAAAAAAAACTGTTTAAGTTTCGTGTTCCTTTCAGGCATTTTCATCAATTATAATGGGTGTGTTTTGCGTGACTTACAGTGGGTGATGTCATCGCTAGAGCACGGAGCCTTAATCTTAGTCTCTTCTCTGTAAATTGCTCTCACGCCCACAATTTTTACTTGTCATACATTTGTATGTTAAAACGTAGGCATTATTGTCTAGTTTCAGAAAATATGTTCATTTAAGCGATGTGAGTTATAGTTTTTGAATTATCTGCCTCAGAGCGACAAGACGGTTGGTGGATCTTCCATTGACGATAATGTTATTTATCCTCATTCTCTCTTGAGCCAAAACGCAAACGCAAAATATTTTGAAACTGCGATTTCTGAGTCATTTTTTATTTTTATCTACACAAATTATATATACCAGAGTTTTTTTGTGATTGTTGCGGGCAAAAATCCTTGATTACGCAGCACGTTTTCTTAAAAAATGTGATGGAATATGCGGGATATTTATGCAATTTTATGCGATGAAATTGCGGGAACTTGCAAAAACTGCGGTTTCATCATGGCTTCATCGTGGGGTTTGCAGCTTTTCGATGATGTTCACGTCGCGTAATTACGTCACTTCATAACGTCACTTCATAACGTTCCCATGGCAACAGGGGAAAATGGCTGCTCTTGTGTGAAGTAAACGCAACATTTTTCAACTTTCTGCTAAGATATATGTGACTTTTTTGCAACGAATTTATGAAAAATAAAATTATGAAATCATGCAAGCCCCACATATTGTGCGCGGAAATCGGCAATTTATGCGGCGAAAGTGTGGCGTATTTGAAAAAATGCGTCCCCCGCATAAATATGCAGACTTTGGCTGATTATGCATTGAATTATGCGATCGCATAATCACGTTTTTCTGGAGCGACTGATATACCAATACATTCACAAAGGCCTTGTGGCGCTCGGGATGAGGTCATTTCACTGCTGCCACCTAAAGTTTAGGCTGTCTGAGCCTTCTTTTCACAGGTGTCTCTCAGTGTCCTTTAATGGCAGCAGTCTGACACAGCTGACATGGTCGTTAGCTGATTACAGAGATCAAAGGGATCTTGGCCACAACTGATTAGTAAACATGACGCAGCATTTTTGCCAGACAGTCAAATTGCAACTACAGACAGTAATATGAACAATGACAGAACATTAACATTAATTTATATAAACGATATATATATATACAGTATATATGTATACAGTATATATATAATTAATATAGATTAATCTTGATGTTAATGTCTGTAACACATTCACACACAGGGCTAACCCTAAATAAGTTATTATAGATCAACTCTTCAGGCTTTAGACCTCATCTGATGTTTTATCCTTATTCCAACAAAGACACTAAGGAAACCTTGACTTCTTTTGAGTACACTCAAGCTCATTTAAGTCCTTGCTGTGAAACTCCCATTTGAACTTCTTTAATTGCTTAATATATATTGGAATTCTTCTTACATATTTTAGCCAGCAGATGACTATGGCAGCCATTCATTTGCAGTTACAGAGTTTATTGATATAAGCTAAATAGTAGTTTGACACAGATACACACACACACACACACACACACACACAAACATTTTGTATGACAGGTGTCGAGAATCAATCAGACTGGATAAAATAACATTTATTCTATTCTGATTCGCCAGTGACATAGCAAACTAATCCCGGAGGAGAAACCAATCAGAGACCACTTCAGGTCACATGCTTGCTAGAAGTTGAAATATGTATATACACATTCATTAAACCAGCGTTGCTGACCCATGAAATCACATTAAACATGATGTAGCCCATACATCGTATGAGTAAACAATTTTAATTTCAAGTTGTTCAACTAGGTCTATATATTTGTTTTTCTAGAATTGTGATGGGGGTGGCACCCTAGCACCCTTTAATAACAAGCCGCCACTGGAGATAAGAAATTCTGTGTATGAAATGGGTTGAGAAATGGAAACATTATAGTGATATTCAAGAAAAAATACTGCTCCCTGTTTACTTGTTGCCATTAAAACGGACTTACTGTAGCTATGATTGGCCTCGCTCGAGATAACAGAACCGGATTTGTTCAGGTCCCCTGTTGTATCCCCTGACCAGTCGGCTATCCTAACCTTAACTACTCGAGGTCAATGCCTAACTTCAACCAATCAGGCTGCTTCTTAGGGCGGGACTTGCCTAAAACTGCTCTGGGATCCATAATAACGCGAACCATGCATACTTATCTTGTGGATTTTCCGAGGAAATACAATTTCTAATTAGTTGACGACGAATTGAGGCAGGGTCTCTCAACTGCCGACAAATTGCCACCGTGGTGCCGCGATGTGTGCCGAACGGATGTCGCTCGCTTGCCACTGCTGTGCCACTGTTGTAAAACCTACAACTTTCATAGAATATGGCTATTATTCAACTTTTTAAAGACATACATATTAACTAGAACAATTATCACTTTTTCCACATTTTCCTACAACTTCACCTTCTTACACATTTTAACCAGCAGTCCAGTTTAGCTTTAGCCCTAGCTTTTCAAAAAAAAAACTTATTCCATATTCCATATCTTTTTTTACATTAGTGATGTTATTCAACTTGTCAATGATATGTATACTAAATAAAACCATTCCCACTTTTCCAACTATTCTCAATACTTACATTTCTCACCGATTTAGGCTGTTAATCCAGTTTAGCTTTAGCAATTTAGCTATTCAGCATTCACAAGCATTTTCTGCAGGAAATGCATTTTCTAGTTGTGTTTTTTCCACGATTTCCTGACATTTTGTAGACCAATCAATGGACCAAAGAACCCCTAAATGGATTTCAGCCTGACAGCAATAACATTCTGACTTTTCACAATGCCAAATCCTGTTTTGTTTGGGTTATAAAGCGTTCCCTTCTGACTTGCGTTTATCTGTGTCTCCAGAGTAAAGGCATGCTGCGACCGGCTGATCGAGGTGGAGGACATGATGATCATGGGTCGTAAACCAGACCCCATGTGTGTCTTCACCTACGTCCAGTCCCTCTACAACCACCTGCGCAAGTTTGAGTGAAGCTCAAAAGCAAAAGGATGTAATTTCCTCTTCTCCTTTTAGACTTCACCTTTTTGAACCTCTTCTTCCTTCTTTGTACCCATCTGTGAGCTGATTAGAGATCCAGAGCAGGCATGGGAGCACTTTGAAAAGACTACACTACCCCCTGGTGGTAGATTAGTGAATAATCCTCCACATGCAGGAAAAGTGCTCACATACACAGTGGACATTGACTCATGGGGATAATTGTGTGTGTGTGTGTGTGTGTGTGTGTGTGTGTGTGTGTGTGTGTGTGTCTAATGTTAACTGTATACGAAGATGAATTTACAAGTAATGTCTGGGTTGGTTTGTCAACAGTAGTTTTTTCTGTGTGTGTGTGTGTGTGTGTGTGTGTGTGTGTGTGTGTGTGTGTGTTTATATTATATATTAGACAAATTGGACAAAGGTTTCAACTATTGTGTTTTATAAATCTTTATTGTCACCACACGCGCATGTTTGAAAGTGAGTGTCCATATTAATCTTTAATATTTCACCGAAGGAGAGGATGTGTGTTTCACAAATGTAACTGTATAACTAAACTGTTTGTGGGGCAGAATAGCTGACTTAATAAAATGATATGTTGCTGACTGATATTTACATCCACATATGCTGTGACATTGGGTTATTGAGATAATATTGAGATGTGGAAAATTACATCAATAAATTGTACTGTGTGACACCTTAATGTGGACATTGTGTATCCTTACTGGGAATCAAAGAGACACATTTCTGCATTGTAACAAAAAAAAATCAAATCCAAAAACTATTATATAGAGGCTATATATTCTTTTTTATTTAATAAAGAAGTTCTTTTATTATATAGTAAATACAAATTGAACACTCTTTATGATACGGGGGATCAGTCCACCATGCAAATATTATTGAAGTTATTGGAATTAAGTGGCATTATCTCTCATCTCCAGATTAAACTTGACCTACGTGGAAACTTTTGTGGAATAATTCGATGGCCAGTATCTCTAATAAAATAGGCTACAATTTTTTGTTGAGTCTGACAGACAGTTATAAAATTGTTTTTATTATTTTTGATCATAATATATTAATATTGTATGTGTCATCGTGACATTTGGCTCAGAAAGCTTGGGCTCCTTTTATTGATTCCAGCTGATTCTCATACACTTACAACTTCAGTAGTTGGTCGATCTGATAAAACATTTAAAAAATCCATTTCCTAAGCAAATCCTGAATGAAATGAGACATATTTTCAAATGAAGCAGCACAGTCATCGGCTAATTCATTGTCTAAATACCTACGTTGCGCAGGTTTTCATACACCAAATATATTTTATTGGTTTTGTTTTAAAAAACATGTTTTTATGGCTGTTCTGTTTTATTTTGTTGTTTTGTGAAGCACTTTCTAACATGGATTTTGAAAAGTGCTCTATAAATAAAGATTATTATTATTATTAAGTATTATTATAAACATATACAAAATAGGCCAATATTTTTTGGAATTTATGCTATTTTCCTCTGATTTTTATCTGTTATTATAATGATACACTATTGAATGTTAGAGTGTTGGCCTATTAATCACAACACCATATCCTCAAAAACTCTTCAAAAACAGCCAGAGCAGTTGAAGAAATAATACAATGCAGTATGAAAACAACTGGTGTGCTCCATTCTCAGATGGGGATTAGAAGGGCAGAGGTGAACAACACCTGGATTTGCAGGGATGGGTTGTGGGTGTGGGGTGTCACATCTGGTGATGTGGGTATAAGAAGCGGTCACTCGTCCTCAGCTGTCAGCACAGAGCAGTGGATGTGTGTGTCTCTGTGTGAGTCATGGCTCTGTTCACGGACTCAGACTTCTCTTTACTCAAGCAGAACCAGAGAGACATGGTGGACTTTAAGGCGTTATTTGGAGAACCGGACCACTGTAAAGGTGAGTGCAATATCATTTAGAATTGTCTCTTGAATTGATCATTTTCATGTTTTGCTTCCTGTAATCAATTTCCACTGGAGAAACCACACTAAATGTAAATTAAGCATCAATCAATTAAATAGGGCGAGCCAATGAAAACACCGTAACTAACCCTAAGACAACATTCTTAATGAAAAAAGAATCCGAAATTAGGAAGAAAGAAATATTATCTAAATCGCGTGTTATAGGCTAAGTCAATATAAACATCGAACACAACCTCATAAATATTAGGCTATAGTAAGAAAAATAGCCTATATTAGTACAACATGAAAATAAAAAAAATATGCAAATTGCTTTCAGGTGTGGCCTATTTGTAAATGAAAAAAAGAAAACTTTTTTTTTTTTTTTTTACAGTAGGCTATATTTAAAAAATAAAAATAAAAATTCAGCCCTGAAGCTTGTGATTTCGTTTTAATGGCCTACAAAAACGTTACAACTCGGCGCGTTTCGACCTTAAAATCAATTAAATCTAAATTTAAATGATACATTTTTATCTTCCTCATTCTTATTTATATAATATATATAGCCCAATATTTTATATTAGGCTATATAGCCTACATGTCTTTTTTATATTTTTTTTGTTTCACTTCCCTTTTGGATTTTCTTTATTATAAGATGCCCGGAGTGAGTGCGCGCTGTCCTCTCCGGAGCCGGACAGAGCCGCCGCCGCCGCCGCCGCCGGTTTGATGGAGGGCCAGAGGAAGAGGAAGAGGACCATCTTCAGCCGAGCCCAGCTGTCCGAGCTGGAGCAGGCCTTTGCTGTGACTCCCTACCCGGACATCACCCTGAGGGAGAGGCTGGCCGCGCACACACACCTGCCCGAGAGCAAGATCCAGGTGAGTCTGCTGCTGCGCAGGGGTCTTTGTTAAGCTTCAAAACTCCCCATAAAACCCGGCTTTAACTACTCTTTCTATATTATGAATGGATTAAATGACCACTTATGTGCGTCTCAAGTAGCTCGTGACATTGTTGCCTGCTTAGGCCTATGTCGAGTTGTTTTTGGTGAGGAAAACTACAAAATATAATTTTGCTCCACAAAGAATTGACCCAAGTAGGATTTGAACAGGGGTGGTCCTGCAGAGGTGGGGGGTCCCATCCATATTTTTCCTCTAGTACAGTTAAAGAAAAGTGTAATTAATATCAATGGTGGAATATAACTAAGTGTATTTACTCAAGTACTGTACTTAAGTACAAATTCGAGGTACCTGTACTTTACATTAGTCTTTTCTTTACATGCCACTTTCTACTTCTACTCCACTATATTTCAGAGAGAAATATTGTACTAGTTACTTTACAAATTACAATTTTTGCACACAAAACACATGTAGTTTATAAAATATGATGTTTTATTATAAATTAAACTGCCCAACAATATTTAGGCCTACAAGTACAGCTGAAATGATTAGCCGATTAAACACAGAAGTGTTTTGATCGTTTCCAGTTTCTAAAATTTGAGGATTTTTCTGCATTAAGTACTTCTACTTTTAATACTTTAAGCACATTTACTTAAGTTACATTTTCAATGCAGGACTTTTACTTGTAACAGAGTATTTTTACAGTGTGGTATTAGCAGGGGTGTCAGACTGGGGGTGGAAATGGGAGAGTACCCAGGGCCATCATGTGAGGAAGGCCCAAAAAGATGCTAGAATGAATAGCTGTGGATGTGGGGAGGGGCCCATAGAGAATGCCTTTCTACAGGGCCCAGAACTCTGTGCTACGCCCTTGGGTATTAGTACTTTTACTTAAGTAAAGGATCTGAATACTTCTTCCACCACTGATTAATATGACCCGGGCATTACAAGTCTTTGCATTTCCCACAGGTGTGGTTTCAAAACCGAAGAGCCAGAAGTATCAAGATTGTGAGACACCCCAAGTCCACCAAGCCTGGCCTGGGAGGTAGAGAGGTTGTAGATCCTCCCCCTGGGCCTGTGAGCTCTGCTTTCCTTACCTCAACCACCCTGACAGACATATTCAGGCAAGAGCCAAACCACTCCTGTGAGGATGTCCCACAGATTTATTCCGACTGGATCCACATCTACAGCAACCCAGTGTCATCGCCGCCGCCATCTTCCTCATCTCTCCACCAGCAGCCCACGCTGGGTCCCTCAAAACCTTCAGAGTGTTGTCTCTGGGAGGAGGAGCCCCACCAGCGGCAGCATCTGGGACCAGCACTCCCCGGTTTCCTTCCTGGTTCGTTTCCTCAGCCTATCAGCAGGCAGCCTCACCACTCGGCCTCCGCCCGCTCCTACCAGGCTTTCAGGAACTTCAAACCCCAGACTATGGCTCCATCTGGGACTCATCAGGCCCTGTACGGAGGCAGCGCTGCAGGTGGAGGTCACACCTCTGTAGACCAGGTAGTCCCCTCCCACCCTCAGCCGGTGTACTGGGAGGTAACTCAGGGCCAAGGTCCCCACCACTCACACCCCCATCACCACCCACAGATGGGACCGCAGACCTCCATGGGCTACATCTCAGACCTGATCTACAACGCTGCTATCGTCACCAACTTCCTGGAATTCTGATTAGTCTGGATGTGGAGCATAAACATGGAAATATTAATACTGGATAATATTAATACTGGATAGCTACTATAACTATTTCTGTCTCCTTCGTATTTCCTGTTACAACATCTCCTGTGTCTACATCTGTCATGTATGTTACCAGAGTCGAATGTTCCTCAAACCTCTATATAGGCTACAGAGTTATTATCAAGTTGTAGTTTTTTAGTATACTCCAGTCATGTTTAATATGTTTGGGATTTATTTGATTTATATAATCCCACTTCAATTTACAATATTTTTCAGTTGCTTTGGATCCGTTTTCACAACAGAGTTATAATGTGCAATGCAAAACTTTAAATGCAAATAACCAAACTGGCTCGCTAAAGTCTTCAGAACACGTTTCAGTGCTTATTACTGAGAGTACAGATCACTGCATCAAATGCATCATCAATGTGTTTAGCATTTAGCATAAGCATTTCTCCTTATTCTAACAATAGCGGTAGGTGAGCAGCATTACAACATAATGCTAATGACTTCATCCCGACTGCCTTGTATGTCAAAAGTATGAAAGTGGTGGAAAGAAGAAAAATAAATATATGTTTTGAATACTATTAAATTTTGTCTGCCGGTAGTGTAAATTGTGGTTTCATGTTATAACCATGAATTCCAGCATTATTGTAGCTTTAGATTAGATTTATGTGTGAGTGTAATATTTAAGGTTTGGTGTCTTGAATAGAAACAAGTGTCGTGGTGGTCGATAGTAACAGTACAGTCATGATCATTTAGTCTTTTATGAATATAAGATTTACTGTAGTTTAAAATTTAGACTGCATTACTAGTGTATCTAACATCTACTGTATATTTACAGCAATGCCACATATGAATAACATGAGAGTCATTCTTACTTTTATATTATCAATATAAATATATATATTATCAAATACTGACTTCTGCTAAATTTGCACATGTATTTTCTCATTAATTGCTAGTTGTATAATGTTGAGCCACTGTAGATGGTGTTTTGATGAGAATTGGCTTCTGTTTGATGGCACTATTTTATTTTAAAATGCAACAATGATTACAATTCTGTGATGGGCATTTACATACAGTGTTGTAATGCCCTGATAAATGCACTGGTGGGAAATATTACCTAATTTGATTTGAGATTCTGAGTACAGCATTTTGTGTTCAGAGTTTTGCAAATTGAAACTCTTGTTGTGAAAACTGAGCCAAAGCAACCGTAAAATATGTCAAGAGTCGTGCATATATAGATCTAGTGTGTTTCTAGTCTGGTTTTGATTTTCTCTCAATAAAAAAGGACTAATGGAAGAATGCATAGAGCAGCTCACTATCCCACCAACTTGTCACACAGGGGAATCACTGTTGTACTTGACATGGATTCTTCTCACAGATGCCAGCTCCTGTTTTCCTGCTCTAAGCTGAACTGTGGCTTGTTTAATGCTTCGGCCCTACAAGTATTATCTTTCAAAACATCCTGATTAAAATGATTCTTTGTGGTAAGATACCATGACAGGAATAATTATTTTCTAAGTCAAAATATATTGTTTTCATATCTCTCTGTACTGTAAGTATCAGGAGGGTTAGGTGGACAGAGGGACGAGGAAAAGAATGAAAAATAAGAACTAAATTAAAGCCAGAGCTCAGGGGTCTATCAGCTTACAGGCTCTGTAATACTGCCTGGATTTACGTTTTGAAATATTACATGAGCGGTATAATACAGAGGCAAATATGACAGTAGTGGGCACTGTCTAGCGCTGGACAGAGATCTCTGTATATCATAATAATCTTTAATACCAAATAATCTTTCAATAAACCTTTAATCCGGGTGTCAAATCTCAGATCTTAGGAAGATACTTTTTTTGTATTCCAGATGTAGTTACATCTTTTAATCTTTCCACTGATATGACAGGACTTGATAAGAGGAGGATGGGATAGTTTACAAAAAAATATGAATTCATATCTCGAGAAGGGATCAGAGAAAACAGATCTACTGTGTTGTATGAAATAAGATACATGCTGTTACTGCTCGCAGGATGATAAGTCTTCTGCAGCTCTGGTGTACAGTAATCGTTTGATTTTGATGCGTCCATAATTCACTTTAAACCAGATACAGTAAGCACAGATCAGAAGACAATTATTAGCACATCTGTCAGGTGGAGATGGATGATAAAATAATTCAACAACAGTTCAGTAAACGGTATTAGTAACTGACAGTACAGCTGGTGGGTTATTTATTAGAGTCAAAACAAGGGCGACTACAGGGCAAAATAAAACCAACAACTTGAAAAAAATAACTCAATCTTTTTCCAGGGCTGTCAACCTTATCTCATGGTCTTCATCTGTGGATAGTTTGCTCTGTTAAGAATGACTGTGAACCACTTTTTGACAAGGTCAAGACTGAACGTGCACGCTCAGTTTTTAGTGAGGTATAAAGTAGGAGGCTATCACTAATTAAGCTCAGCGTAAGTTCATTAAGGAAGACTTTTATCCATCACATTTCTCTCTCTCTCTCTCCCAACCTAATCAGCTGCATTGTCATCAGCTGAATGTGGGCGTTCACTCTTCCAGTTACACCAACCAGATTTTGCCACAATCTCTGTGAGATATTGCGTTCAAACTTTAAATGTGTTCTACTCTTTGCTGCTGTCAGTTGTCAATTCAGGCACAATTGATGCGACCCTCCTTCACCACATTCACCTCCAGTTCTCATCATTCCCAGCTCCCAGGGTTCCCCCCAGCTTCACATCACATCCATCCAGATCTGCAGGCTTCCTTTATCCCTTCGTCATCACCACCAGTATCTAGACTCCATGTGGGTAATATTCCTATTAGTCTATATCCTCGACGCTCCACCTCCGGGATTGCTCTGTTGCCGACGGAAATTCTGCCGGATTTCACTCATTTAGGCCGGGTATCCATTGCCTTGGGCTTTCTTTGTGTTGACATTTTAAACTCTGATGGATTTATGAGGACTATGGTTAACTGCTCCGCAGATAGACCGCAGGGTAAATCTAGACAGCTAGCTAGACTATCTGTCCAATCTGATATTTCTGTTGCACGATTAAAACAACCTTTGAACGTACGTATGTTCCACCAAAACAAGTTCCTTCCTGAGGCTATTTTGCAAGAGGCGCCGTTGCTCCATACGGCGCTTAGTACCGCCCAAGACGATTGTGATTGGTTTAAAAAAATGCCAATAAACCAGAGCACGTTTTTCTCCCATCCATTGCACCGAAATCTGTGACCCGTCGTGATCTGTGTCCCTCCTGTTAAAAGCGTAGCGCCCCCCTCCGTGGTTAAGGTTAGGGACAAGGGTTTGGTTCAGGTTGTGGTAGGGGGACACTGATCTCGATGGGTCACAGATTTCGGTGTAACACCGGATTGCTGTGTAGCCAGACCCTCCTCCGCAGCTCTGCAGCGTGTGGAGGATGATCTGGCAAAGCGAGACTATATTCCTACACCCATGCCCTCTAACCCCTACAATTTAACATTGCGATAGAGTCTAATCGCCAAAGACTCTAACATATCAACCTATTATGCACCCTGTTAGTTAAACTTACTGTATTTCACTCTTAATGAAGTCTCTCCTGATTGAAATACTATTCAATATTACTTTCTGGAATGGGCAGAGTACTGATACAAAAACATTAAACTGTGTCAAATCTGAAAAGTCCTCTAACCCATACGACCACTTAGGTTGTTTGTTCCTATCCTCTAACATGACCCACAGGAGAGTAAGCACAAAAATATGATTACATCTGAGAACAGAATGGAAAGAATCATGAGTAAATGAGCCTGTATTTCCGGGAAAAATCTAAAATACAAAATAGCTGTAAATAAATAAGGAATACGATTCATGTTTTAATGTAATTTAATTTAAAAAAGAAAAAGTCTGGGCAGGTGGAATGTCATGTAAAGCAGGAGTAGTTAACAAAGTCAAAGAACAGATATTCAGTCATTTTGAATTTCCTTTCTTGTAATGTTCCAGCTTCCATTTAGTGCTATATTGTATCACTTTTTAAATTCTCAGTAACTTAAACCGTATTTTAAAAATCCACCAATTTTCCTGTCAAATAAAAAGCAAAAAGTCCACAAGCTTTTCATGGCAAAGTGAGATGTCTGTATTGAATCAGTAGGCGCCTCGGTGGGGTTGCCAAAGTTCTGCTTTGAGGGCTGCTACAGTTCACTGGTTTTGTGTTTCCCTTGTTCTTTTTGAGTAACTGCTATGGTTCCCCTAGTTCCCCTTCCATGGTCCGGACCAGCACATACAGCTCCGCCAGGCCGACTACA
The DNA here is from genome assembly GCF_008315115.2 of Sander lucioperca. NCBI lineage: Eukaryota > Metazoa > Chordata > Actinopteri > Perciformes > Percidae > Sander > Sander lucioperca. The sequence goes on from NC_050177.1 coordinate 36,502,708, forward strand.
GATGCAGCGATCACAGCCGATATTACGCGCTGGAAGACAGGTGACAGAAACAAAAAAAGCCCCAGTTATGTAACCATTAGGTGGATACAAACACAACTTAAAGAAGAAAACATCAGACAACTTTTAGTGTAATGCAATCCAATACAAAAACATCACAAAATACAGCCTCCAATATCACCACCACATCTCAATATGATTAGTTTTATAAAGGCGGGGGTAGTTGCATGGCTTGTGAACTGAACTGCACTGCATATAAGTGCCAACTACGTGTATAGCATACTCTCTTACCGCTGCAGTGTCAGTGAATAGGTACTGACTCGCCATATATGAACAGGCAAAAGCAGCAACCACGGTGACCAGGAAGTTGAATATGGTCGCCACCACTGCTTTGACTGATCGCACTGAAGAAAGAGAGGGGGAAACAAGTTCAGAAGAAGTCCATTTTCAATATAAAGCATGTATTATTCAGCCTCTGATTGCTGGAAGGGTGATAATATAATAGTAATAAGATATTAAACGGTACTGTATATGTGTACCAAACTAACCTTGCCGTCCAAAATCTGCTAATGTTTCATTGTGGTTGATTTTCTGAAGACAAATAAAGATATTTATCACATAAGCAATGTACATTCAAATGCAACATGATATGATCCAAAAAACATCCTATTTTCTACACCGTTGGAAAAATTCTGTAAGTCTTACACCACGATTAAAAATGAGACAATTTAAGCAGTCAAGTACATGACAAGATCTCTATATTTATATATACATACCTCATAGCAAGACCTTCATTATTTTTAATGTTAACATATACAAAAACGTACCTGAGCGTTGACATTACGTGTGATTCTGTTGTATTCCTCGTTGGCCAGTTTGGCTTTAATCCTCTCAAGACGTTTGACAAGCTCGGGGTTCTGAGAGAGAAAAGTCACGGTTCAATTTCAGTTGTTTGCAGCAGAGATTTCTTCCCCAGGTACTGATTATATTTATTCTATTTTCTCCATCTGCCTTGGAAAGGATAACACTATGCTAAAAATTATGGAGGGATATAGGGATAAGTTGCCAAAATTGGGCTCCATCATCAAAAGTCTGTAGTTAGTTTCTATCACATCAATTGTATTTCAAGTTGTCAGCTTGTCTCTGCCTTGTTTTCTGCATGCTGTCAATGCAGCACAACACTGATTGATGTGTTAGAGGTTAAACAGATAAATATAATTCCATATATATATATATATATATATATATATATATATATATATTCAAACTTGGGCATGTCCATGGTTTCACTTACCCTGGGAGGCTTCACAACCTCAGGCAGGTGCAGCGAGCTATCCTCCAACAACTCATGCAGGTAGAAAGGATGCCCTGTTGCAAAAGAGCAACAAGAAAGTGTTACACAGTTACATATTGCTGCCATGGTTTCTAGTATGAATTATTTTATTGCAGAACATCACGCCAGAACTTCGGCACGGGTTTGCAAAAGCTGGAAGACAGAATGTTTTTAATATTGATACATCTAGTCTCATGATTACATGAGACTAGATTAGATTAGATTCAACTTTATTGTCATTGTGCAGAGTACAAGTACAAAGACAACGAAATGCAGTTATATCCTAGGGTGTTTAATTACATACAATTATATATTGTCGCTTAAATGTTAAGTTTGTCTGGTCTTTAAGGACAAATAACAATGCTCAACTGTTCTTGCTGAATGAAATGATTAGCATCAGAAACATATTTTGTATTAACCACCAATTCGTAATTACGAGATCCTGATCTCGTAATAACGAGATAGTAACTAATAATTTTGAGATAAAGTGTGTTTTTCTTTTGTGAATGCAACGCACTTCCTTGCATTAGAAGTTATTCTATAAAAAGTGTACCGTTGTCCTGAAGGTATTTCTTGAGTGTTCTCGCTGTACTGAAGGAGAGGGTTGGTTGTGGTGCTCCAAGAGTCTCCTCCAGTTCTTCTCTCAGTCGCTGGGGCAGAGATGAGTCCGTCTTTTCTAATAACTCCGTGACCTTATTTCTGAATTTATCCCCGACAACAAATGCAGAGGCCATGGTTTAAATCCCAATGACTCAGACAGGATGGTCGGATTTAATGCGATGCAGCTATCTAGATAAAATATACCGTTTGTCTCAATAAGGCACGAGCTGCCAGTGAACATATGTCTACAGATAAATGAGCCAAAACTATCCCTACCGGTTTTTATTATGATTATACATTGAAATTCGGCGTTGAAGCTAACTGCTAGAGGTAAATATCTCCAAGTGAGCAGCCATGTTGTGTTTGTCTTGTGACACGATGACGTACTCGCTCACATGACCAACGAACAGCGTGAAGACGTATTATTATTAGTGCGCATTTTGGAAAATTGTCAAAACATATTTATAATCTTTATAAACTGTTAATGTTTAATCACAAGCAGACAATAATGTTTTATTCCATATTCAACTCAAATGTTAATCGTTACAGCACACGTGATTTCTTTGGTGCATTCATGGTCTCCTCATAAACTCCGAAAAGAAAGAGTTGAGGGTTTTAACCTCAACAGACCTCACGTGAAATAGGCCTACTAAGTGTTTTGGTAGGGACATTTAAACAAAACTACTTTTTGGAGCCAGTTGTTCCACTTAAAGTCTGCACAACACATTAATACTGGTTGGTTTTCCCCTCTAATTCAATTCAATTCAATTTTATTTATAGTGTCAAATCATAACAAGAGTTATCTCAGGACACTTTACAGATAGAGTAGGTCTAGACCACACTCTATAATTTAAAAAGACCCAACAATTCCGCAACAATTCCTCCCAAGAGTAAGTGTGTGTCTGTGCAACAGTGGCGAGGAAAAACTTCCTAGACTAGAATTAATAGTAGTGGAGGTGTAGGGCATCGAGCAGGACCACAGCAGCAGCTGCAACCAGGATTCAGGTGCCACCCCAATTCAAGGAAATCTGCGAGGCGGAAGCGAGGGAAGAAGCTCCCCGGAGCTAAGTTAGTAACGAGCATTACTGGGACATGAATGCACACAGGTGGAAAGAGAGAAGAGCTCAGTTTGTTGTAGGAAGTCCCCTGGCAGTCTAAAACTATAGCGGCATAACTAAGAGTTGGTCCAAGGCAAACCTGAGCCAGCCTACAAAAGGTTGGTATGAATCCAACAACTATGAAGAGAAGCAGAGATGAGGGGGGCACCATGTCTGCAGCTACAAACTCTCCCCCGCCGGTCTATGCATTTTCTGCTACTGATGGTCCACTCCCTTTCCATATGTCTTTCAGTCTCTCTTTCTACAATTAACTTCCCACCACCTATCAGCACATGTTAAAGAGTTTCCTTGCAGTTAGAAGAAGAAGACATGCCTTTATCCTGCAAGGGGAAATTCACATTTTCACAGTACAGTTTTTACACACATTACACACAGGCCTGAAAATACACACAGCACACATGCTCAGGACCTATAGATGCACTAATGAAGAGATGTCAGAGTGAGGGGGCATCCCATGTTTGAGCGCCCAGAGCAGTTAGGGGTTTCAGTGCCTTGCTCAAGGGAACCATGGCAGTGCCCAGGAGGTGAACTGGCAACCCAACTCCCTACAGACTGAGCTACTGCCACCCCACAAGTCTCACATTTATCTGTCGCTGTCTATTTCATTCAAGATGTTTATTGTCACACCGGTTATACAAGTACAAACATGTAAGGTTATGCTGGGCGGCTCCATTAAAGAAAAACAGTAAGTAGAAATTGTAAGGGACATATTAAAATATAATAAAATAAGTAAATAACAAATATAAGAGGCAATGAAGGAAAACAGTAAATATAAAAATACATAATAATAGAATAAAATGAAATAACATAACATAGCATTAAGAAATGTATACATTCCGGGCCTATTTATGAAACAGTGACTATTGCACACAGAATGAATATTGCACAGGGGGTTGAATTATATTCAAGACGTTTGGTAAAGTAGCATTGAGTCTTGTATGTCATAGAAAAAACGGCATCGTCTTTCCTATATTTACCTCTATTACTTCTCGCAAGTTTATCTTAAGCATAACGTTATCGTAAATACGACTCTTCAGTTGTTCCATGAACGCGGCATCAGCGCCCTGCTAGTGCATGTTAGCTAAGCGAGCTAAGTGAGCTGAGCGTGCTAGAAAGATGGCGGCCTCTGCGTTACGCCGAGGCTTGCTGAGCACTGTCAGTAAATACAACAAGAAACACACACTTAGAATACTGTCGAGTGTCGTTGACAGCAGCAGCGGGTTTGAGGTGTTCAGACCGCGGGTACAATGCCGAGCCTGCGGACTGTCCGGCGGTGTTCAGCAGAGGAGGTTCATGTCCTCACGGTAAGAGACGCAGCCAGTGTCCTCAGACTTTAGCTAACTAACGTTACAAACTCTTCAAGATGGCACCGTAAAGATATTGGCCACGTTGTTGTTGAGATGATGGCAGATGCTTAAGATGCTTCGAGATTGTGTTTGCGTTATGAGCGTGGTGGGCAAACATGAGCTGACATTTCGTATCAGAAAAAGAGAAAAGTACGGTTGTCCTCTGCTGCCCATTAGCTAGCAGATAACTAGCCAGCATGGATTGAGATCCCTGATTTGACTGCCTGCCTGCAACCAGCTGAGTCAGTGCATGTTAAATCACTCAGTTAAAAGTTATCATCCACAGTGGACATTTTTCTTTAATTATTTGGCATGTTTTAGTAAGAATGACACTAGTGATGTCACGGGATTTATAATCCGGTAAAACTGCAACACTTTCCAACATAACGTTACTGGTTATCCGTAACAGAGTCTAAATGAATTCATTGTTTGTTGGCGGTTCGTTTGGTCAGATTACTTTGAAGTACCGTTAGTCAATTACTGAATACAAATTACAAGGCAATCTGTCAAGTTAATGCAGGTTATCTAATCTGAATGATTTATAGATTACTTCAAAATCAAACATTGAAAATATTGCACTTTACACTAACAGATAGACGCAGCCATGGTTATTTACATTTTAAATGCAAATAAAATGCATTTTGCATATTCAGCATTTACAGTTTGTCAAATCAACCCTTCCAAAACAGTACTGACACAAACTGCAGGTGTACTGTGTTCTACAACATGCGGGATGCTGTTTCTTTTGTCTACATTTTTGTAGCTGCTGTTTTTTATAGCATACAGTAGTAGAACATATTCAGAATTGGTATCATGAAACCAAATTTCATGATTTTAAAATGTCCATATTTTACAGGCGTAATTTAAATGTAATCAAGTAATCCTTGGCAATGTAACTATAATCTAATTACACATGTTTTCAAATGTAATCTGGGTTGATTAGGCTATACTGTAGTTTTTAATGTTTTGTAATCTGATTGCGTAATCCAGATTACATGTAATCTGTTACTACGCAACACTGTTTACTGGATGTGTACGGATGTTCTTACTTTATTTTTGTCTAATAAATGTTATAGTATTTAATCACTGTTTTCATATCACAACAAAGCACGAAAAGATAACATATTTGTGTCAATGCTCAACTCATGAAATATTGTGTATAGTTAGCCTACTTGCTGCCACTTGAACATCAACTGATTATCACTGATGTTATGTTAATTCATTTCAGTGTTTAACGTCACAGTCATTGATACAGTCTATGCCAGTGTCTTTTGAAAATGTTCCAGTCCGCATGCCAAATAACCTCTAGCCATTGGCAGGAGCACGGCCTTTTATTTACAGTAGTTTGATTAACTTTTTCCCTATCTGCATTCCGCGAAGACCCGCCCTACTCTGCCTCTGATTGGCTAGTACTCGTTGCCTTCTTCACAGAATGTGGCGCAAAGGAAAAAAAACAACACTGCCTGTGCTTGCTTGGTAGATGATGGCATGCTTAATGCTGCAATGACACTGATTAGCAAGAACATTTTAAAATGTCTTCATAATTAAAAGGTTGCCTCCTGGTCTATGCTGTGGCATGACTCTTTTAAACCACCTACACATGATAAGCGATTTGCTCTCTGCGCACCGCTAGGTAGGGCGCAGAGCAAAGCGCAGCGCAGGTATTCGTCATTAAGGGTGGCAAGGAAGCTATTTCCCGTTGCTAGGTGACGATAGCTGATATCATATAGGTCAGCGGCAACTAGGTCAAAGTTGAAATAATTGAAACTTTGAGCGCACCGCAAAGCGGCAAAACGCCAGGGGTAGCGCAGCGCATAGATGGGCGGCACCGCTCTCCCCATAGGAAATCAACCAAACGGTCAGCGCAGGGCGGTTTTGCCGCCTATCATGGGTAGGCGGCTTTAAGCTGCCTACACATGATAGGCTGACCTTTCAAAAGCACAACCAATGAGATAACAGCTGGTGTTGTTGTTGTTACCTTACCGTAGGTATTGAAATTGGTATTAATTGACGAGGCATTTTTCGATACTCGATACTATGGAGGCAATTCTGTCGGTGCCTAAAAGTATCGAAGTTAACCAGCCCTAGTTATTGTGGAATGCTGTTGTAGCTAGCACTTTCCACAATTAGCACAAGCTCCAATGTTAACCCATGTAGTTTTGACTCTTACTTACCTCACACAGCATGACCAAGCAGTTTTTGCTTCCCTCATCCTGGACATATGATTGGAGTTTACAGACATAGTGCTCTAATTATCATGGGGAACTGGTCGGATCAGACAGAAAGCGAGCGGCAGAGTGTACTTGTAAAATATAGCCACTGTGAGAGAAAGTTAAGGTGGGTGAGTGTCCTCTCAGTGAATGGATCAGCAGCAGTGATTCAGCACCAGCTTGTATCTCTCACTTTGGTTTATGTAACCTTTGCATTGTGTAATCATATCTCCTGTCTTATTGCTGTCATTGCCATCTCTCCCCTGACATGGTGACAGCTCAGTGGCTTCACTCCAGTACACAAAGAAAAGAGTGATGTGAAATGTTCCTGTGCTTATTGGCAGGACAAGTTGTTGACCAGGGTTTTCAGGGTTGGCTATATTTAGATCTGATTATCTCCAGTCACACAGTGTATTGACATGTCTCAGATTGTTGCAGAGGTAGTAACAAAAGAAGAGCCTGTGTTAAAAATGTGTTTAAGAGCTACATACAGTGCAGTGAAAACATAATTACACTCCTGGGGAGTTTTCATCATTTATTGATATCTAATATATTGTTTTCTATTAGAGCAATGAGTAATAATGAAATCATTTTGATGTGAATATAATTTTGTGAAAAGTAAGGTGTGTTAAGTATGTACAAAAACACTTAAGTAACAAATGTGTTTGGGGTAAGTTCAAGTAAACTGCAGAATTTTGTCAAAGTTGTCATTTTTTATTTATATTTATGCAATCACATTCATATTTCCATAATTCTGAGATTTGTTGCATCAGACAAAGTACTCCTAATTCTTCTTTAGGTTGCATCAACGTCTGTCTTTATTCAGTACAATGGAAATGATTCACAGCACCGCTTCAGGGGAGCACACAGAGTTATGGCGCTTACCCACTGCTAGCACCAGCTCTACTAGGCTCGGCTCGGCCGCGGTGCCTTGTCCTCCATTTTCCATTGCAGATTTAGTACCGCCTCATGCGTGAGGCGAGCGTTGCTGGTCGTCATAGCGCCGCCGCAGGAAACTGCCGTGACACACACACACAGAACGTCGAAGGTGTGTTGTTGTTGATTCTCGGCATGTGGCAGAAGACACATTTTGTTTCAAAAGAAGCTGGCGGCAAAAAAAAACACCACTAGCTAAACTATTTAAAAATGGCGGGTTTGTTCAGGACACCCCCGTCTGTCGCTAGCAATAATGACGCCGTGATTAGTGACGATTCTCTCCAACCAATCAGTAGTCTGCAGGTTTTCACGTCACCTTTTTGGTATCGCCTCAGCTCGCTTGGAACCTCGACGGAGATTAAAAAGTACCAGGGACTTTTTTTCATAATGGAAAACCAAAAATGGCGAGGCGAGTCGAGCAGGTACCATGTAATGGAAAAACGCCATTACTTGACATCCTATGAATAGACACACAGTAGATATAATGATGCATTAAAGAAATATTGGAAGCTCTTAATTAATTTCAGTAGAAATGCAAGAAGGAAACAGACTTGATCACTCAACACCAAAGACGTTTGACAGAAAATATCTGCCGTCTTTCCAACAATGTTCCTTTTAACATGTTTACAATCCTCAGAGAAAACTTGGTGTTCAGGATTTTATAATGTTAAATGTATCACATCTTTGTCGACATTATTAAACATACACGTGCAGTGATGAAGGTCTGACCAAAAGCTTTTATCCTGTGGAGTGTTTTTCCCCCCTGTGGAGCCATGTTTCAGTGAGTGGGTCCCCTTTGTTTTCGTATCGTGCAGTGCACACACATCAGGATGCACGTGCACATACTCATCCTCCCGTCAGTTTCACGCTGGTCAGCTGTTTGACAGCACCAGCAAACATCGGGATGCGCCAATAAAGGCGGTAAAGATGGCAATAGTGATCAAGGGAACATCGATGAATGGAAAAATGCACAATTGAAAATTTTCAATCTGCTTTGCAAATGTTTTGATTGATGATGATTGGCTGCATCGAGATATGGTCTCCATCAAAATTGACGGATACCTAACAGTATTCTGACGAATCAATGCAAAACTAGGGGGTGCAATCAAGAAACCCAAAATTATGAAATATAAATTTCTCCCTTTTGGTAACTGATTGTCCTGAACACAGGACACCTGATTCACAGAGCAGATATGTATGCTGTAGCAGACAGAATGCATGCAATGATTATTCTTGCACAATACACCCACGATTAGTAAATAACCTGAAACCACCCTACTGTATAATATTAAATCCCACTGTCCATATATCCACCTCATTAATCCCTACTCTACATCTCTGTTGTGAAGATTAGCTTTGCAGGGAGCACAGAAGTATGCGTGTTATTTATTTGAAGTGACCAGCTGTGTGTGTGTGTGTGTGTGTGTGTTTTTGTGTGTTTTATGTTTTAGCGGCTGCAGGCGAGGACGTGGAGATTAGGTCAAATGATAGTCCTTGTTGACATCTGACAAGTCGAGGTGTTTTATTCAATCTTCTCAACATTGTGATTGAGATTACAGTTGAAAGGGATCAGAGAAGCTGAAGGGAGGCATCAGGACTTTCCCTGTAGGGATAAATGTATGTAGTCTCCATAGAATGGAAAATCCTAAAGCCTCTTCTCTTCACAACTGGGATTCCTGTTGAGGCTCCTCAGGGACTTATGCATGGTTTGTGTTTGTCCATATAGGATGTTGTTTTGTTTTCCATCCCTGTGTTTTGTAGACCTCTGTTAGTTTGTGGTCATATGTTGGTTTTACACACGCACACACACGCACGCACGCACACGCACGCACAGGGTCTAGTGTGTAATGGTGTTGCCTGTATTTGGCAGGAGCAGGCCTGAAGGGAAGATTTTGGAGACAGTAGGAGTGTTTGAGGCTGTTAAGCAGCATGGCAAATATGAAACGGGACAGGTAAGTCACTTTCAGTCAACACACACACACACACACACACACACACACACACACACACACATGGGCTGGTCTACCTCCGAGGGGCCTTCTCTCTCATTAGAAAAGCCTTAAGCTCAGTATTAGACTTATTTTATAATATTACAGTTCTGTCCTGTGTTATCTGGTCTGTTTTTAAGTTTTGATAAATCATAAATAAATCTATTATGATAGCACATTTGCGGGATCTTGTCAACTGACTGTAATCCAATCTAATTCATGCTTTATTAAACCTGCAGGTATAATCTCGCAGCAACTCATCCAATTTCTGCTTGTTGTTGTTGTTGTTGTGCTCTCCTCAGCTGTTTCTCCACAGTGTGTTTGGCTACAGAGGCATTGTCTTGTTTCCCTGGCACGCCCGACTTTATGACAGAGACATCACCCCTCCCATGGCTGAAAGGTAAACCTCCATCTCTGGCTGCAGACTGCACCAAACAGACCCTCGTTGGCTTTATTTTGTGGGTAAGACTTGTATAACTGAGATCCTTTTGTCCCTTATTTTCTTCCTTCAGCAAACCTGAGCCTCCAGGAGCCCACGGCTCCAAGGAGGTGAAGGGGAAGACTCACACCTACTACCAAGTCCTGATTGACACTAGGGACTGTCCTCACATAGTAAGTCACTATTAGGGCTGTCAATGGATATTATAAATTTCAATATATATATTCGATTAGTAAAAAAAACAGGTGTTCGAATATGAAAATGTATATTTGAATGTTAGAGTAAAAAAAAAAAGGGCACTACCGTGGCTATCTGCCTCGCGATTGTTCGTGAGCCTGGGCTGCTGTAAATGTTCAGTTTCCTGTCTGATTGAACCGGTCGGGAAGAGCGAGGTTGCCGTTACCGGAAGTAAACAAACAACCACGGCTAGGAAGAAGACCGCACCAAGACACTAACGTAAATCTTCAACTGCAGACACAACAAGAAAATAACATTGGACAAATTCATGGAACAGCAAGAGATTCAGTTGCTAACCAAATTACGAACGACTCCGTGACGGCGGTGTATTGCGCGGCTTGTCCTGTCTGCTGCACGCTCCAGAGAGAGGGAGAGAAAGAGAGAGGACTAATGATAAGCAAGTATTTGTCGCCCGTTGTATTGGTTTGCCCTCTTATGGACATAATGCGCAAAAATAGATATTTGAATATATTCGAACCTCTGGTTGTTTTAGAACGAATATTGGAACGTCATTTTTGGGCAATTTTGACAGCCCTAGTCACTATACAGTATGTTTTTACTTTAGGACAACCAAATACTACCTTACATTTCACATACATCTTTATTGCCCCTAGAGACCCTTTGGAGTCCAGGCAGGCAGGCAACTTGAGATGATGTGTTGGAGCTTAATAACAACAGATATTTTTTTGTTTTTCTTGTACAAACCATATGAAAGTTAGTCAGCAAGTCCCCAGTCCAGATCTCACACACTAATCCTCTGTCCCTCGTGGTAAACAACAATTAACAGTAAGCCATAATCAAGTTGCCAAAAAAGGAAATATGAATAATAAGCACATTGTTCACAAACATTCTGGTATCGATGAAATTCTGGTATCGTAGTTGTTACTCTCTCTCTTAAACAGACCTGTGGGACAGATATTTGTTACGTCAGTACGTGACTGGTCTTTGGGTTAATACCTTGTAATGTACTGTACCTTTACTTACTCTGAGCACACTTGTAGACATCCTGTATACGTACATTTTGATTGTCTGGACATGCAGTGCAATGAGTGGAGATGGTATTAGGGAGACAAAGCCACCACTTCGTGTCTGAGGCAGCAGTTGTGTGACTGTTGGTTTGTGTTGCCTTTTACAGTCTCAGAGATCCCAGACAGAGGCAGTGACGTTTCTGGCCAACCATGATGACAGCAGAGCCCTGTACGCTATCCCAGGTATGGACGCGAGACTTCATTGATACGTTACTGTCAAGTCAACTTTATTGTCAATTCTGTGCCAGACATACAGAGCAATTGAAAATATGTTTTTCCGGCCGGCAAAGTCGTCCGAGCTCGTGTCTCAGTCTGTCGGGTAACGTTAGTAGGCCAGCATAAACTGACGGCTGTACTTGTGTTCGGCCGTGGAAAAACACAAAGAAAAGTCAAAAGAAGAGTTAGAAATGAAAGAAAACGCCACGCTATCGGGACAGAGAGGGGCCGCTGCGTCCGTACGCGCCGCCATCTTGAACTACTGACATGTTGGCCACATAATATCATTGGTGGACCCTGTATATCCCATTTCTAATGGGCTTTTTTTATGATAAATGAAAAAAGATGGAAGATACTTCCACCCTACTCAGGATATGGTCCAGCTTAGCACCTCATTCTACTTCAGGATTGTTTGACCTGAGTTCAGCAGAGCTGAGTTTGATCCTAGTCACCATGTCAGCTCCCACAGTATAAAACATTTGAGGTGGTAGTAATTGTTCTGTCTCATCCCCATGTGACAGTGTGTCTGTTTCTTTCCTTCAGGTCTGGACTATGTGAGCCACGAAGACATCCTGCCCTATAACTCTGCAGAGCAGATCCCCATCCAGCACGAGCTGTTTGAGCGCTTCCTCACGTTCAACCCTGCCAAATGTAAACACTCTTCTACAGTGTCCTTCAGCTTTCAACATCATTCTGCACACAAACCTTGTATAGTGCCTTACAGTGGACTACGCACAACAGCAAGCATGCTTGGTTTGCGTACAGTAAAGGCAATGAGTCTGTTACCTTATTTGCCAGAAATCTATATGCATTTTTTTCTGACAATTTGATAAACAAAATGCCTATTATGCTTGAGTAAATGAAGCCCAAAACTGCTTAAAAAATATTAATATTTAAATACTACCATTAAAATCATTGACAGTCCGGTACAGCCTGACTCTGGGCAGTAAAACTGAGATTAGTGCTCCTATTCAAGTTTATGTTCTGCTTGTTCAACAGTTGGGTAAACTGGTGATAAACACACTTAGAGAAGATTTGAATTGCTATTGTTTCTCAATTTTTAGTATTTTAGCACTGGTGGTCCTTTGGGGCTGGTTAAAACCTCTTTAGGGGTGCCAAAAAGTCATCATGTAGATTGTCCATGCAGTTGATGTACGTTTAGGTGTTATTCATTTCTGTATTTTCATAGTGATTAATAGCTGTGGTGGTTGGTTGTGTAGTTGAATGTTTTAGATGTTGTCTTTTATAAGCCAATGTTACCATTCACCCGATTCATAAAAGAATGTATTTCCCTGATATACAAGTTGTACGTAATTTCACCTTTAGGTTAAGATTTGACCTTTTGAATTTGACCAGTGACATTGTCGAAATAACAGAAAAACAAGGTTTTCAGTAAATATTTGTGTGCTTTGTCCTTCTCTGTAGCTCCTCCGTTTACAGCCAGAGACACCCTGAAGGCGTGGCAGGAGAAGAACCACCCCTGGCTGGAGCTCTCAGATGTCCACAGGGAGACCACCGAGAACATCCGAGTCACTGTCATCCCCTTCTACATGGGCATGAGGGTAAATGACCAGCGCAACTCTTGCATGCATAAAAACAGCATCAAACTTCAGAAATATGGAGCAGTTGCTAAAATTCTTCTTTAAACACAGCCTGTAGCCACACCAGCTTGAAGCTTGTCTACATTGCATAGATGTCATTTTGGGTCTGCCAAGCAAGACCCTGGCTGTTGGGCTTCTCGTGGCCTTTTCCTGCTTCGGTTGGCTCTGTAAATGCTAATGGGAATTCTTTCTTGTTCTCAGGAGGCCCAGAACTCCCATGTTTATTGGGTGAGTATCAGATTTTTCTTATTTGTGGTAAGGCATGGATACCCGACCCAGGATACCTAACCAGGACAGCTGTTTGACCTCGCAAATCAATACACACATTGTTCAGAAAGTCACAAGGGAGTAGGCAGGCAGTGTACATCTGTGTGTGTGTGTGTGTGTGTGTAAAGTGGGCAAAAGAGAGATAGAGAAAAGAGGAAGCAGACGTGTAGATGCGACCGGAGCAGAGTTGGTGGAATAAGTTTAAGTTTTGTACACAGTGTGTGTGGTTTCCAAGATAAACCCCAGACTGAAAGCCAAGTTCATTCATCTGCTCACCAGAAACGGGATTTTAACCCTGACATTATATAACGTCGGCCCTGGAGGTAACGAGTCTCCCCTGCTTTTCTGATCACGGTCGGAATCGAAGCAAGCAGGAAAGGTTAACACATTGAACATTTTAAATTAAACAGCTTATTAACGTGCGCTTGTTCCCCCGTGTGCGCTGATGCCTCATCTGTTGACATTTCTGAATGCCTTCCAGTTGCCTAATAAAAGCGGGCTTTCCACACAAACAAACGTACATGTGTCATTAGTATGAGAGAAAAAAAAATGAGATTTTAACTGTGTCAGGCTCGGGTCGGGCTCGGACATAAATATCTTAATGCCTGTCGGGCTTGGGCCGGGTTCGGTCACGGCTCTGTCGGGCTCGGGCCGGGTTCGGACGGAAAAATTTGGCCCGCTCCAGGCTCTAATCTGTGGGGACCATCACGTTGAGTGGTCCACAAGGACAGTCACTGTGGGAAATTAACACCAGCTACAAGCCAGGCACTGGTATATTTCCTAGTGACTATTAGCCTTTGCCTGTGCCAGCAAACTCAGTGTATTAACATGTTTGTGTGCGTTGTCTTTCTGCAGTGGCGGTACTGTATCCGTCTGGAAAACATGGGCAACGAGGTGGTTCAGCTGAGAGAGAGGCACTGGAGGATCTTCAGCCTGTCAGGAACCCTGGAGACGGTCCGAGGACGAGGAGTCGTAGGCAGGGTTAGTACACCACACACCGGTCACGCAGTATCCAAGATCTTGACCATCTGGAGACGGTGTCCGTTCACCCTTTTTTTTACAGCAGCTTCTTCCTCCATCAACGGCACACTAAGCAGTCGACCATATTTACTGTGCATTCTGTCTGGTTTGAGTATACTTTATTTTGCCATTTTTTCAGTGTGAACATACTACATACTTAGAATCTGCTGAATCAGTATGTAGTCTGGATTTAGGATACTGCAGTAGTTTATATCTCGCTCCAATCAGCTGCGTTGTAGACATTACTTGTGTAGCTCTACATGTATAGCCTATCATATACACAAATTACACTATATACAGTATACTAATACAGTATACTATATCAGTGCACCTTGAAACGCACATATTTTGTGTAACCTTGTCACATTGTACTCATCTTTGTGTGCTGTCACAGGAGCCAGTGTTGTCTAAAGAACAGCCAGCCTTTCAGTACAGCAGCCATGTGTCTCTACAAGCCCCCAGTGGTCATATGTGGTGAGTTTACATTTACACAGATCCCATCACTGCTACATATTCTACTATTTAGTACATCCTCCAAAGGCTCAACATATTACACATACAATATACAATATTATACTCTTTCTATTATTTGTGTTTAGGGGGACGTTTCGTATTGAAAGGACTGATGGCTCCCACTTTGATGTTCGCATTCCTCCTTTCTCCCTGGAGAGCAACAAAGATGACAAAGCGCCCCCCGCTGGCTACACATTTTAAATGCGAGTAGTCACCTTCTCCTGTAACATTGCCTCAGCCATGAGCATAGGACTAGCCCTCCATGTTGTGTTTGAAGAGACTTGCACAGTCAAGTGGAAGACCATTGGGAGTTAGGGAGGAGAGTCAATGTTGCCAAGCTGAGCTGGACATGTTGTGCTTTCAATAGCTGAAATATTGAGCAGGTTGTTTTAAAGTGGAAGGTTTTCCTACTGAGCTCTGTGGTCATGAAAAGAGCAACAACTCCAGCTGAGTTTCATACTGAGGCCTCAGTTGGATACCTCAAGTCAACATGTCAAGACAACAGTTAAACTACATGTTAGAAACTCCTTGATATTCTTGTTTTGAATTTATGAAAACATAACGCATGACTTTTTTCCTGGACCCTATTTTCCTTTCATGTTTTAATTATAATTATTACAGTTATGTCAGACCTCTGTGGGCCACTTACGAGAGGGAAATCAGATTGAAAACTGGGCCAGTTATAGTGCTGAAGTTAGTGTTTTACAACATTGAAGCATAGTGGATGGAATTAGGGTCTGTTTGACACTGATCAAAGACTCATCTTTACAAATGATTCTCAGTAAATATATAAAACAATAATGTTTATATTCACCTTTGTGTCATTTAGTAGATAACACCTTTGGCAGCACTTATAGCCTTCTACAGTCTGTAGAAAGGTCTATTAGCTTTGCACATCTTACTATACAGTCTCAGGTCTCTTGGCGGCCTCCCTCAGCTCCCTTCTCACATGGGAAATGCAGATTTTGAGGATGGCTTACCCTATGCAGATTTATAGCTGCACCATATTCTTTACGTTTTTGTATGACTGACTCAGCTCAGTGTCTCAGAAATGCTCTTGTGTCCTTCCTCTGAGTTGTAATTTTTGATAAACCTTTTACAGATTTGTGTGGAGAGTTGTTTTGTCTTCATGATGCCATTACTGCCAGGAAAGAGAGAAAAAACAGCCATCGAACCTTGCAGATATAGATGTATTTAACCCTAAAAGCACTCGTCACATCTTGACTACCTACTGATCTCCATTCAAAGGGTAGTGTGACTTATACAAACAGTTAGCTGATCCAGTTATAATGTTAAAATTTAGGCGTGACACTGTAAAGGGAGTGAATACTTACACCATCAAATCATTTTGTAATTGCATTTTTTAAGAGATCTGGTTCCCCTTTGACAATTAACGTCCTATTCTCTTGATCAGTGCTTCATTAACTCATAATTCCATCCACTGTGATTTAATGTTAATAAAGTTCAAATAAAGTCCAGGGGGCCTGAATACTTTTCATATGCAATGAACTGTATGTGTTGACAGCCAAAAAAATAATGTGAGAGTGGGTCTTAGTTATCTTTGAATAACAAATGCAGTCCACAATAAAATAATTAAAGCCCTTGGCAGCCATTGTTGGGGCTGAGAGGAGATGAGTGTGTGTAATTCTCTGCTTTCTGGTAAAAACCAGAATTAAGTCGTTATCCTGTACACATGCTGGATGTTGTTTGTTAAGGCTGACTTTGCAAGCTCTATGAAAAGAAAAATTATGAGCCTAGAATTTCCCTGTAGTAAAGTGAGGAAAGAAAATAACATCTTTGTTTTAATAAGTGATAAATACTACTGTAAATAAAGATGTAATTAAAGGCAAAAACAAATACCTTTTGAAAAGTACATCTTGACATTTCTTGTGTAAGTTTTCTATTTAATTTGTCAGGCTGTCGGTCTCAAACTTGCCCCTGCAAGGTCAATGCAGGTATTGTTTGCTCATGGAAAGAATATAAACAAAAAAGGACTGTATATCTACTTCATATACTGTAGCCTACTACTAAATATATATGTGTGTGTGTGTGTGTGTGTGTGTGTGTGTGTGTGTGTGTGTGTGTGTGTGTGTGTGCGCGCGCGCGCGCGTGTGTCGACCACATTATTAGTTTATGAATTCCAAACAGTCACCACCAGAGGTCAGTGCAATCCATTCATTGGTCACTGGCTACTAATAGATCACTGGATCACATTCAGTCAATTGAATGCTGAATTGAACTGGGGGCTAAAAAGGGGACTGAGTAGTCTACCCAGGGCCCTCATGTGAGGAAGGCCCAAAAAGATGCTAGAATGAATAGCTGTGGATGTGGGGAGGGGCCAATAGAAAATGCCTTTCTACAGGGCCCAGACTTTTGTGCTACTCCCCTGCATGGAAATAGCTAACTCAAGTTTATCTCATTTAGAAAAAATGGACTCGTCCATATGTTTCAATGTAACTGGAAATGATACTAAAGTGTTCACTTTCACTTGATGTTCAGGTAAAACTGCATCTATCCATTACTTTATCCTATAATTCATGTTATGGAAATGAATATAAGTCTGACAGTGTGCCTTGTTTCTTCCATGCAAATAACCAAACTCGATAGGAAAATCTGTCTGTTTAAAAGAAATTATGTTTTGTACAAAGACTCAAGGCCATTTATAAATTACTATATTGATTCTAGTTTTCTATGCGGTAAAATCCATTGCACGGTAGCCTAGTGCTGTGCCTATTTGAATAAGAACTGTTGAGGTAGGGTTGTAGCCTTGTGGTTATGTGACCTTCAGCCACAATATGCTAGCCAGCAACATAAACCAATTAGTTTATATTTAAGATTTTTTTTAAAATAATAATAGGCTACTTTGACAACCAGCTATATGCCGATTTTACTTGAAGACCATAACGGTTTTGAAAAGGTATGAGTCATATTGACCAGATGTATAGGCCTAGATGTGTGGAAAGCAGCAACGCAACATTAAACTGACACGTTCATTTAATGGAGATTGGTACATCGCATAGAGAAGACGAAGTGTTGTGTCTAAGAAACTGCAAACTTGAGGGCTCGTGCTGCTCCCGCACTGCCCTCCCTCTCTCCTGGACTTGTGCTCACGTGCACTCGCTGCGCGCCCTCTTCAGTTGAACAGAGGGTGTAATACATAATTCAGTCCCAGCCAGGGAACACCTCAGTCTCTCTTCTCCTGTCAAGCCCCGGAGCTGCAGCCTCTACACAGCCTGCGGACCGAGCCGCAAATGCGGCTGCTTCCTGCTCTGGAGCGGATAGAGAATCAACCTTGGAGAAGGACGAATGCGGGGTTAGTTTCAGCGTATGCATGACTTCCAGCGGCGGAGGAAGGACGGGGCAGACAGTCGGTGGTGACGAGACGTAAACATTGCCATGCCCTGCTTCATGCACCACCTCCTCGGATTCGTTTCCTCCTATGGGCTCTGTTTTAGAGGATAACTGCAGAGGAGAATACGAAAATTACGCCGTTGTCGAAGGTAAATATTTTGGAGCTGTGGTGAAGTTGTGTTTGGGATAGGAGGCTGCTGCGGGCCACGATCTGCACTGTAGGTAGCCTACACAGCATCTTGACTTTGCTGTGTCCGTGTTTTCCGGCCAAATGCCGCAGGCAGCATCCTCCGAGCTGAGCTTCACTCTCTGGGATTAACAAGTTCTCAGAAGCTACAACCTAGTGGTTCAACTTCTTATTTTTTTGGAGTATTATTTTGTAGGCTATTGGGCAATTCCCTCCTCTGTGTAACTGGGTGATGATGAACATTTTTTTTTACGAATGGTTTGGAATGGTATTGGTCACAGTGCTTCCCAAACTGCAGGCTTTTAGAAAGATGTGATCAGCTGCAGCAATTGTGATTAGCAAAGAATCTCAAACATTAATCAGACCGGCCTCTGCATGACTGCTTGGTGGGACCAGTCTTGTAATTATCACAATTCACATTAACTCAGTCTCAGCACCATGGGTGCCAAGCAGACCAAAGTCCAGGAGCCTGGAGGAGCCAGCCCTCAACACGGCTGGAAACGAACGCCCACCAAGGAGCGGGGCGACATCTTGGCTTCCCTCATGGTGAAGTCAGGGGACCGGCTGAGCCGTGGCGGGACACCGCCGCCCTACCAGCGCCGCATCGGCATGATCCAGGAGATGATGCTGATGGCCAAGCAGGGCAAGCAGGACGAGGCCACAGAGATGCTCAAGACACTCCGACAGGTAGCAGCTCTATGTGTGTTTGTGTGTGTGTGTGTAAATGACTGTATGTTGAAGAGTAAGTAAAGCTCTCAGGGGTCACAAGTTCACATTTCTAGTACAAGACCACAACATCCCTGATTGCTTTCTTTCTTTTTCCTGCCTCTATTCATTTCTTTCAGTGTAAGCATGTCGTTTGATGTCATCACTGATGCTGAAACAGAAGCCAGGCTCAGACTGACTGTTGACACACTGACTAAACTAATTCAGATTGACTGTGCACATTGCTGATGAATTGTTCGTCTCTCTGCCTGACTAAACACGCGCCCCCTGGCTGGCTGGCTGGCTGGCTGGCTGGACCTGTTGTGCTCAGCCGGGCTCTGCTGCACTGGTACAGTGTGGAGATTTATAGCCTCACTATGTCTTTCAAGACATTTGCAGTACTTGGCTGGCTGACTGGCTAGCTGACTGGCTGCTGCTGCTGCTGCTACAGAGAGAAGGTAAAGGCCAGCAGCAGACTGAAAGAACGTGTTGTGGTTAGAAACAAAAGAGAAGCAAGAACATAAAAATGCCACCAGTTGAATTAGAGGATTTGTAGAGCTGTAAAGAAAGGGAGGATCTGAGTGTAAAAGGAGTAATACATGTTTATCATGGAAATGCAGAGAGAGTAGAATAGCTAGTGAAGGGAGAAACCAATTTATACGCCCTCATCCCTGTTGACAGCCCTGCACACAATCCATATGCTGCTCACTGTTTATTTCCCTATGACTCAACCACAGGGAGTCTCCCGCTTCTACAGACACAGCTTTCATAGTTTATTGTTTGGGCTTTGGAGATTTCCATCAGCTCCTTTCTGTTACGGTTAGTTTTCTGATCAAACCCAATCAGATTGTTAATCTTTGAATCAATGGCAAACAGAGGAGCTAAGCAAGCAGGCTTAAAGACCAAGGACACCTCTCCATCCTTTACAATCTTTGACGCTGCTCTATTAAGCTGTGATGCGAGGAGGAGAATCACAGCCTGACTGTGAATGCAGAACAACACAGCAGTGTGGTTATAGAGTCATTCCCAGTAAGCACTGATTGTGAGGTTTGGCAGCGATAGCAAAATATCCACTTTTTGATACCGTAGTTTTAGAAATATACTTGTTTTTCCATAAAGCCCTCATGTCACCAGAAATTTGAAGCCAGTTTTCAGTGCTATGAATAGCCTACATTTTGTTTGATACTGAGTACTGAGGTGCGATACCCATCAACATATACCAGTAGCCTAGTGTAAGTGTGCTTCAAAACAAGATGACTCGTTTGATCAAGTTTTTTCCACTCAACAGAATGAGCTACATTGTTTTTACATGCGATTGCCCATTTTGATAGATATTTCCCACTTGACAGAATAAGCTACTGCACTTAAAGGGGAACTACGCCCATTTTCAAAATTCATTCATGGTAATCCGATGGTCTGAGACAGTCCAAAAGTATTAGTAGACATTAACAAATCTTCTAAATCCCAAAACTAGAGTGATACAACTCAAATATGTGATGTCATCAAATATAAATTGTGGAACTGCTCCATAGACAATAGTAGCCTGACAAGCCAGACCCACATCAAGATGTTGGGTCTGGGAACTCACTGTTGGCAGGGCTCAGTCCGAGGGGCGGGATAAACGGTTGTCTTTCAAATTCCCTCTGCACGCAATAGGATAGCGCTACAACCAATCAGAGCAACGCTAGTTGATAGATTAAACTTTTGCCGTATCCGGTCGGCGAAACTCCGAACACATCTTCCATTTTTAAGAATGACTTCAGTGACGTTCTTTGTTCTTTTCTCAAAGAAAAGCTTAATTCCAAGTCTTCCAGAGTCGCGGCCAAACCCAATTCGAAAGACCGCTGTTCGCCAGCAGCAGCAGCCATCTTCTTTGTTTTCAAGTAGCAGGGAATTCACCATAGACTGTATATAAGAATGGACCAACAGATCCCGTTGCTCTGGACGGAGACCAGTGAAGGCCGTTAGAAGCACTTTTCCGGTGAGCGCTGAGTGTTACTGCGCAGCCTCCAACTGAGAGAGACGACGTAAATGTGACGTGAGCAACGTGTCTGAAAGTTGTAAGTCTTCTGGTAGCTGTGCCAAGAGAAATCTCAATCATTCCCAATCTTGCAGAGACGAAGAGCGTAGGTATATGTAAGGAGATAACAGGCACAGGCTAATTACTGCTAACTAAAATGATAGTTAACATTAGTAATTACACTTAAACAGCTAATGTGAGACGAAACTGCCTGCGCGCTTCTCCTGTACTACGGTAATTCCTCTACTATGCGACAGTAAGTCGCGTGGTTATGACACAATCGTTAGCCTATTTTTACAAAAACGTCTGCTACGAAGCCATAATGTGAGGTACAAGGTAATGGAGCCTTTTATACATTGTCGTGTGTCTTTAGAAATAAACAATGGACAAATAGAGTCTTTAAACTCTTCAGATGTAAAGTTATTCTCTGTCAAAGTGACGTCAAAATGAATGGCAGTCAATGGGATGCTAACGGGGAGTGATCGCTTTGTAGCATTAAAATGGTGCCATAGGAGGTTCGCGGTCCGAGGAGAAGCTTACCCCCTTGGAATTCACGCAAAACTAGGGGTGGAACGGTACATGTAGGCTATTCGTATTGAACCAAAACGGTACGGGCGTCTCGGTTCGGTACATGAATGTACACTGAGAATACACGGTATAAAAATAAATAAAACTTGCGTGCAAATTAATAAATGTAATGCGGAACTACTGTTAGACACGCGGTTCTTTAGGGACACCTAATCTATAGCCCTGCCCTTAGCTCTGAAGCTCCCGAGCTCCGCCTACATGTCGAGTCAGTCGGTCCAGTGAGTCCACACGAAGCAAACTAGTCCCTTCCATATACAATGGAGATGATGTGGGGTAGCCTACTTATTGTTTACTGTTTACATCTTACTTTATACACTTCAAGCTGTTAGAGCTAGCTCAATGGACAGCCTGAGACATGCACAATAAAAAAAAACTGCATTTTTGTTTTGCTTTTCCCTCCATTGTACCGAACCGAACCGTGACGTCTGAACCGAGGTATGAACCGAACCGTGACTTCTGTGTACCGTTCCACCCCTACGCAGAACCGTCGTAACTCTGCCATCATTATGTTAAGCCCGCCCACCGACTCTATACACGATGTGATAGGCCCGACTAGAGTTTGGCTTTTCCAGCTCGCAAGCCAACAGAGAGTTGCTAGACCCCCTGGCTGCAAATTACATTTGCTGCTGCTAGGGTGCGTCTAGTGTCTAGGCTAAGACAATAGGGCTGTTGGAACAAATTCTGGGAGTCGAATATAATTAAAAAAAAATTAAATACTAATCGAATGCTGAAATTACTATTCTAATGTGTATTTTTTATAAACGGGTTGGCTAAAGTTAGCGAATCTTGTCCTTCTCGCCTTGGCCTACCTGCATGTGAAAACGAATTGCTTTTGTCAGGTGTGATGAACAATAAAGTTATCGGGAGTGAGAAACACAAGGCATTGTGAGATCTTAGGGCATGGAGTAGGAAGGAATGAGGATGGAAAATACTGTTTTAACATGAAATACAAATTGACATCCGCAAGTCCAAGTGCTTATGTTATCATCTGCCATTAATTAGCTTGTTCTTGTTTCCTAACTGCATCAGCTGAGAGCTTCATGGAAACAGCTCATGTTAATGTTAGCTGCCCTTCAGCTGTCAGTCAGCTTTGACTTCATATATTAAATTAAATCTGTAGGAGGAGTTCGTTAAAGTACAACCCCTGAAAATAGTCAAAATCGTCCATAATCTTAAAATTAATTTTAATACAGTGGACCTGCTGTTGGGTTTAGGGGGTGGGTCCGTAAGGCTTTTTTTCTTTTTTTTCTGGATATGTTACATATGCCAACCAAATGTCATACCTCACCGTGAAAGTTAAAGGAGGGGGCTTTAACTTTGAAAACTGATAGGCTATCTGAGGGGCGCTATTGAGCCAATTTGCCATGTCCAAGCCCAAGACCCATATCAGATCTCCATTTTCACCAAGTCTGACATGTGTATCAACAGTATGTATAGAGTGTGGTCTAGACCTACTCTTTATGTAAAGTGTCTTGAGATAACTCTTGTTATGAATTTTTTTGGGGCATTTTTAGGCCTTTATTGACAGGACAGCTGAAGAAATGAAAAGGGTGACAGAGGGGGAATGACATGCAACAAAGGGCCACAGGTCGGAGTCGAACCCGGGCCTGCTACGTCGAGGAGTAAACCTCTATATATGGGCATATGTAACATATTTAGGCATTATTTGCAAACAGCCCCTCTCAAATTGGATCTCCATTATGGCACCAGATAGAGCTGCTGGGAGATTTGTGGTAACCTATGAAGCCTCTATCAGCACTTAGGGGACACATTATCCTGTCATTAAGAGACTTGTACACAATTTACAAAGTTAAGATGTTTCCGTATCTCATCAGTGCATCCATTCTTCATATGATTCAATTTACACTGTTGTTTAAGCACCAAACAGTGTTGCTTGTGATGTAGCATCAACAGAAAGTTTAAGGTTTGAGTGTGTAAACAGCAGTCCACATTGGAAACGTCCCCAAGCAAAATGCATTCTAACTGGCTCAAAGTTAATGATTTCGAGAGACACTATATTTCAGATTGAAGGAAAAACAACAGGTTTTCATGATTGGAAGAGCTCCAGTGACATAACCATCAGTCAAATTTGGCTTCATATCCTGGGGTGTTTTATGCTCTGGTAGAACAATACATGACGGGCAGATCACACGAAGAATTGGATAAAGACAATTACTGAGGAAAGCAGAGAGGGGAAAAAAAAACACCATGAGGGTTAAACTGCAACAGACACTGAAGAAAAAGAGAGGAAGTAGTGGTGAGTGATTTCATAGACATTAGAAGATACTCAGAAGAGAAAGAGAGGAGAGAGCTTGTTTATGAGGGGAGTCACTCTTCGCTGGTTACCAGGTTTTTCCTCCATGTTGCCCTGAAACCATGGCGATGGCCGGAGGGCTCGGACTAAATAGACATTGATTAATCAAGCGGTGGGCTCTGATAGGACCTAATGAGGAGCCCACCTTCTTATTCACCACCATTCAATTAACTTGACGCCAAAGTTAGCCTCTCTTCACCACTTCCACCTGGGCTGCCTCAAAGCTGATCACTAAACTACAACCAACAGCGTCAGTGGAAACCTCCACAGGCTCTAAATGTGTCCTCAGTGGTTCCCTCTGCAGTCTCTATTTTGTGGTAAACAGTTACAGTGTGTGGGATTGTTAACACATCTTATGGTATGTAACTAGTGTTTTGTCAGATAATGAGAGGCTAATGTTGTGTTGTGGTCGCCATTAAAATTTTGAGACTGAAGCTGCAAGCCATGATGAGGATATGGTCAACAGAATATATTCATTTTGCATGAGTTTTATTTTCGTCCCATTGTTATTTTTGCCCATTATCTTTTGGGCAGCTGTTTTCAAGCTCAAAAACACTATTGCAAGGATTCAGTGTTCTTCAGAATATAATTCTCAGCTCAGTACTGCATATGTTCCCTGTTGTAAACCTCTTTAGTTGGAAGTTATTGCATAAAAGACTACAACATTGTACATACATTGTACTGTTAATTGAACATCCTTCTTTTTCTTTGGTCTTATCAGCACTTAAAGGGCGGTGTCTCAACATGGTGCTGTTTGATTGATTCAGCTTTGTTTTGGCTGCACTTTGAATCACAGTGGTGCAAGTGCTGCCTGCTGTCTGTACAGTCTGTTCCATTACCAGCTAATTTAAGTTCTTTCAAGTGCAGTTTTCCTACAGAAATACAGTACATTCAACTTTGTGCCAGGTTTTGTATGCTGTCACCTACTACGATGGTGAGACTTTGACATGATGTTCAAACTACAGCCAAAATGTCAGAGCCATGTTATTGATATAGCCACATGGCTAGCACAAATTTTCCACGTAAAAAATACATTTGCCATCACCAGGTTTTAACACAGACCGTTGCTGTGCTCGGTCATATTGTTCAGGCCATAATCATGACAAGAAGTCGGAAAAATGCATAGTTAGCTTCCTAGTCTTAATTCCAAGTTGTAAATATCAGATTTCTCTTGATTAAGCTAATGAAGGAAATAGTTTGACATTTTGCTAAGGACACTTTTTCGCCAATGGTTAGATAAGAAGACCAATACTGCTTCCATGTCTGTATGCTAACTGTGAAGCTAGAGTTGGGAGGCGATTAGCCTAGCTGCTGGAAGCAGGGGGAAACGGCTAGCATGGCTCGTTTCCAAACCGAAATGACAAGACTAGTAATGGGGGAAACCATCTTGGATAATGTGTAAATGCTCCCAAGTCAGTACGGTTTTCCCATTCTTCCCATTGACATTGCTTGAATGCAGCATAATTAAGACTTTGTGTCAGCACCGCAACTTATGGTACAACGTGCTGTCAGATAAGGTGGTATAAAGTGGTGAGAGGATTTTGCTTCTACATTGTAAAAGCTTCTAAACCAATATTCACCTTTTAATCATTTCTGTATTGCTCCTCTGTGGCTGCTTTGCTGCCTTGGAAAAATGCTTCTTTTTTGATAGGCGTCTCAAAAAGATGTTGTTAAATACTGCAATATATTTGAATATGGGTTTAAAGGTTTATTCATTCCTCACGTAATGATGTTTATTTTAATTAAACCACAGTTAGCGACAGAAGGATGCCTTGAACAGCACACAAGGTATTACACTTTATATAATGATGTTTTAAACCATGAAGAATTAATATTTATAAAAAAGCTTTTTTCCCATGATGACATCTCAGTCTATGAGCCCGGTGTGAATGTCAGGGTTTGGGGAGGAGACATTACAGACCCTTTTCATTGCACACATTTTGATGTGTCATATTAGGAAAGCAACAGGTAGAACTAATAATATTAATGATTAATTCCATCACAGTGTCGCAGTGAGCCATGTCAGTGTGTAGTGTGCACAATACCAGGAACCTGGACCTGGAACAGCCAAATGGAATGCAGCCATCGTTTATAGTTATTAATTACGCCTGTGCTTTTCATCCTACGACATATCTAAATGTCAACCTGAGAAGAGGTCTAATCAGCCAGAATATAATCGACGACACCAGTGTCACTGTACAGACTTTTAATATGAAAATATTAATACCAATAATCAGAGATGGATGACACTGTCGGGTCAGTTTGTGATCTTCAACTTAGATCAATATCAGCTTCATATATGGGTCCTTCTGCCCTGGTTGCCATTTCCTCTTATTTACCCAAGAGCCTGCACTTAAGCCCTCATGTTTGCCATGTCTCAAGCTCCGTCTTTGTTCGTGTTCAGCCGGGTTCAGACCAATGCTTTGATGCTGGCCGGCACTAATTAGTGTGGGTGGTGCTTTCTAATGAAAGAAAAGCCCACACTCTTCCTCATAGCATAAATGGTTTATGTGTGTGTGTGTGTGTGTGTGTGTGTGTGTGTGTGTGTGTGTGTGTGTGTGTGTGTGTGTGTGTGTGTGTGTGTGTGTGTGTGGGTGTGGGTGTGTGTACGCACTCAGCACACTATCCCCTTTACATTCAGTGAAGTAGTGCGTTTTTATGTTGTCCTCGTCATGAATATTTCACCAGGGACTACTGTTAATAATGTATGGCTGGCTGGAGAGTGAATACCATTTATGCAATGTTTGCAATTTCTTTAATATGTTCCACAATTTTTACTGTTAACAGACATACTTTTTGATTGACAGGTGATAAGTGCTGGTAACGAGGAATGTTAGTCACACACACACACGCACACACGTACACACACACACACACACACACACACACACACACACACACACACAGGCGGAAATGATTGGTATTGAGAGAATTTATCATAAGGCATTCAAATGTTGCAGATAAACTGAAAGAACCAATACATGCCCTCATGTAGTTGCACTTGAACTGCACAGCAGAAACTGCAGCTGATAGAAAAAAAAATTCTCAGTTGTCTGTATTCATCATCCAAAATCCACCATTCACCATCCAAGCATCATGGAAAAACTATAAAAGATGATGCACCCACAATGCATCTCATGTGATTGTATGATCTCAACTGGAAACTGTGAGTCTGTGTATCATATCATAACATACACCTGTTGATGCACTAATCATAGCTTTCTCTCACCTGCTATGTTGCTATTAATGTTACTCATCTGAAAATACAGCAGCTGATTTTGTGTGTGTGTGTGTGTGTGTGTGTGTGTGTGTGTGTGTGTGTGTGTGTGTGTGTGTGTGTGTGTGTGTGTTCAGTCAAAGCGCCTGTCATTATTTACCGCCCCTCCTACGCAAAACAATAGGGAGCATGGAAACCTCAGTGAGTCATACCTTTCTGTAGGAGAGTGAGCATCTGTCGTCCCCTCTCTCTTATTTCAAATTTAATGGGGGCTTTATTGGCGTAAAAGTTTCAATAACAATGCTGCCAAAGTATCAAATTACAATTCATCCAAATATTCGCTCTCTCTATTTCTTTCGTTCTCTCGTTCTCTCATTCTCTCTCCCTATTTCCCTATCTCTGAACATGGTTGGCCCTGTTGCCACTTAACTGGCTTCTACAAACAACAACACACAGAAATATATCTGCAGCCACTATGAGCCTGCACTTACCTGCAGACATAAATGCATTCACATATGCACACACAGACACGCACGCACACACTGTTTCATCATTAGCAGTAAAAACAGGTGTGTAGATAGAAAAGCAGAGCAATTACATGTAAAGAGGATGTACACACCTGTTCATAGTAGTATCATTAACCCAACAGGTGGTGGGGGAAAATAGGGAAAAATCAAGAAAGTACAAGTCACAATATAGTTTATTAAAGTTGTTTTAATTGAGTTTGAAGATTAATTCTGGACCTTGGAAACAAACTCACAAGGTCTACCATGCTGGGCACATAACCTTTCCATTACTACCACACTCAAACGTTATATTTTTTGTCCGACTACGATTTAAAGCTCTATGAACAGCTTCTTAAAATGTCTAATCCTGTCCTGTGTCTGTCTATTGATTTTAAGAAGAGTTGTCATTCATGTTGACTTTTTAAGATTTAACAAATGTTCATGTGTGAAGCTCTGCCAACAGGTTAATGATTCGTAGGCTTCGATGGTGCTTGAGATGTGACATATGTTAATTTTCCCTCACCAGGATGCAGACAGTCAGACAGTGGGAAACAATGCAACAGGCTTTAAAGGGATGATAGAATGCAAAACCAATTTTACCTTGTCATAGTTGAATAACGACAGTTTGGTGGTAAATAGGACATACATAGAACCTCTTTCCTATGCAAATCTCACAATTTGAAACCTCCTCTGAAAACGGGCAAATCTCAACGAAGCTAATAGTTGACGTCAACTCGGTGGCTCCTCCTTATTTGGCTCTAGTCTCTACCTTTGTCACGCCTCAACATTTACATAGGCTACACCACTGATCTGAGATCAGGTAGTCTTCTGAATAGATTGCGCAGATCTCAGAAATTGTATACATTGTTCATCTGCTATTTTATCACTAAATTCACCTCTGAGACTTTTTTTTTTTTTTTTTTTTTTAGATTATAGACTTTTTTGGGCATTTTGGCCTTTATTTGGATAGGACAGCTTAGACTTGAAAGGGGAGAGAGAGGGGGAATGACCATGAGCAAAGGGCCGCAGGTCGGAGTCGAACCTGCGGCCGCTGCGTCGAGGAGTAGACCTCCATATATGGGCGCCCGCTCTACCAGGTGAGCTAGCCAGGGGCCCCCACCTCTGAGACTTTTTATGCGAGAAATCAACTATGTAGAGGTCAAATATGGGCTGTTTTACGAAAATTGATGGCTAATTGCAAACTTTGTCCAACTGTGTGTCAGAATTCAGCGGCCGGTGCTGCCTCGCCACCCGGCCTGTCCTCCTTCACAGACCCCGGCCCGAAATTCAAAGTGTAAATATACTATAGTTATGCTGAAAGTGTAGCAGCGATCTTTTCCCATAGGAATGAATGGGACACATAGCCTAGCTAGCAGCTCATCCTAACGAGACTCCTCAAATTCACAAAAATGCCTTCAATTGAAATCGGACAAAATTGTTAGCTTTGTAAGACCTTAGGGTAGCTGTGATATACATGCCGTGACGAAATTCAAACTGTAAATATACTATAGTTATGCCGGCAGCCGGCGAGCTCCACAGAGCCCCGAGCCCCGGTAGTCCAGTAACCCAGAAAGGTGTCTTTGCCCTGGGTATGGAGCCGAGCAGCTGCCGCTTTCTTGTCTTGTGTGGAGCTCGTGAAGTCCGACACGTCTTACCAAATTTGCAATTAGCCATACATTTTCGTAAAACGGCCCATATTTGAGATTTATATAGTTGATTTCTCACATAAAAAAGTCTCAGAAGTGAATTTAATAATGAAATAGCAGACAAACAATGTATAACGTTGCAGTGTCTGAAATATGAGACCTGCTGTCTCGTCTCCAATGTATGTGTATGTGGTTCGCTCAACCAATCAGTGCGCAGCTCATCTAAATATTCATGAGCATACCATATTTGGAAGAAAAGCTCTTGTTCCAAATAGAGCCATATTCACAGGGTAGTCAAGGAAATACAATAGCACTGAGGCCATTTTCAGCCCAACCAATGTTACATACCCTATTAGGAGACCTTAAGGAACAGTGTGAAATACCCTATGTAGTCATTCTATCACCCCTTTAATTTAATACTTTAGGGGGTCAGTGAGTTTACAAAGTAACATGAAAAATGTCAAAGCCTTTCATATTTTGGCTTGAACACACAGGAGATTTATGTGTGTATTCCGATGTGCATTAATTACAGGTTTTTTTTCCAATTGCTATCAAGCATCGGGCAATACTGAAACCACTTTTTCAAAACTCTTCATACAGTCTGGATTACCAACATGCTTTTTTGGCCAAGCAGTTAATCTCACCTCCAAAACTCACTCAAACCAGCAAAACACTTCATACATATAAAATAAGCTCGGTGGACCAAAACGCTGGCAACAATTCTCACGCAGAAAGCAAACATTGTCACACTGAACACACTGACCTAAAAACACTAACAACAGAGCATTACCTAAATGATGAACTTTTATCTTTGAAGTTTGAATGATTTTTTTCACATAAATCAGTATTTCATTATTGGATAAACTTTCGCTTTGACTGTACTAAAGTTTATGTAACAAGAATGAATCCGAACTTTGCTTCCATATCCTTTATGTTTTCTATGCCTGTGCATATAGTAATTTACTAATAAAATAAAAAGTTGAAAGTCTGAAAGAAAGAAATCCTGAAATTCCAGGACTGCAATAATCATTACAAAAAACCATCAACAACATGTAGGCTATAGTATAATCACTCATACTGTTCAGTACTGTGAAGGTTCTTCTCCCTCTCCTACATTTGGCCACAAGTTCTCATCAACGTCACATTGTATGTCTTCTCTTTCAGCTGAAATCAGCTGTTTGGAAAGACTATTACTTCATTTTATTGTAAATATTGTGCTAAGATGTTTTCTATATTTCAATATGGTTACTGCAAAAATTCACAGAATTTGCCATCATTCTGCTTTGAATGTGTTTTTAACTGTTTTGAAAACAGTGTGTTAGCATTTGAACAATGTGCTGCAGATACAGTACATATTGTTTTGTAGGTGAAGTATGAATAAAAAAAAGAGTTCATGGATTTGGGTGAATGTTGTCATTGAATGTTTTGTGTGAAAGCAATGAAAACTGAGTCACAGTTTGGTCCACATAGATGCCTGTTTCGCTGACTGTGTGAAGAGTTTTGACAATGTGATTTCATGTTAGCAATCAAAAAAAGCTAATTTGTAATTTTGCTTATAAAGGGGAAAAATGTAGTGTATGTCCTTTCTTTTCGTTTATGATTTAATGTAAAGCCCATTGAGTTTTCCCATGTGTATGACATCTGGTATATAAATGGATTGCCTTGTATGTGTGTTGCCTATATAAGTACTGTATGTACAATTGCGTTAATGAGAATATGATGGTCTTATTCAATGTTTTTCCATGTGTGTAGGACCTGGGCATGGAGTCAACATCTCTGGATGACGTGTTGTACCGCTACGCCAGCTTCAGAAACCTGGTTGACCCCATCACGCATGACCTGATTATCAGCCTGGCAAGATATGTCCATTGTCCCAAGACGGTAGGACACGTGCACGCACGCACGCACTCAGGCACACACGCACACATAAAAATCATCCAGAGTGAAACATACTTAGTAATTTGTGACGATTACAGTAAACATGTTTGTGCATGCTCACACACACACACACACACACACACTCACATACTCACATACACACACACACGCACGTGTGCGCACACACACACACACAGACTGTGATTAATTTCGTTTCGGCTATCAGCATATCTCCTGACTCATTTTGTCTGACGCTATTGGGTTATGGAAGTGCTCTAAGTGGTTGTGTGGCTGTGTGTGTCCTTGAGGGAAGCACTGCTCCTTGTGTTTGTTCATTCATGTAGTCCAGCATGTCATTGAGAGAGAGAGAGAGAGGGGGGGGGGGGTTAGGGGGGTTGGAGAAAGCGTGCCATCAGCCATACTAGATGAATAATGTTGGGAGGAAGGAGGAGTGATGATGGAGATGAAGATAGGAATTAAAAGGCCTGATGTGTAGCATGGCGCATTTTGCTAAAACTCCCCATGGCTGGCTGCAATTTAATCTATTTCATGTAAAAAGTCATTTAGATCTGAGAAACGGCTATTATATTATTTTTAGACCTCTGGATGACATCTTTCCTCCTGCCTTAAATGATGCCAATACATTTCTGAGATGATATACATTTTTCCCCTGACCACGCCAAGACCTCATATAACACCATCTTGCCTCCTTAATTTTCTGTATTTCCTGTGAAAACAGGATGCTGGAGATAAAGGGGCCGTCAGTGGAAAGTTATTTTGCATATCTTGAAGTCAAGTCTTGAAATGAAAATATATATTCTACAAGTGTTAATTTTGTCGATTTTATCGATTTATCTTTTGTTAATATTTTAATTAATTTGACCTTTAATTAAAAATAAACAAAATTGATAAATAAATGAATAATCCATTAAATGTACCAAAAATATTATTGAAAATAAATGTAGGCATCAATTAATTGAAAAATGTTTCCCTAAATGGATATTTCTGTTTTATTTTCTTATTTTGGCAGCTTCCATCCTCCATAGTATTCAGCTTCTGAATAATGAAATGAGACTACAGGTTTCACTTAGGAAAACTACATTAACATGTATTCAGCTATTGTTGCTATTGTTATTTTTATATTTAATTTCCAGAAAATGTTGTATTAATTGAAAACACATTTGTGTTGTGAGTCCCAGAATGCATCGTTGGAGCTTAAAAAACAAAGCTCTTT
Organism: Sander lucioperca; assembly: GCF_008315115.2. Lineage (NCBI taxonomy): Eukaryota > Metazoa > Chordata > Actinopteri > Perciformes > Percidae > Sander > Sander lucioperca. The sequence goes on from NC_050177.1 coordinate 36,535,203, forward strand.
ATGGATGTACAAGCCATATTCTGCAAGAAACTCCTCGCACTGGAGCTGCAGATTGAAGATATAGGCTAGGGTTGTGTGTACAGTTCATGATAGGTGAACAGAAAGAGGCTGAGAAGAGCAGAGCAGGAATGATAGAAACACAAGAGAGGGTGTTGTTATGTTCGGAGAGAAAAGCAATAAGAGAGAGGAAGCATAGAAGGTGACAGCGAGGTGTTTTATTTCCCTCATTCTGCTTCTTCCGCCTGTCTGACACGTTTGATTGCTATTGTCTTTTACTTTCCTGAACTTATTTAATGTTTAATGTTCATGAAATGTTAATGCAGCATCTATGAATTTCATACCTCTTTTTCCAAAATCAAATCAAATAAATAAATAAAAATTAATAATCTCTATAATTTCGACACAGTCATCTAATATTTGCAATGCTGTCACTGGTGAGGTTATGTGGTAACATTTAGCTTGGCATAGAAAGGTGACATGACTTTAAATTTATGTCCTCTTTCAGTCTTTCAGGTACTCCAGAAAACAGAATTGATTGAATGAACTTTACCCAGCTCAGAGCCTAATGAATCTGTCTGATAAATATGAGCCTGGCCAAATTGCTGGAGGATTAATGACGCCTTTCCACTATTAAACAAATGGACTGAAAACATCTTTAGTCAAGAAAAGGGAGTGATGGAGGTAGTAGTTATTGTGGTGCATAAATAGAAATATAATTACATTTCATTCATACATTACATCAGTGTTAATCCTCTCTATATTGCATGTATTGATGATTTAGGAAGATAAAAGGAGAAAGAGACACTGAAGCAAAAAGAGAATCACTCATTACCAACGAATCGCTAAAAAAAGTCATTATATGCCACAAACAACAGCAAAATATTCTGTATTTCAATATCTAAACACAGCTGTTTTATTCAAAGTACAAAGTCATTTTATTTTGGTCCCAGTATTACACGTCATACATTATACATAAAACACTACAGTTCATTCTTGGATAATGCTGCTACTATCAATAATAAAAGACACTGATGCACACTTGTGTGTAATTAGATTCTAGTCAAGCAGAATGAGTTCTTCTCATAGACAGCCGGGGGGATATTGATAGATACTACAGTAAATATGAAATCAATCAAACTGCATCATATCCATGATCCAATTAAATGCAAATAACTGTTGTTTAATTAAAGGTCAATATTTGGAATTCATTTCCTGGACATGTTATATTCTACTTTCATATAATATCACAATGTTATAATGTAGAAAGAGAATAGAGGATGACATGAACACAATATTGTCCAAAGAGGTGTCTCTAGACAGACGGCTAAGAAAAGATGCAGGCATGGATGGCATTGTAAAAGGTGTTGTTTACCTTGATGATGTGTTGGAGGTTTGTTGGTTTGCATAAACTGCAGAAAGAACCTGTCGCCTGCAGGTCTATATCTAACCAGCTCTCTGTTGCTGTTTCTTCTTTTATTCATCCTCCCTGCAATATTTAACACTGACCCACTGAGAAAACAGGGCCACATTAGTGGGGTTTCCATCAACGTATTTTTATGATTTTTATGCGCATTTTTAAGTATTGCATTAGAAAATGTTGATGGAAACAGCAAAATTTGAAAAAAAAAGTCCTCAAATTCGCAAAAACATTTTTACGCTTGCTTGAGGTGGTTTTTGCCTTTTTCAAAAAAAGAGTTAATGCGCAAAATGGGAGATGGAAACAGCTTTGCCGAATAAGTTGTGACGTAGCGAACATGTAACTCACATGACTATAGTCCTGGTATCCATCGGATGGGGGAAGGATTGGGAAATGGGTCCCATCCAGTGCGGCGTACACTTGTGGCACAAGGTGTGTAGTGGAGTTGCGGTGCGCTGTTGCCTGTGCCTCAGCCACGTCGGGTAAATTGATGAATTGGTTCAACAGCTTGAATCGTATGGCCCTGCACACCGCGTATATACAGCGGTGTACGGTTGTCTCGCTGACACCAAATGTCTCTGCCACAACCCTGTATTCTGCACAGGTGGCCACCTTGTACAATGCTACCTCTCTCCATTTAGCCAAAGAACTTAGCTTCTAATCTCTTTGATTCAGCAAGCCGGTTTGCAATCTACAACCATGCGTAACGTCAACTTGTGACGAAACTACACTTTGCGTAATCTAGTTTATTTGCTCCAAACCAGTTGAAGGAAACGCTTCTAATTCGCATTTAATTTGTTTTTCTTTTTTGCGACATTTTAAAAGTTTGCTTAAAATTCGCTTAACAATTAGATGGAAACATGACTGTTGTCCATGTCCTGTTGTGTAGCTGCATTTAAATGAACAATAGCAGTCAGCAATTTGCCTTTATTTTGAAAGTGACACCTGGCCACTGTATTTTCACTTACCAGGAGTGTTTGTTTTTTTAATTCATTTGTAACATTTCATTAGTTTTTTTTCAAAATGTCAAGAAGAAGTCAAAATGCCAGCAACAAGTCTTGTTGATTTAAGAACTTATTGTGAGAAATAATTTTCGGGTTGTGGCCTCCATCAGGGGAACTGGCTTTCAGATAATAGAAGCAAATCTTGTTCTGCGTCTGACATCACTCATTCACTTATTCACTACTCCCTATATAACAGGCACTTGTTGTTTACTCTATAGTAAATGGTAAATTGAGATTTGTGAATCATTGTCATTTTGATTCAGCACACAACAGTGATTTTTGCATCTACTGTATAAAATGAAACTCATTGCATCACGGGATTGCTAGCTGAAAGTAGTGTACATGCCATTGACACTGTTACATTGTGCACCATGTAATGCAAAAACTCCACCCTCTGAGTTCGGGCAGTCATTAGTTAGGGGGTGATTTCCCAGCTGCTTCACAATAAAAGCCTGTCTGTGGTTCAATATGTATGTAGTATGTGAAACTGCAGCAGAAAGAAATTTACATTAGTAGTCTGCAAATACAGCTCTAATAAAGCTGTATGGGAGCAATCAGTAAAATCTAAAGGCTTCTATCTGTTATATGAAAGTAAGAACAGGAATGTAGAGGTGTAACAAAACTTTAAACCCCTGAAACACTTACATTACAAAGGAGATACTAAAGCACTAAAAACCTTTCACTGACTTTCTTTCTCTCTGGTCGCCTGCACGACCACACCTGTTAAAGCAATCAGTTTCATCTCGTGACACTGCTCAGTTGGGGGTAGAGACCATCAGTGTTTGGGTGGGTTAGTGATATCACCGGATGTGAGGCTAAAGGGGAAATGAATATGATTACGACACAGGTAAAATATGCTGTGTCGGGCCCAGAGCAAAGGACAAAGGCCAACCCAGAGCTTTTGGAAAATAATCTGACTTTCAGTTCAACACATCCTGTTAACTCACTAATTCACACTCTGGTAGAAGAAAAATGCTCACACACACAGTTGCTCCATCCTGTACCCCCTTTTACAAAAAACCACGCTCACACTGGTAAACACACACACACGCACGCACGCACGCACGCACGCACGCACGCACGCACGCACGCACGCACGCACACACACACACACACACACACACACACACACACACTTTTCTTCTCTGTCTCACACAGACACACAGTGAAAGGGTTAGGGTTGAAAGGTCTATTCATTGCAGTGTGACTCCAGCTAAAAGCAGGGCGTCTTGTAAATCTACACTTATAGCAGCTGAAAACTTTGCAGCTTTGTCACTGCAGCTGCTGTGACTCTCTCTGTTATGTTCTCTTTTCTCCTTCTTTCACCTCTTTATTCTTCCCATTTCACACCTCGTCTGTCTCTTCTCTGCAGTTTTTGTGTCATCTCGGCTTCTCACTGATCTTCTGTGTTCCATTCATCCGTGTGAATCCTTCTGCTCATTGCTCAGCTTTCCTTGGCTGAAAAAACTGTGTCTTTATGTGTTCGACCATGACTGACACTGACCGTTCACTATTACATGTCAATTATCAGCCAATCAGCACACCACGTGATTTGTCACAGTGAAGGTCATGTGGCATGAAATGCATTGGTCCCAGGGAAGAGTTGGGCATCGTTTTGATTTAAACAATTCTGATTCCAATTCCGATTCTTCCTTTTGATTGCGGTTCTTAACGATTCTTGATTCCGATTATTTGAGGGGTGTAGTTGAAACTAGTCACGTGCTTATTTCACAGATAAAAGGAAACTTTTATTTTGATTCATTGGTGGTTTACAGTTTTTACTGGACTTTTTCAACGTAAAGTAATTAAGCCATACTTTAGAGTTCCACTTACTGTGCTCCCCCGTGGCTGCAACACAATAAGCGCCTCGAAGTACGGTGGCCGCTATGGAAACCAAAACTTGCGTATGTTAAATTTGGAACCGATGATCGGATTCGAAACCAAATTTTACAAACGATTCCAAGTTGGAACCGGTTCTGGATGCCCAATCCTATCCCAGGGTTGAATTTACCAGTGTCAGCTCAGTGCCTGTCCATGTTGAGGTCTCAGTGGTGGATAGTGTGTAATATGTCAGAGTTTGCTTTCTGTCGTTACCTTGCAATTAACATTTGCCTTTTTATTAATTGTAACCACTTCTCTTCTTATACCATACTTTAGTAGCCATGTGCAGATAGTATTTAAAGTGAGATTTTTTTTATTTTTTTTTAAATATAAACAAAAGAAAAAGGTATTTGATTGTAAAATTCAGATTTTTGCAGACTCATTTCATGCTGACGTTCTTGTCTGGTGACAGGACGGAGCCCACCAGGGATCATACACTAATGTACATGAAAAAAAAACATAATATGGAATCTATGCAAGCTGATTAATAAGCAAAGGGCATGGATTGCTAAACTATGCCCGGGGAATTAACTTCATGACCTCAGCCTAGACGGGCGTAAGCGGTAAGGGTGGCGCGCTCTGTCAGCAGCTAATGTTAGAATGTTTTTTCTACCATGTTATCCACACAAAAGGGTTCCCAATTGACAAGTCAGTTAAAGATGAATAGCTTTTTTTTCACGCTTTTGATTGGCCAATATGACTTTAGGGTTAGTGTTATATCACTGCCTGTTGGTTTGGCATGCTCTTGACTGTGCTTCAATTGTGTTTCTGTGTTTTCATTCAGACGAGATTTTTTTAAACAGTGCTTGTGTGGACAGGATTATTTTTTTAGATCGAAGAAAGGAAAATCCCCATTTTTAAAAAATACCTGTGTCCGTGTGGACTAATAGGCCTCAGTTTTTAAATTAATACAGAATATTTTATTTTTTATTTAATGTTGTTGGTTTAAAAGCATTGAGTGCAACAAACACTGAAATTGCTTTTCACACCCTGTGTAACTTTCAGTTAAAGGTAACTCCCACCCAACCCCAAACCCCCCACAGAAGACATCAGTGTAATCAGGGATATCTGATGCCCCTGTAAAGCACGTAGAGTGATTCCTTCCTGAGATCTGAGATCCGGCCATGATTATGAGTCAGCTGTCTGCCAGGTCATCCCCTGCACCTCCTGACCGCAGAAATGAGAGCAATAAGATTGAATTATCCCAACAATTCATCTGCAGAATGGAGTTTTCCAGCAATTTACCAGAACATTCAAGGCATGCAGTGAAAAATAGGATAAGTAATGGTTCCATTTGTACTGTGCAAGATAACTCTATCAGCAGGCAGACCTGAGGGAAAGGAACAGAGATGAATCAGATGGATAAATAAGACAGAGGGATGGAGACAGTCATCAGTTCTCTGGAGACTGGAAAGATTCATAGATGTGTTCTGTATCAATAATGTAACGAGAGAGGGAGGGAGGAAGGCAGGACAACGGAGGAAGAGGTTGAGAATAAAAGACAAACAAAGGGGAGGAAGAGATAGGGACATCGAAAGAAAAAAAAAGGAAGGGGATGAGACAGAGTGAGAGCTGGATGCAGTGAAATGTAGAAAAGGCCACAGTGAAGCCATGAGGCTCCAACCGGATGCTGCAGCTGCTGTTTTCATCAACCCGAGCTCTCTCTTAATTCACTTCAATACAATTCAATTTATAAAGCTTTATTGACATTATGAGACCTGTCTTACTGGATATTACCAGCAGCGTCGGTACAAAACACATCAATACGTCTCAACTACGACTACAGGGATACGATTTAGGTCTCAATTGTTTGTCTAAAAAATAAAATTTTGTTAAAATACCAGTTATTGGTTAGATATGAAATTTACCCTTAAAATTTGCGTGTGTGGTGCAAACTAGAAATTCAAATTATACAATCATATATATATATATATATATATATATATATATATATATATATATATATATATATATATATATATAGCATACAGTTAATATATATATTATATCTCTGTCTGATGAAAACCTTAGAATGTTCATGTTTCTGCAATGAGAACATTGTATTTTTAGCTTGACATTCATGCATATTTAAGTTTATCCACTGTTTCTAAAAGGTCTTCATCAGACCAGTAGTTAACGGGACTTTCACAACCCTTAGAGGATAACTGGAACTGGGAAACAGCAGAATTTATTTATCTATTTATTATGGGATTACAGGAAATGACATCAGAATACAAAACCAAATTCACCAAGTACATGTAAACAAGGACTTTGTTTTATTGCCAATGTCAGGGCAGAAAAAGATGAATCAACTTAAGATAAGAATGGAAAATGTTTAATAAAGAATGAATATGTATGAACATCATATGATAATATAAAGATATCAATTTACATAATATTACATATATACAACTGAATTTACAGGGGCAGTAAGGTTCTGTTAAATGTGTTAAATATGAGTGATGTGCAGAAGTATTTGGATACAGTGTACATAATGTACAGAGAATGAAGGAAATGTGCTTTTCCTGCTATGAGAAGTAAGAGTGGCATAAACAAGTCCTGTGTATCTGGTGCTTCACGTTAATCTATGTTTTCTATTTTCTTTTTTATGATTAACAATTTTTATTTCTTTATTAAAAGGTATACAAAATACACCCCCCAAATAGCCCAATCCCACCATTTGCATCACCACTTAGACAAAAATCAAGAAAAGATGACATAATAACCATGACATTGAAGACATCACAACAAAACAGCAAAAAAATAGACAATAAACTGTAAAGCAAATAAACATATGTATATATGTGACAACAAAAAGCACATAGTATACGCTTCACCCCAGCACATAGCTTCTTAGGAGCCCTCCAGAAAGCGTAACTACTTTCCCCATGTTCTAGTGTAGACATTTAATCTGGCAAACCGTTTATATTATATATATTTTCAAATGCTTCCACTCTAGCCATCTCATAAGCCCAAGAATCTGTCTAGCTATCATTAAACTAGTTTGGACCCAGCTTCTTATGTGCTTATCCATCCCGCTTAGGATTGACCCATCTCCCATGTTTTCTATTTTCAATGCAACTTTGTTAATGCCAGTCACAATTTGGATTGCACCAGTGCGCATCATGGGTCCTGGTGTGTTATGTGCTAAGACAATGTTATATAAATGAATAATCTGTTGTTTCCAAATGTAGACTAAGATACATTAAGTAAACTGTCTTGCCTTTAGTATGTGCTACCTGTTGGTGTTTAGCTTTGTTGCTAGTCAGCAGGATTATTTAGCAAAGCAACTGATCGTGATGTTAAAGTTGCACTTATCGGTTTTTGGTCTAAATGAGGCAGAAAAACAACCTAACATACACTGTCAATCACCATATTATCAGCCTTATATGTTGTCTTTGCTAACATGTAGGTAACAGTTGCCTAGTTTCATATCCAGCAAACACAGAGCAACATTAGCATTCATTGTGTTTTTATCCACCTGATGAATGTACGTCCAATATTCACTCTGTTTGGGTCTTCTACCAGTCCTGGAGAAAATATCTTGCATTCGTCGTGTTGATTTTATTATTTGGGATGTAGTGGAGGGTAAAGGCACGTAACCCATCTGTAATTTTGTCCAATTACTGTTAATACATCAGGCTCCCCCATTCTCCCTTGTCCCACAACACAACAACAGACTAACCTAGAATAGTGTTTCCCTCTTTTACAGAACCTCTGTTACAGTAGAGCATGCACCTCTCATCCAGACCAACACAACTGGCTCAAATCAGTGCAACTCTGAGCTCAGCACACCAGGTTAGCCAAGACTGTGGTTGGATGGGATGAAAACATTTTGGACAGGGGGTAGGCTACCCCAGGAGCGGTTTGACTCCTATGTTGACTAGTGCAGGTGGCTGTTTCGTGAGGTTAGTTGGTGTAGAAAATGCAGGGAATTTGTTTTTAATTCCAATTTCTTATAGGATAATACCCCCAGAGCCCCCGTCAATGATGTATCTTTCCAAGTTTGCTCATTTTTTTTTTTAAATGCCCATATATATATAACAAGAAAAAGCAGAGCTGAGTACTGAGATAAGATGAGTGAGTATATGAAAAATTATGAAAATTAGTTATTTCACTATGAATGTAAAAATGTGAATTTCCACAATAAATAAAATGTGTCCTCAACTTTTTTGCAACGTCTGACCACACAGACACATTTACAAGAACATCTTCACAGTTTCTAGACGGGAATCATTATCGCCTCATTTCATTAAAACAAATGAGAAATTCATTTGGAATCATCATCCTCCCTCTGGGTATCAATTCATCCACTTGCTGTCTGCTAGAAAATAGTTTTTCTGCTTTATGATCCAACATCTGCCCCTTTAGTATTTTACCAAGCAAAACATACTGATTCTCACAAACACTCTGACGTAAACAACAATGTGGTACCTTACAGTTTAGCGAACTGAATGTCTTTGTTGATATCACTTCTTCCCCTCACCATCTGTTTAAGACTGGATACTGAGGACCTGCGAACCTCACTCACCACCTGAATAAATGCATTTCAATATGGACACCTCACACACACACACACACACACACACACAAGCGTGCGCACACACACACACACACACACACACACACACACACACACACACACACACATCCAGTTATGGTACAGTGGAAAATTGTGGTGATATTAAGGGTGGAGTTGAAGCAGTGCGTCATTATCTCAATAGCTGTTGTCTGAAATTGCTCCCTCGTTCACTGTTCCCTACATGATGAAAACTCTACAGCATGTAGCGTTGAATTCCCCAGCTTCACTAACAACTATTTTAAGAAGCCTGTAACCTTTATTTCTCAGGGGGGTAAAAAGCTTTGACGCAGCATCTTGGGCATCATGTGTCATTAAAACTCCTCAGGTTAGGGTGACCCAGCCAGCCAAAATACCCAGTGTGTGTGTGTGTGTGTGTGTGTGTGTGTGTGTGTGTGTGTGTGTGTGTGTGTGTGTGTGTGTGTGTGTGTGTGTGTGTGTGTGTGTGTGTGTGTGTGTGTGTGTGTGTGTGTGCGTGCATGTGCGTGTGTTTCATGTCAAAACATTACGGTGACAGGTGTGTTTGCTAATTCTTTGCTCCAGTGGTCCTCTTTAATGATATCTTTGTGTCTTTCTCCTGTCTCCTGCTGCTGTAACACTTCACTGCTCTGTCTTGTTCTGTCATGATGTCGTGTCCAACGTGACATTTCCCCTCCCTTACCCTCAATCTCTGTTTACTGTAAAGCCTTTGACTGACAATGACAAAACACACATATACAAAATACATAACTGTCACGTATTTATGTTTTAAAATAAGTAATAAGTATGGATTACTTGTTGCTCATTTCCACAATAGTCTGAGTGATTTTACAAGAAAATATCTGAATAAGGGATGACTATCTGACAATATATCAAGATATAACAGGTCCATTATTTATCATGTACATCTGAGATTGGGGTGTTATTTGATATTAGATTTATGCTACAAACAAACATAAATTTAAGCTGATGGTTTGTGTGTCTCTATCTCTGTGTCCAATAGGAGGGTGACTCTCTGGGGGCGATGGAGAAGGTTTGTCGTCAGCTGACCTACCATCTCAGTCCCCACTCACAGTGGAGGAGACAGGGCCTGCTGAAGAGGAAACCTCAGTCCTGGTGAGTGTCTGTGTCTGTGTCTGTGTGTGTGTGTGTGTGTGTGTGTGTGTGTGTGTGTGTGTGTGTGTGTGTGTGTGTGTGTGTGTGGCAGGTGCCCAGGAAGTGTGCCATGCTTTAAGGCAAATTGAACATACAGTAGCGGGGCCCAACTGTGGAATCCCCGTCCGTCACATGATGCTTTCTCACCCAAAAATACTTTTCCTATAGACTGACATGGCAAAAAAAACTGTAACATCTGTAAATCAGCGGATACATTTTTTGAGCGTCACACCCCCCCTGTGAAATGACTCGTTTCACTATCAGAATTTGATCCGTTCGGTTCAATAACATTTTCAAATATTTCAAATTTAATCCACATTCAAGTTAGCAGAACGCTTAAGTGGAAGTAGCCGTCTCGGCCAGTAGAAGTCTGTAGTGCGCCTGCTCTATGGGCTGCACAGTGCCAATCATCTTGGTAATTTCATATAAGGTTTTGGCTCCATAAAGGCTTAATGCGCCACTGAGCAACTCTTATAGGAATGAATTGGGCACCGTCTCAAACACTTATCCGGTAATAATACATCCATGGTGTGTGGCTATGGTACGTACGTCTCTTCTGTTTTTGTTAACATCTCAGTGAGTCACCAATGTGCCATCATCTGCTGCCACTTTGGGTGCCATGGAAAAACCCACTGATGTCTCCGTCTCTTATTTTCTCAGCGTCTCATTGACACAGTTGGAGATGAAATCAGTTCCTTCTGTGTCATCATCAGTGCCTCTCTTTGCCTTTTTGTTTCCCTCTAACTGTCAAATAGTCCTCATCTTTATGCATACATTATGAAAAGCATCTATAAACTAATCCACATGATTTTCCAGCTCTGTAAAGTACAGCCAGGAAAGAATTATCTTCAGACTATTGAAAGCTGTTCTCAATAGACAGTAAATGTGTGTGCAAAACACTGCGTTCAACTTGCAGTCGCAATAAAGCAGTTTAATTGAAAGCATCTGCCTCCTTAGGAAATGATTTGTTGGTACCTTTAGGGAAATTAATTAAAGGGTAAATCCACCACATTTTCACATTAGTGTGTTTACAGGTGTCGTGGAGTACTACTGCCTAATGGGAAAATAATTGTTTAAACCTGTAATTGTCTCCAGAGGGTGCTTCGTGAAGTCTGATGCATTTCCCCAAGTGATGTCACTTGAGTCAGAAGACAACAAGTTTGAAAATGAGAAATATCTGAGGGTGTTAAGTTAAAAAGAAGGGGGTTACCCGACCTCTGTAGCCCGCTCCTCATCTCTGCTTGAGGCTAGCGGCCTCTAAGCTACATTTTCAGCATGTAACGTTAGCTTGCTAGCTTAGGGGTTGTTGTTTCCCGTAGCGAAGGGATTTTGACGCACAGATGGAAGCACGGGAGGCTTATCCTGGCAATGTACTTCCGTTGATCCAGACTAGAAAGAAAAAGACATTTAAAGTGATTTTTACCTGATATGATGTTATGTATACAATAGTCTATATCCACGACGTTCCACTTCTGGGATTGCTCCATTGCCGCCGGAAATTCCGCTGGATGTCACTCTTTTCGTGCGGATGTCCGTGACCTTCTGCTTTCTTTGTGTTGGAATTTTAAACTCCGGTCGATTTATGAGGACTATGGTTGACTAGCTAGCTAGACTATCTGTCCAATCTGAGTTTTCTGTTGCACGACTAAAAAAACTTTTAAACGTACACGTTCCACCAAAACCAGTTCCTTCCAGATGCTATTTTACAGCGGCACTGCGGCTCTGTCTGGCGCTTAGTGCTGCCCATGGTGATTGTGATTGGTTTAAAGAAATGCCAATAAACCAGAGCATGTTTTTCTCCCATCCCGGAATGCTGTGTGGACTAGCCAGACCTTCCTCCGCAGCGCTGTGGAGGAAGGTCTGGCAAAGCGAGACTATGTATACAATAACTTAAGCCATGTTTTTGTCTGATACTGTATGTGGGGATAATTAAAATTTAAGTTAATACAATTTACACATGTAAACTTGGCCATCAAGTTTGACTTAACAATACATTTTTATAGGATGATTAATGAAAAAAAACTCCTATAAATACATTTACCATATCAGTAACAACAATGTAAATAGTTACCATATAAGCACACTTTGCATACCTAATCACCATATTAAGTTTGACTCTAAAGGGCTGAAAAGACGTATTCTATTCCCTTGACCTGCCTTCGCTGTAAACCTGATTACTGTGTGATTCTGCACAGCCTAAACCTATAAAATGCATCCCGGTGGGAACAGATGGTAGAAAAATTACATTGTAGCAGCACACATTTGAAGAGAAGATTCCCACTGCTGTGTAAATGGAGTATCGGTAGGAATTAAAAATATCTTCTCCTCAGCTGTTAGCATGAACACCAGGTGTCAGCTCCTCCTCAAAACAGTTTGAGTGTAGAGGGGGGAAAATGACAATTCAATATGGGCCAAAAGATTGGATCCCTGCTGAGTGTGTGGGTGTGTGTCATTGCCTTCACAGTCAACAAAAATAATAGGTTGCTTTTGTTTTATCAAATAGCAAGCTAAAGAATTGCTGTTAAAGCAGGGTCTCACCTATAAAGGAAGTTAACGATAGCTGGAGATGAAAGTGGAAATGAATAATTGTAATTATCTTTAGTAATTCTGGACTGGTGGATGAGATTTAATCAACGCAGTGCTGCAGTCGGCACATCAGGCTGTCATCAACTCCGGTCAGAGTGATCAGTCGCAGGGCAACAGATGAGACTGAAACATCTTTTTGCATGGAACACACGTTATTAATGATCCTCCACACACACACACACACACACACACACACACACACACACACACACACACACACACACACACACACACACACTCACACACACACACGAAGAACAATTCATTTGTAAATTTCTTTTAAACATAATGTGAGGAGAAATTTAAATGTGTTTGGGATTATCTCTGTGAGACAGACCACCTTATTTTTGTCTTTATTCAGTATGTTGTATTACATTTGAGTTAATCTAGATGTTACAGACAGCATGACTCCGATATTTTAGACTCATATCTGTTTCTGGAAAAATAAAGATAAAGATGCACAAACAGGAACGGAGAAATTACTAAATAGTTAACTTACTTATTCAAATGCAAATAATTCCTGGATTTTTTTTATCAGCAGTGAAATACTATACGCAGAAGAAGTTGGAAACGTTAGTGATCCTCCCAAGGATATATATTGCCATCTTCTGCAAAACAAACAGCATTTCACTGTAATTTGTCTCCTTTGGATGAAGACTTAGAATTAAAAACCTCTCTGCTCACTCCCAGATTCAGGTCTGACATCACTGACGGTGTATTGGACAGAGAAGGGGGGCGTGATCAGACCCAGCTGTGCCTGGCAGCTCTGGATCTGATCTGAAATTGAGATCACAGTGAGCAAAATCAGAAAACTTTAGTTGTGAAAACAGCCATCATTCCTTCTAAGGATGGAGCATATACAGTATAACATGTAAATCAACTGGTTGACAGTTTGTTATTGTCTATTCAACAAGAATAGTTGTGGTTGTGAATCATGAAAACAAAGCAGGATTAACAAGGCTTTCTGTTCGTTGTCTGGCTGCTTAACAACGACCCCTTTCAGTGTGCTCAACAAGTCTATTCAGTGGTTTGAAATGAGGCATCTGCACAGCTGAATGTCTGAAGCAGCCCGGTCTCCTCTCTGCTTTACAACCCAGGTCTGAGACCCCTGCCGAGAAAACTGTGAGGTAAACAATGTGACAGCATATATTCTCAGGGCAGGGTTACATTTAGCAGAGATTTTTCCCCTAAAAAGGAATTTGCTTTATTTGCCTGTTATTTTGCCTCATATTTGTAACAATCTTGTTTTTGTAGTTTTTTTTTGCCATCATTACTAACTCAGTAATAACAGTGTAAGTCCAATGGAGCACTGGTTGTAAACAAACTCCCAGGTTGGCCAAATGTGTCAGTGCAGCTTTAAAGTTACAGTTCAGCATCATTACATTGGTCTGTAATGGGTACAGGTGGCCACTCCATGGTTTGTGAAATACTGATAAAACCATTCTGCTCCTCAATCTGAGATAATTACGGGTAATAATAATAATAATAATGTATAGCTGTGTAATGTATAGTATAACTAATAATGGGTAGTTGAGACGTCTCCTATAGTAATGTTGCCCCCCAGTTTTGTCCACCATTCTCATACTGCGTCTGGAAAAGGTCCAGTAAGGCATCCACTGGCTTTTAGGAGCAGTGAGCCAAAAAGCTTCAGCAGGCAAGATGTTGACTGACAACCAACGAGTAAACAACTGCCTGTCTGTCGACCATTCTGCCCATGACCTGAATCTGTCCGTCTGTCTGTCTGTCTGCCTCTTCCTCTGGGTCTTGCATCTTTGTGTTTTTTTTTCTCCAAATGGCTCATTTAATTTCCATGGTGTTGGAAGGGAAATAATGAGGTCTTGCCATGGAAACTCATGACACACTGTTATACACCTGCACACACACACAGACACATACAAATGATCACCCTACACCTTAAATAATAATAATACATTTACCTTCTTGTACTGTCTGTCTACCAACGTCTTGTTCTGCCTGTCTGCTGCCTGCTGGTTGGCTGGCTGTGACTGCCGCTCCGACAGATTTACCGGCTGCCTCCCACCTGTGTTCTGACCGCCAGCAGGGAGAGAAGTTGAGTGTAGATGTCTGTGCCTCGTCTGCCTCGTCTCACCAGCAAGCAAAACCAAGCGGGGAGGATATTAGCCCTGATATATATTTACATTGGTTTGTCAGTGAAGGACAGGAATAATTTTAAGGTGAATATAGGGTTCCACTAGTTTGGGCCACAGTTTTAATCTGAAGCAGCTGATGGCTGATATTCAGAAAACACTTATTATTGTGATATCCTAAAGCCACTTTAGACATCGATATGTTAGACAGAGATTCAGGCAAAAATCAATTATTGGAAATGTAGCATTGCTAGTTTCGAAACCATTTTCCTGCCTGTAGGAAGTCATTTATTGGCCAGCTTGTACCCTGCTGCTTTTGATGCGAACTTCTCACAAGCATTTCTTTATGCTTATCAGCTCCTGGAGAAGGCTCTGACTGTACAGGAAGTTAATATTATGTGTTGATGAAAGCATGGTGAGGCAGTGGAAGCTTTCCAAAGACCTACTGATGCGGAGCAGCTAAAACACCTGGACTGTGGAAAGGAGAAGCTACTGTATAATATATATTTTTGTCCATTTCAGGGAATGAAATGAAATAATTTTTGGTAATTATCGATTAAGCCATTAGTTCAACATATAAAACACTTAAAGGGAATAGTCGGACGTTTTGAAGTAGGGTTGTATAAGGAACTTATCCATAGTCATTGTATTACCAACAGTAGATGGCGGTCGGCGCTTCAGAAGTACCGACAGGGATGCTAAGAAATGTACTGCATGCAATGTACAGCTGTAGACAGGGGCAGCAGCACAACTTGTTTTAGCCACCTAAAAAAGTTATTATCAGTTTAGTGTACGCTATTTTTAGAACCTTTGTATCGCTTTACCTTGCTGTCAGTTCCTTGTCGTTCCTTTTTGTCTTCATCTTTCCCCTCTATTTTCCCATGCTATTGTTTTCACTGTAAAGCCCTCCTTATGTCTATAATTTCCGAGTTGATTTGTGTCCTGTATATGTTGTCTTGCTGCTTTCTTCAGTGCACAGCCCTATTTCTCCCTCTGGACTGGTATCCACAGAGCGGGTAGACCTGTATTTATCGTGCATAGAACTTGGACTTTTCCCTTTGTCTTGACACAGTTTTCAGTCCCTCTTATTTGGCTTCACTTGAACTCATTGCAAAAATAATGTGTATCAAAGGATGTAATCATAAATGTCTGCTTGGAATTTGAGCAGCCCACATGCTCGTAGTTTTCAAAATGATTTAGAGTGGGAGCGTCAACTTAAGTCTTATTAGTCTAATATTAATGCCGGCTATAACTAACATACTAGAGATAATAAAGGTTCAGTTTCAAAATTAATCTGAGCGCTTCAAAAGCAATTGGATTAATTTTCTTTCTCTCCCTTTTCTCATTTTAATCCAGATCTTTTTTTTCTCTTTCCCTTGACTCGTCCTCTGAATCATTCTCTCTGCCTCCCGGATTGTACACTTCTGCCTTCCCTCACTGAGCAGCATAGTCACCCTGAGGCTGTTGCTGGCTTTACAATAACTGTTACAAAACAGTGAAACACCCATTTCTAAAAATATATGAGATTATGAGAGAACCAGCGGTGATGCTGTGTGAGTAGGAGACAATGAAAGATTCCGTAGAAAAGGTGATTCAGGCTTCTGATCAATTTGAATGATATGCTCTCAGAGGGCTTATAGAGAAAAAAAACTGCAAATTTTGAATGTGAGCCCAGATGGTTTAGTGGAACACATGTTTAATCCCACCACTTCCTTCTTGCTTCAACATGTCTCCAAAAAATTCAAAAAAGCTGTGGACTGTCCACTCTCATCTACAAAACATATGCTTGCTTAGAACAATTATAGTTCCTCCTCGCATCATGCAGCACACAGTCATATGAAGAAATTTGAATGTAACCTTTGCTGTGTGTGTCCATGATGTAAAGCTCACTGCTGCAACGTGACATGGGGCCACACCAGTCATCTACTTTGAATGCATCGGCATGACTGAATATAAATTCATAAGGCCATTTGAATCAGATAAAGCAGGGCTGATGGTTTGCCATCTCCAGCCTCCTCCACAACACAACACTGTCATTTGTTTGTGCCTCGATGTGACTCATGTTTACTCCCAGTGGACCAGTGACCCCCTTTTAGCTTTGTGAATAATGGTATTACCCACTGGGCTGCACTGCTGCCTGACACAGATAAAGACACTTTGTACAAAGTAACTCTTGATTGTTCCCAGCGGATTTTGTAGATGAATAACTGAATAGAGGCCACATTTTCGGTCACATTTTCTTCTTCACATTATTCAGCTAAATTGACGTTTCTGATGGTCTAGGAAATTCTTTTCTTTAAGATAGAAGTTTGGGTTGACTCATTTTCACATGGATTATATGTATGTTCACATATATGGATAAGTTGCTCATTTTCCTGCCTCTGGTGGACAGTAGACAGTTAACTATGCTGCTCTTAAAGATGTAGGAAACAATTGTTGGCCACTAGGGGGCAGAGAAATATCAGCAGGGATCAACGTATTTCACTGTTTTATACTAACATGAAATGATACTTGTGCTCCCAGACATCAATCAACCTGCGACTTTAGGATGCTACTGCCAATTCAACTTCAGAAAGATACAGCAAAAATGTTTTTTCCAAAAAATATAAGTCATTTATTGTATTCTGTGGTGTTCCTGGAGTTGTTTCACTACCATCCATAATTTGCTTTAATTTTAGTAATATACCTCCACAGCACACTAAAAAATGGGTTGTTTGCTTTTTGAATTGAAAACTTTTTTTTTCCCATTTTCAGTGTGACCCTAATACATACTTAAAACCTGCTTAAAATGAGTATGGAATATGGCACCTTTGTGCTAGTGTGTCAACAGGAAGGTGCCTACATCCAGCAGACATGGATTAGCTTTAGCATTCATTTGGTTGTGTTTCTGGCCACACAATAAATGTAAGTTGTCACTCTCCTTTTAGATTTGGTCTCCACCAGCTCCCCGAGAAAAGAAATCTGTCTCTTTTGCTGCTAAATGCTCCACTGTGTTCACCACCTCGTCGCTAACTCTGTCTGACAGCAGTTTGGTGCTGGGAGGGTAGCAGTTTGCTAATAGCGTTCTCTGCATTATGATCAACCGTTTCACGTTATTCATTTGGGTCATTGCTAGTATCAAGGGTTTCACAAAAAGTGAAAGGAAAATGCAAAAGAGCTGCTGATTATGCTGCAGATCAGCCCTCAAAGTAATTAAATATAGCGTATTCAAGTAATTTAATTTGTTAATAGTTTTCTCCTAATTTCCGTCTTCATTCAATGGAGCTAAGCTTCATATGGGTCACCTGGATTTTCTGTGGATTTAGCAATGGTGGAAAGTAACTAAGTAGGCTACATTTACTCAAGTACTGTACATTTCTGAGGTACTTGTACTTTACTTGAGTATTTTTATTTTATGCTACTTATTACTGCACTACATTTTGGAAACCAATATTGTACTTTTTACTCCTCTAGTTACTTTGCAGAGGGAACAATAGAAGAGACGTTGTCTCAGCAGGAGCTGATGTACCAGCTGTAGCAGCTGGGCAAGTGGCGTCCAACCAGTGCCATGGAGAACAATGTGTTTGCTGGATTTGTTATTCCACCTGAACACTCGAGCAGCTAATTTCCCAAGCTCCTCCTCTCTGGTAATCACTGTAATCAGATGCTCGAGTGATTGCTTGGAATGTGACTAACTCTGAATAAACACAGCTCCTGACGGCACATGATTAGATCAAACTTCTGCAGTCAGTGATGTCTCTTGAAATATGTCACAATTCAGACAGAGAATAGGCGTGCATCTAACATGAAATGTTCCTCCTGCTCATCTTTTGTGTGTTAACAGTATAGTCAGACAGACACAAACGTAACTCCTCACACCCTCTATGCTACCTGTGTAAAGCATGTTGCACAGGAGGAGAGGGAGGAGGAGTTGTTTTCTCACCTTCTGTGTCACAGAAGAGGAGAGGAGAGGAAAGAGGAGGCAAAAGGCGACATGTGTGCCCAGAAACAGAAAGAAACACAGGCAGACAGGGAGAGGAGAAATAAGGACAACATTTGAAGCCATACACCATGTACTTTTAATGCAGTGTATTATCTCAAAACATCCCTGTATAATCTTTCTCCCTCACCTTTATTTATATACATTTCATGTCTGAAGAGAATGCGGCTGGAGACACGTAGTCACTCTCACCTGGAATCACCTGTGAGGCTGTTTCAGGAAACAAGTGGGTGGTTTCAGATCTTTCTGAGGGAGAGATTCAGGCAGAGAGGGGAGAATGTGCATGATGTGGATTGGTTGATATATATGGCTGGACAAATCATATAGAAATACAGAGACAGACACAGAGGGATGGAGGTGAAATTGTGATAAGCCTCATGGTGATGCACTCAAGAAGAGCTGAGACAAAAGTGGCATTTTCAGAGATGCAATATGAAATCCAGGCTGTGACGAGGTCCCTGTGTCTTTATGCAGACTGCATTTCTGGGGGTAACTGGAGAAGTAGCTTATGACTCACAAGATATTATTTTGTCAATGTGATAATGAGGCATGCGTAGGTCATCAGACTATCAGCATGGGAACATTGGGCATGATGAGAGAATTATGCCTTTTGGTTCCAGAATATATTTCTGAGAATATCTGTTCCATCTCTTCCCTCCATTATAATACTAACAGTATCATACTCAGCTAGGCCATACCAGAGGACCTTCTGTTCATGCCTGAGAAAGAAACAATAGCAGAAAAGTGGTAGCAAGGTAAATAATGATGTCGTCATAGAGAGTATAAGCAGAGTTTAAGAATCTTACCAGTAAGGTTGTTATAAGCATGGATACTTTGATACTTTTTTTGTTTAAAACTATAAGATTGCATTGAAAGAAGTAATTCATAAAAATAAAAGATTTTCAATGACATTTTCAACCCAAGGCTGCAATGGTGAAACATATTTTAGTTAAACTGATGTTGCTCACTCACTGTCAAGCTACAGTTCTGCACGGCAGCTGGTTAAAGCACCAAATTTGCTAAAGTTTAAATCAACAGGTGTTTCTGAGATGTACCCATTGAAACAAGTCACACAGTCCCCTAAAAAAATTGTCCATCAATTAAAATCTCTCTCTAAGAACTCCTCCAGGACCATCTGTTCCTGCCAGTCCTCCCCCTGTGTCTCCATCCAAACCGCCTGGAGCTCCACATTTCTAATTACAATAGGCTACAGGTAGACGTGTGGCTGTGATGAGCAACAAGGTGTGAAAGAAACTGTTAGGGTTACATTTTATAGTGGTGTTTCCAGAAAGTGTGTAATTTTAAAAATGCTAATTTGTTTGTGGATCATTACCAGGATCACATTTAAGTCATAATATGAAGATTAAAGTGTTTCTTTCCCAGATTGACAGATGATCTAGTCTGCACTAGAATGGGAAGCCTGACAGGCATAGCAACAGTAACTTACTGTTGAACCTCTGATCATTTGCAAAGTAACAATATAATATGTGAAGAAGTCACAGTTGATATCTGTGTATGTCTCAGATGACATACCCAGCCCTCCGTCCCACTACCCTGCTGGTTGTTGTCCAAACAGGGTTTGGTGACCTCAGTTCGGAGCGGGGGTGTGTCTCTCTCTCTGTAGCGTGGGATTCTGGTCTGAAGCCAAATACATCATGAGCTCTCTAAGTGTCTCATCTGCTATTTATTTGCACACTACTACCCTTGCCTAGTCTTGTTTATTGCTTTAAACTGAGGACGGTAGAGTGTTGTTGGACAGAAGTAGTAGATTGTCTGGGTAAAGAGAGAGAGGGGTGGACCATGGGAAAAAAAACAGTCCCCCATGTTTGTGGCACATCAGACGAAGGTCGAGATGTGAGTGATTTTACCTTTCTGGAATAATCAACACGCAGAGACAGAAAGGAGGAGCAGCCAAGCATGGGAGGAGAATATGAGCTGTCACAATTAGATCAGTGTTCTAAAACCACGCGTCACGGAGAGCCGAGGGCATTGCTGCTCCAGCTTTGTTAACTAATTAGCGCACTTTGACTCATGGGATGCTGCGTAGAGTTGGGTTGGTACACACAAACCTCCAGGGCCTCTGTGGGAAGTGGTTGTAGACTACTTACCCAGACAGTTAGAGGTAGCCTCATCAGCCTCAAGGTGTTTGTTTTCCTCCTCAATTCATTTGGATTAGCTAGTGACTTGTTGCAAAGTAGTGGAAAAATACAAAGCACATGTGGGAAACAGGTGGTCAAAACCAACAACGTGTGACTATTTTCAGATGCAGATTAATACACATTTGGTGCACCATTGAGTTCGTACAGCACCAGGATGGGGTATGTTGTAAAATACACAACAGTGAAGCTCTATCTGAATCTGAACCTATGGCACAGAGGAATAAGTGATATCACACTTTGAATCAAACCTTTTCATAGGATCAATTCATTGTTATTCTTGGTCTTTTATGGGAGTTGTTGCAGTAAAAAAAATATATATCACCAGTCTTATTTTTTTTTATCGGAATTTGTATCTCTTTTGGGTTTGTTCTACTTCCCTTAAATGACCAACATCAATGAATGTACTGCACATGGTTGTTTGCTGTGTGTTTTAAGGCCATGTACTGTAATGATAATTTTAAAAGTGTGAGCATATCCTGATGTTACAGAGAACAGCTGTGCTTAAATATCCAGCTTTACCACAGGGAATGTGTCAGGGTGACAATGATGCAGGGGTTGGGGAATGGAGTGGAACAAGCCAACCTAATTACTTTCAGCTCTGTGGAAAGCTAGTTACTGCTTTTTATTGGCCAGTTTGGTTTAATATGCAACAAAAATAGTACACAGACATCAACTGGAGCACAAATGGTATGTTTTTAACAGAAATATGGATTTATGTTTACTATTTTTTCTGCCCTGATCATAAAGTGCTGCAGGAACCAGAGTTTTGTTTTTATCACATTTGAACTGGGGATGTAAGTGATTGCCAAAGAAACTGCAGTGACATGTTAACGTCTGTTGAGATCACTGATTGTGTAGTTCATGAGATACTTTTTCAAATCCCATCGAAGCGAGGAAGGTCCATAATAGGAAAGTAATGTGAAAGGGGCATCAACCAGATGAGCGCTATCCAGACTACTAACATGCTTTTAACAAGATGTAGACATGGACATGGACTACAGTTAGTTGTAGTATGGAGTAAGTAGTGTATCCCATTGTAAACCCAAGCTGTGTTTTGCAGATAACCCCTGAGCTTCCAAATAAAATAAAAGTCAAATCACTAAAAGGTGTGTTAACAACTAACACCAAACCTTGTTGCCACTCATCAGTATGTTAGTGTTGATGTTGCAGGTCTCATATGAAGTATGAGGTAGTGCGGTTGTCCAACAGTCTGTAAAGGTGTGTTCTAACTAAATGCGAAGCAAAATATTGCCTTGCGTTACTCGCGCAAGTACAGCGCTGGAGTGTTTTTTGGATTATTTCGCAACTTCGCTCACTGTTCTCCAAGCCCTCTCCTATTTTGTTCTGTCTGTGCAGTACTGACATTGAGTCGTAGAGCTATGGATACCCACAGACGGCGGCAATAAGTTTGTCCTCCATTTCTCATACTCAGTGACGTCTCAACGCTGATAGGCTTTCACAACACATGGACACGTATTCACGCTGCTCGGCGCAAATTCATGTATTCGCGACTTTGTATGTCATTGCACCGCAAGGAATTTGCTCTTTGCTTTTGGTCAGACTCTGAACACCTTAATGGGACCGTTACAACATTCATGAATTAATTATTAACTTCATTCAAGTTCTAACAAATATATATAGGCCTAGTTCTTGCAGGAAGTGATGGGATTCATTCAAGTCATTTCTCAAGGAAAAAGAAAAACATTCTTAAGTTCCAGCATCTTAAAAGTGGGGATATGCTGCTTGTACATTTCATATCTTTGGGTTTTGGAGGATAAGGGGGCATTTTTTGCTGGATGAATCGATAAGTGTTATATTTTAGCCTAATTAAGACTTTGATTTGTCTTGTAGTATGCACGTTGTCTCGAGATGACCTCTCAGACCTCTTATAGTGCTTGGAACGTCTCTAGTCCAGGTAACAAGAAGCAGACTCAATAGGATTAAAACAGGCTTTATTTGGACAGGATCAGGTTTGGCAACAGGTAGGCAGACAGGAGAGGCAAACAAGAGTGAGGGACAAAGCCAGCCCATAAGCAGGCCCTTTATGCAGGCAGACACAGAGACAGATGGCTGGAAGGCCATGACGCACAATAGGCGATCTGGCAGAGAACTCTCTTGGCTAGATGGCAGGTGGAACTCTGGAGGATAATCCACGTAGCTGCAGGTGTGTAGGCAGGTTGAAAGTCAGTTAACTGGAAAAAGGCAGGAACACAATGATGACACTGAACATATTTGGGATTTGGACTGTTGGTTGGACAAAACAAGACATTCAAAGTCATCACAAAGGACTCTGGGAAGTCTGGCCGGCGACCTTTGCTGTGTTTCTCTCTCCCTCATTTTCTATCATCTCTACTATTTGTAATGAAGGCACAAACATGCCAAAAACAATAGGCCTACTTTCACAACAATTTCGGCATGCTAACATGCTTATAAGGACAATGCTAACATACTGATGTTCAGCTAGTATAGTGTTGACCACTAACCATCTTAGTTCAGCATGTAAACATGCTAATATTAGCTAATTAGCACTGAACACAAAGTGCAGCCGACCGACCAACATTGCCATCCAAAAATCAACACAATTTCTACCTATTTCAGCCATCCAATTCCAAATGATGTTGGTAGATTGACAGCAAGTTGAATGTTTTGACCCCAACAATCAAAACAAAAATATAACGTAGTGACAGATCACTCTGTGTAACCCTTGGGAGAGTGAGTAAAACATTTTTGCAAGGCTAAATTTGACCCAAGTCCACTGCTTTGCTTTGGGCTGCTCTGGCCTAGATTCCTCTAAAGTCTCTCTGGTACGTGAATAGATAAATATATTCAGCTGTTAACTGATGATAATAGTTGAATCCCATAGTCTGTACCACAGTCACTTATTTGGCTTTGTGCTGATCCGAGCTGTAGGTCTCTGCTGCAGCCCATGTTCTGTCAACGTACAGTAGAAGCAGATTTACTGCCAGACGGTTAACCCTAAATGAAGTAGCCTACTTTGTGTGTGTGTGTGTGTGTGTGTGTGTGTGTGTGTGTGTGTGTGTGTGTGTGTGTGTCGTCCATATTGAAATGCATTTATTCAGGTGGTGAGTCAGGTTCGCAGGTCCTCAGTATCCAGTCTTAAAGGTCCTATGACATGCTGCTTTTTGGATGCTTTTATATAGGTCTTAGTGGTCCCCTAATACTGTATCTGAAGTCTATTTCACAAAATTCAGCCTTGGTGCAGAATTACAGCCACTAGAGCCAGTCCCACAATGAGCTTTCCTTAGGATGGGCCATTTCTGTGTCTGTAGCTTTAAATGCTATTGAGGAGGAGAGAGGGGGGGGGCAAGGTGGAGGGTGGGGGTGTGGCCTTGACCAACTGCCACTTTGCTTGTTTGCAAGCCATGATGTCTCTCTCTCTCTCATGGGCAGGCCAAATTCTCTGGGCGGGCAAAGCAGAGAAAGGGGAGGTAACCTTTCCCCTTATGACCTCATATAGGGAAGATTCCAGATTGGCCCATCTGAGTTTTCATTTTCTCAAAGGCAGAGCAGGATACCCAGGGCTCAGTTTACACCTATCGCCATTTCTAGCCACTGGGGGACCATAGGCAGGCTGGGGGAACTCATAATAATGTTAAAAAACCTCATAATTGACATTTTCATGCCATGGGACCTTGAAACAGATGCTGGGGGGAATAAGTGATGTGTGTGTGTCCCTAAACCTCACTGTGTTATTTGTAGGGGATAATCGACTTTGGCCCTCATGTCCAGTGTGTATTTCAAGTATTGTTTTTATTTGTAAGCTGGAAAAATGTTACTCAGTTTTTTTTTGTTATGGACCAGACCCTAGATTTGTTCTTTGTGCTCCGCTCACTCAATTCTCTTCCAAATCCAGGCGCCCCACTGGGTTTATTTTTAGCTTGGACCATGTGGTTGGAGAGTATAGCTTTAAGTGTTTCGCTGCCCAACAGACATTTTTCATTCCCCAAACTTCAGTTTCTTAAGCCCTAAATCTCCTTAGTGGCCCTCTGTCTTTGTCTGTGTCCCCAGAGCTGCAGTGTTTGTGGTTCTCAAATGTGTGTTTATGTAGTTTCCATTAGCTGCCAGGTCGGTGCATACTTTCTGCAGTGTGCAGTGTGGGATTTTCTTCATTTTCTCTCGGTCTTTGTGTATAGTCTCCGACACCACAGTGGGGTATACCACAGGGCTTTAATAGGCAGATGCAGCTGGCATTGCTTTTGAATTTTTGGTTTGAAGTTGCTGATATACCTGATGGTTCCACCTACAGGAATAGTTTGACATTTTGGGAAATACGCTTTCTTGCCGAAAGTTAGATGAGAAGATCAATATCACAAACAAATGTTAATTAGTGAGCTTCATAAGATTTAGTTTTACCTCTGGACAGAGTCAGGCTAGCTGTTTCCCCCTGTTTCCAGTCTTTGTGCTAAGCCTTGGTAACCAACTGCTGGCTCCAGCTTCATTTTGAACAGACAGATATAAGAGTGATATTGATCTTCTTACACGGCAAGAAAGCCTATTTTCCAAAATGTAAAACTATTCCCTTAATGGTGGTTCTGTTTGTACATCAAGCACCAACATTTACTCACGGAAAGCATATCACTGGTTGGACCTTTGTTGGGTCAGGGTGTAACATTGATTTGATTTATTGGGATCTCTATTAGCTGGGGCCATAGCCACAGCTATTCTTTCTGGGGTCCACCCAAAATGTGTGCAGCTATACATTGCCATGCATAATTACATTAAAAACAACCACCAAACAAAACAACATTCAACACATCACAGAAAGAAAAACAACCAAAATAATAAGACATAGGCTAACATTCAACACAACACAACACAGGACCTAGTTTAAATTATTCACAGAATGTAGAGATGAGATTATGACATAGACCAAACGAAAGCACACATAAAACCCTTAATGAGACTGGCAGCATTCATTGAATATTAGCAAATGCAGAGAACTGCTCAGCTAGGAGATGTTCTTTAAGTAATATTTTTAATTTAAATTTTCTATTTTCTTGAATGACATAACTAGGCATAGTGTTCCAATTACTCATGGCTCTATATACTACAGTGTTTTTCCCTTTATTTGTTCTTACCTTAGATAATGTGAATCTGCCTTGTGTGGCATGCCTAGTGCTGTAGTCATGTTCATCAGAACTAAGACAGAAATGCTGATACAACACCCTCGTCAGTTTAGTCACTAAAATATTTCTAGTAAAGTTGAGCAATGAGGCAGTTAATCTATTCCTTACACTTAACCAGGATAGGCAGCCATGCATTGCATCAACGCTAGATCTATATGGGCATTGTTGTAAGCGATGTGCAGCCTTATTCTGAGCAATTTTCAATTTTTTTATATTTGATATGGCAGCACCTTACCAAACCTCTGAACAGTAGTCCAAATGGGATAGGACAATCGTTTTAATGACGTTTCCCATTACATTTTTAGGGAGAAAATTTGAACATCTCCTTATAACTGAGAGACCTCTGCCCATTTTATTCACCACCCCATCAATATGTTGAGACCAGGATAATTTACTGTCTACTTTACACCAAGAAGCTTGGTCCTTTGTACCTGTTCAACTGTCATACCTTCAACATATAAATTCAATTTTGGTTCATTAAATAACAGATTTTTTTTGTTCCACATACAATGCTTGTAGTTTTAGATACATTAAGAACCAGTTGGTTATTTTTTACCCATTTTACCCAAGGTTAAAGGTAATTCATTGGTAAATATGGAATATAGAAATGGCCCCAAACAGTTTCCTTGTGGAATTCCTCAGCTTACTGATTTTACTTCAGAAAAACTCCCATTAAAGTACACAGTCTGTTTCCTATTTGCAAAACAAATTGTGATCAATGATATCAAAAGCCGCTGTAAAATCCAACAGCACAGCTATAGGTCACCCTTCCCACCATTTCACCATTTTTTTTAAGGAACTTAGAAAGATTATCTTGGCAAAACCTTTTTTTGTTTCACCTGTTCTTAAGTCATAAATACATGAGAGAAAACAATTTAGATCAGAGTAATAAAATTCTCACTTGCTTTTCAGGGCTTCTGTAGAATTATCTGATTGACAGAAAAGAAGATTGACAGAAAAGAAATCAACGTAATCAGATGCATAATTGGTACAATATAACCTAAACCAACAATCTTACTGCTGGCCCTTAAAAGCATATTGGCTCTAATGTTTGCTCATGTGTCCAACTCCAGTTTGAAGGCGGTGCTTTCGGCCCCTCTGTCCAGCGGGGCGTTGGATCTGTCCGGTATCCCTCTGGTGGCACGGGATATGGAGCGTCTGTGTGCATACCTACAGCGCAATGCGTCCATCGTGGTCAGCCTGGAGATGGGCTTCACCGACTTGACGGATGAGGCGTTCCTCCTGCTCCTGCCCACGCTGGCCGTCCTGCCACACCTGGAGACCTTGGCACTGAACGGAAACAGGCTGACCAGAGCTGTTCTGAAGGAGCTGACTGACGCCCTAAAGGTCCGCAAGTCACTTATCTTTTTAATGTTTTCATATATTTGTCAAATATAATTCCAATATAGTGGAATAATATTAGTGTAGTTCCTGTAAACGAGATCCCTTGCTTTCTGTTACAGAGAATGTTGTCACCTAAATTTAGGAACTAAAACTAGAAACTAAAAAGTACCTTTGTGCATTTGTGTTTCCACCGCATCTAAAGAAGCGTGAAAATTTGGCACAAAAAATGACAGCCAGGTATGAGATGCAATGTTCACACCCGGTTCACACTGGGGGAAACAGCAACACAGATGCATGATGTTCTTTATATTTACTGTTGAGTGACTCTGATGTCTGATTGGATGTAACGAATGGATGTAAAGGAGACATACAATACAGAGGTGCTGCACAGTCTTTCTTTGACCAATCACAGACGTTCAGTATTGCAAACATCGCCCCAGTAGTCCCTGAACCATCGGAGAGTACTAGCTCCAGATTAAGGGCTTTTTTGGCATGTAGAACTAGGTGAAGTGAGGTCCTGCTAGTTTAGATCCTGCTGGAGGAACTACATCTAGTTTCTGATCAAAACACAGGTAAAGTTTCTAAGTTTCTCATAATAATAATAATAATGATATATATATATATATATATATATATATATATATATATATATATATATATATATATATATATATATATATATATATATATATAATGTTCTTGTTAAAAGCATTTCTTTCTTTGGCGCCAACTGCTGGAAGTAACAAGGATGGCGGTTTAGCAGACAATGATGCTAGCCACATTTATAAAATAAAATTAAAAAAAAAATATATATATATATATATATATATATATATATATATATATATATATAAATATATTTATATAATAAATATAATATATATACTGTATATATATATGTGGATTTTCTAGTTTTAGAAAGCTTTTCTAGCTTTATTACAGTCTCAGTCTTGAAAACAGCACCTAACAGCCATTAGAACATGTGGCTGAAACATTTAACTGTGTTTGCTACTGAGAGTTTAAGCTCCATTTGTCGTAAATAAAGACACCTCTTTCTGTATTTCAGGTGTGTGTAAGAGCTGGTAGATGTGGACAGTTGTCGTAACAGCGATTTCATTAGCTTGCAGTAATTGACTTGAAATAAAATGAGATGATGACGATGATGATGAGGATATTTTTATTCAGTATGTTGATATTCTCGACTCTAGGATCCCGGCAGTTTCCCTAGCGTGACATGGATAGACCTGGGCAACAATGTGGACATCTTCTCCCTGCCGCAGCCCTTCCTGCTCAGCCTGAGGAAACGCTGTCCCAAGCAGGGAAACCTGCCCACCATCCTGGAGTTCGGAGAGAGTCAGGCCAGCGACCCCCCCGAGAGGCTGAGGGGGCTCGGGGAAGAGGAGGAGACAGACGACAACCGAACTGAGAGCATGGGTGAGCTCCGGTCGGAGGTGGAGGAGGAGCTGGATGGAGAGATGGAGATAGAGGAGATGATGGAGGAGCTGCTGGACTTTGACAGGGAGGTGCAGGGGAAGGAGGACGAGGATGAGAGCATGTGGACAGTGGAGGAGCAGAGGAAAGGGGAGAGAAGGAGGGGGTGGAGAGGGGAGGAGGCAGAGAAGGAGTTGAAGAGGAAAGAGCAGCGGCCGGGGAGGAGAGCAGCGATGGCAGACGATGATGACGACACACAGAGCCGCTCCTCCCACCGGTCCCGCTCCAGCCAGTCACAACACTCCTCTGCAGCAGTTGAGCCAATGAGAATGGAGGAAGTCGACTTAGATGATGTGACAGACCAATCAGACCACTTGACTTGATTGCTGCTCCCTGCTCTGCTCTGCTTATGTTTCCCCTCCTGTGTCGAGTCCTGTGTGGAAGGAGGCAAGAGAAGACTTTGTCTCCTGCAGAGGATAACCGAGTGTGCTCGAGGTCAGACAGGCTGCAGTGTGGGAAGGATGTAATCCATATGAACATGCCACTGGATACTCCATCCACTGATCTGATTTGTGACCAGCCACCAGAGCGTTCAGATACTGGCAGAGTGACAGCTGAACCCAGGTGACTCTCGGTGACTGTAACATGAGAAGACAATCCCCAACAGGACGTCCATTTTATCGTAACTTTCTGTTTTTAAAGTACGAATAGATTAGGGATGCTATTGCATAGAATAGACTGAATAATTATATCACATGAGGCTTTTATATATAGAATGTTATTTTATTTTTATTCGGGTCCTTTCCTCCTGGTAACCCTGGTGATACCTACATGTGCCTGTGACACGTCCCGGAACTGGTTAAGAGTGTTGTTGAAAGATTAAAAAAAAAAAAGAGAGAAAAGAAAATATAAAAATAGTCAGGGCCCTGTGTTTGCCAAAAACTAGACATGGTAATGTATAAAATGTTTCCCTCCCACATACGTCCACGGCTAGCCAGATGGATCGGAAGACAGACGGAAATCAAAAGTCAAGCCGACTGCTTTGTGGAAATCAGTTGCTCCTTAAAACATCAACAGATGCACCGTGCGTTACTGGAAGAGAAGTGCTCTGAAGATTAAATTAGTCCGCTGAAACCAAAAGAAAAAAGCGACTGAAAAGGAGACAGTAAAGGCCTGATGATTGTAAGGAAAACAGTAAAATAAAGTGTCCGGTTTTGGAAGGACAAGGACTTGCTTTACAGTGGCTAGATGTGATAATTATTGCCATGTGTCCCAAAGCAAAGTGCTGGGGTATCAAGTTGAAATATTTAGAAGCCTTGTTCTCATAATCCAGGTCATGCTTCACGGTACTTTACACTAGTGTGCACCACATGCTTACAGCGCTGTGTTTATATATAGGCCGCAGCTGATCACATTCACGTGTCTGCTGGGTTACAACAAATATATCTTTTTGAAGTATGTAGCTCTCACCCGGCCTGTGCTTTTCATTCAATGTGTCACTTATAGTCCATGCAAAGCTTTAAGAAACAAACTTTATTTTTGGATGTATAGTATATATAGCATAGTTTTTATCTGTTTATTTGTTTAAATTGTAGATTAGCTATTTAAAGAGGAATACCACTCAATTCAAGGATTTATATATATGTTACTTTTGTGGTCTGGGATAGTTCAAGCTGTGTTTGTGTACATGAATAATGTTGTGGGTAAAAGGTGAACCAGATTTTTAATTAGAATAAATATATATAGAATAAACCATCATAAAACATTGAAAAAAACAATGAATAAATGCATTCATACTTTTCCCCAGACAGGTGCCTCAGGCGCCAATACATTCACCTTTGGAGCTGTTAATGTGTGTGGCATAAAAAATGAAGGCCTTTAATGGCATGCTGATGCATGCAGTTGCAACACATCATCAGGCAAATTTCATATAGACCAGCATGTTTGTCTACACATCTGTCACATAGACTTTTTGGTGTGCAAGAAGCCAGTAAATTTCCGGGTCTTAGCCTGCTGCAAATCCTCCAACTTTATGGATGTGCAATACTAAATTGTTGGAGTGCCTCTTTACAATACGGTATTTGTTGCTTATTTATGCAGAATTCAACCAACAGACACTGTCTTTCTGCTAGCAGGATATATTACCTCTGAAAGGATTAGGACTTGGCAGAGATATGTACTCTACTGAATAACATGCAAAGCTGTTTTCTGTCTGAAAGATTTTATTGAAACCATATTCTGATAAGCAAGAAACAATCTCTAGAAACTCAAATTAAATGGAAGGAGAATTCTAAATAACTAGTATAAATAACCTTCTGTGGGTTGATTTGATTTTATTTAAAAAGGTGACTTGCAAGTACGGCATGGTGTCATTAAAATGAATGGATTTGTATTCAGATTTTCATTTAGCAGAGCCACTAAAAGCAAGGCAAGTAATCATTTAAAGGTTATCCAATACATTTCTAATAGGAATCCAGTGACTTCACAGCAAAATCAACAATTTAGCATATGCAATTTTGAAAACAACTGACAAAAAGCAACCCCTGTTTTATAATACTGTTTGTTTTAACCTACAGAGTATTGTATCTGTTTATCGCTGTGGGAGGGAATTGTGAGAACTTAAACTAAATTCAATGGCATTCCACCTAAAGCCGATTACAAAGAGAAACTTCCCTTTAAGCTACCTTAACAATAAGCTATTAATGCATTGACGCTGCAAAATCAATTTTTACAAACAGCTCAGTGCAGTGAACCCTTTAAACAGAGAGGCAGATGGGTTGTGATGCTGAACAGTAGTGGGCAGGTCAGCTGAGTGCATCATCACTGGCATCATCATCACATATACAGTAGTCTCGCATTGCCAGACCTTCTTCTACAGCGCTGCGGAGGAGGGTCTGGCGAGTACACACAGCATTACGGGATGGGAGAAAAACATGCTCTGGTTTATTGACATTTCTGCCATTGCCATGGCCGGCGCTAAGCGCCAGACAGAGCTGTTGTGCCGCTGCACAATAGCGTCGGGAAGGAACTTGTTTTGGTGGAACATCTATATGTTTAAAAGTTGTTTTAGTTGTGCAACAGATAACTCAGATTGGACAGATAGTCTAGCTAGCTGTCTGGATTTACCCTGCAGAGATCTGAGGAGCAGTTAACCATAGTCCTCATAAATCAACCGCAGTTTAAAATGAAAGAAAGTGCAAGGTAACGAACATCCGGCTGAAAAGAGTGAAATCTTTTTTTCGTGGATATAGACTACATACATAGTGAATGAGACAGAAAAAGATTGTCTTGATTTTTCAGCAATTGAAGTCAGACGTCAAATATTGATTGCTGTATAGTGAGTTCAGATTGTGATGTAAATGTTTGCATACCATCAACTAATTGGTCAGTGTGGATCACTGGCTTCACATAAAGGTTAGTCAGTGGTTAGACCCGATGCTCATGTTCAAACCGACTCACGCATTTGACTTCAACATCAAGAACTCTTGAATGAATGAATAAATTAATGAATGAATGAAATCTATTCCAAACGATTTAAAAAAAAAATATATATATATATATAATTTAAATTTGTAGAAGCGTATAGTTTCTATTCTCAGGTTTACTGTGGTTTGTAATGTGCTAAAGCCATGCACTTGTCTGCTTTTATGTTAAAGCCACTGCAAATCGAAGCAAAGAGATAACAACTGGAATTAGACTAACACATCAACATGGATGTGAGCTTTTAATGGAAACATTGCATCACTCATTGTCACCCACCTTTGATAGGAAGGATTCAGTGCAGTTTGATCTTAAACTCATTGGAAGCCATTAACCGAACCGATTCAGTATTTTGATCTGATTCCACTAGTGATGGGCGAAAATGAACAAACAAATTTTTGAATGACTACCGAGTCAGCCTGTCGAACATACCGAGTGCTTATGAATCTACCGACTTTTCCCACTCATACTGCCCACACACTCGCTGTTATCGTAGGGTAGCTTACTGCTCACGGTGCCTGCTACGGTGGTGCAGTCGCTCAAAATATCAGGAAAAAACAATGAATGAACAAGAATAATTGTCTTGATAGATGACGTCAACAAGTGACTTGCGTCGAGACAGCCCGGCAGCTATGAACAAGATCAAATAAACCGCTCTCTCGAACTGGGACGTGTCCTACTTGCCCCTCAAAAAGAACAGATCATTGGTTAGTGACATTTCTGTAACATCATATTGAGCTTACATAGCCTACCTACATACAAGTGGGATGCTGAATCAATCATTAAAAGTAATATTTTATCTTAAAAAACTTAGACATGATTAGTAGTAAAAGCCAGTTTCTTCCAACTTTAAAATCAAGCTGTTTCTCTCGTTCAAAGATCTTGAGAAAACCATCCACACCTTTATATCCTCTCGCTTGGAATACTGCAACTTCATGTATATTGTATATTATGTCTTTCCTGTCCCGACTGCAATTGGTTCAGAATGCCGCAGCCAGGCTCCTGACACCACGCCTTTACTGTTGCGGCCCCTAGACTGTGAAACAGCATTCCCCTCTTTATCAGATCTGTGCCCCCCATATTGGCTCTTTTAAGCCCAGGCTCAAAACGCACTTTTATTCACTAGCAAATCCTCCTGATGTGGCTGATCTCTGTCTTAGTGTGCCTATGAGCTGTTTATTTGTGCCTATAAGCTGTGTGCAATAGCCTACGTGTTTATGTCCTTTTTTGTGATTTTAGCTACCTCCTCTGGTCTGTACAGCACTTTGGTCAATGTGGGTTGTTTTTTAATGGGCTTTATAAATAAATTTGACTTGACTTATTCTTACCATTACTGGTAATGCATTGTAGAGATGTTTTGTGGGGCGGGCAGTACTAGCTGTCAAACGTGCATGTACTATAACAGAGTGTAGTAGCCTAAATATAGGGCCTAGTACATTCCGTATTTTGCAAAAAGTAGCAAAACTCCAAAGGATACAAATCGATCTGCCCATAACTTGATTCCACACAAGAATGCATGAACATGGTTTCTTGAAATCTTTTCAAAAGTCATCCACCCTAACAAGAAAAAAGTTTGTTTGCAGCACGGACTAACGGACTAACTTGGCCGGAAAATGCTTGAATATAGAGATATGTAATTCAGATTGTAGCCACTAGTCTATTGTTCTGTGGTGTTCTCTCCCAGAGTGCTCTGTAGGTCTGTTTCACCATCGGCTCTTTGTACAAAGGTCAGGCACAATGACTGAAAACTCTCTCTGCTCGTCACTACATGCAAAGTAACTAAAGTCCTTTCATATGTTAGAGTAAAACGTAACGTTTAACGTTGTGTTTACCTTGGACTCATAGAGCAGGACGGGCTATGAATGCTTTAAGTGACCAGAAGATGTGAAGATGCCGTTTATGTATTGCTCAAAGACTGCTGATATGTTGTGAAATGTAAAAGAAATGTGATAATATGAATCTGAAGGCAGAGTATCTTGAGTCTTTTCTCTCTTCATGAGTCTTTCTTCAATATATATTTCTCAATATACAGTATACCTCTGTATTATTCTCTATACAGTATCTTCTTCTGTCACCCTTTACCTAAAGCTTATATGGCTCTTTCATTTTCATGTATATTGCAAAGAATGCTCTGTGCATTCATTTACAGATGAAATTGTAAAACATATAATTTTCTGTTTTGCCATGGATCCCAATAAAATCTATGATACAAAAACAAATCCTGCATTTTCTTACTTTTGTGATTGAATATTATGACTGCTCGAGATCTGTCATCCACAGCAAATGTTTGGATATAGGTGTCAGCTATATCCAGTGTTGGCACCCAGAGAAGAGACTATTTGCTAACTATGGCATAAATGTGTGCATTTAACTGAGTTGTCCTGCTGCTTTAATGTTCGGTAATCCTCTCAAAAAGATGTATGAGATCCTGAAAGTCTGTTCTTCTGCTAGCTAGCAGCAATTTTTTTTTACCAATGGTTGGTTTATAACAATATCCTGCCGAGGTGGCCACAGAGGTGTCAAGTTTTTTCTTTAAAAGGCAGACTTTTAAATATGTGCTGTAGATAATAGCCTACTGGTGACCGCAGTTACTATATTCTTTAAAAGAAACGCTAACATCTGCCAACTATGAGCAAATGAGGTAGAAATGCTAAGCAACAGTACTTGGCAAATAGCCAATCAAATTGCAGTGAGGGAATAGGCAATCAGCCCTACATGGCATCAAATTTATGGCATCCAAAAGGCTTTGGGCGTGTCGTGTATTGTTGTTTTCCCACACTCCCTTGACATTGCGAGCATGGGGCTATCCCCACATAGCATTCTCTCGAGCCAAGCACATTTAAAACTATTATATTTAGCCATTGACCTTACGTTGTAGAACAAATAACAGCAGCAACCGAGGAATTTTTATGTCATGCAATAATCCAAAACATTTTTGAATTTCTAGGTTACTCAGTAGCTACCACTAAAACCACTTTTTCGGTTGCAAGCATTGCTTTGCCCCACTTGCCCTACTTGGCCCACAAGACCAGTGGCTTCAAAATTTGATTGATACAGAATGATGATAGTTTTAGTTCAGTTAAATAGTGCCTTGGTTTCTGTCTGCAACTATAAGGTAGGCCTAATCATTTATTTTTATTTTTAAAGTTAATCCTTAATGTATTTAGGGTTATGTTGGTTCTATTGGATATTAGACCACAACATTCATCCATAACAATATGGATATTGAAACGATTAAGGATTAGTATATAGTAATCTAATAGTATTTGGCTGACATCTAGTGGCCAAGCTTACAATTTGCAACCAAGCCGCTATTTACCGGGTTAAATGTGCTAGACATATTTTTGAGAGCTTCTAAATTCTCGTGGGAGCAAAATTGGAAGTGTATTTGTCCCCAGTGTAAATACAGCACCTTCGATGTTGAGGCAGAGCTTTTTATTTGACAACAACCCACCAACATAAAGGACAGGCCCGTCAAGTTAAACAGAGTTAACAGGAACTGGAAGAGCAATTTACTCCATAATTAGAGCTTGCAAAATGTGTCACCTTTAAAAAAGAAAATATACACCTAACTATTTGTTATGCGACGCCAAGTTTATAATAGAATAATCACCAAATGGCGTTGTTGCATTCAGACTTTTTCTGATGATTAAAAGTGTGTATGATTAGCAATATAATATTTTGCCGCTCTAAATGGTTTTATTTTGATAGTTTTTACTTTCTTAGATTCTGACTAACTTGACACTGGTGCGTCTGGTGCACATAATTACTGCGTCACATCCGGTGAGAGGTGTCTTTTTTTGTTTTCCCGTATCCGCCATTTCAGTTTTTGAAGTTAGTTGTCATCGGTCGCTGGGTTGTAGCTGAAATTCTGTCGCTTAAACGCATTACATGATTATTAGAGCTTAATTCCGCTCATAAACTGAATAAGAGTCCTTTTTATTTCGTGGTTGTGGTTCTATATCGGCGAATTGATGTCCAGACGGCCAGCTGCGGATGTCGCCTGTTTACTAAACGTGCTCTAGGCGCTAAAGTTTTTGTATGAGTTGAAGGCTTTGCTTGTGGATAACGGGAGGGAGAGAAGGGAAGGCCCGGTGAAGCCTCGGCTTTGGAGTGGTTATCATGGCCGGAAATTTTGACGCTGAGGACCGTGGCAGCTGGTACTGGGGTCGGTTAAGCAGGCAGGAGGCTGTGTCTCTGTTGCAGGGGCAGAGGCACGGCGTGTTTCTGGTCCGGGACTCCATCACCAGCCCCGGCGACTACGTGCTCTCGGTATCAGAGAACTCCAAAGTCTCGCATTACATAATTAACAGCATCAGCAACAACCGACAATCCGGTCCAGGTAAGATAACAGAGTGGTTTGGAGGGCCTCGGTATTATGGAGATGCTGATGTGACCATTCTTGCATGACTTGCACCAAAAGAGATGCGCAATAGTGCCTTTCCACTCTCTTGTATGGAGAATAGGCAGGCCAGACACATTAAAACATGTGTCAATTTAATGTTGGCTTGTTACGTTGCAATGGTTTCAGACCTTGCACGAGTACTCAGACAGACAACTCACTAGATAGTACACAATACATTGGTTCAGTAAATCACGTTTTGGTGCACGTTTTTGTCACTAAAATACACCTTTTAAAGTGAGCCTAACTTATCAGCTGACACTGACCCTGAGAGAGTTCTAAATGTTCAAAAGTCTGTCATAGTGCCAGGTTTTAATAGACTTTGACCAGCCGTTGTCGCCTGCCTCTTCTGGGGTTTTCCTGTGTGGGCATTGCATTGCAGACGAATATTTGTTGTATATCCTCATGCTTTTTCAAAACTACACAGACCTTTAATTGGAAGGAACAAAACAAATATGCCTGAGGAAAGAAATGCAAAATAAGGAAACAAAAATCCTTCCTTGTCACTCTGGAAAGCACCACCATCATGCTTAGTTACATAAATAGATATGCTTCAGATCTTCCAGATTTGAACATACAAGAGCAAGTAGTATGTTGAATGAGAAATTATATGTTTTTTTCTTCCTGGACTATATGCCTGACCATTGCATATACTAATTATTCTGAACTTTTGCACACACTCCCTCAGCATTGTTGCACATCCTGCACTAAACCATACAGCCTTCTTTCCTTATAGTTAGACAGTTATATTGTACATATTTGTTAAGTTTATTGCGTCTTTTATCATTAAACATTTCCTTTTAATATGTTAATGTATGCACCATCCACCTAGGCAAATTTCTTGTGTTACTTGCTTAGCATTAAATCATATTCTGATTCTGACTCCTCTTCCATCCTTCCTCATTTTCACCAGTTTTGGCCCATCCGAGGTTTCGAATCGGTGACCAGGAGTTCGATGCTCTCCCTGCTTTGCTAGAGTTCTACAAAATCCACTACTTGGACACCACCACCTTAATAGAACCCATTAACAAGTCCAAACACACTTCCTTCATCAGCCTCGGCCCCGGCGGTCCCCCGCCTCGCCTGGAAGACGAGTATGTCCGAGCACTTTTCGATTTTCCCGGCAATGACGAGGAGGATCTCCCATTTAGGAAGGGCGATATTCTCCGAGTTCTGGAGAAGCCAGAGGAGCAGTGGTGGAACGCCCAGAACTCTGAAGGCCGGGCGGGGATGATCCCAGTGCCGTACGTGGAGAAGTACCGACCAGCGTCTCCGAGTTCGGTGGCAGGGCCCGGCGTTCCTGGGGGGCCGCTGGGAGGAATGGGAATGCTAGGGAACTCTGACGGCTCTGCAGCACAGTCCGGCCCTCCGCTGCTGGGAGACCCCAGCCAGTACGCCCAGCCCACCCCTCTCCCAAATCTCCAGAATGGACCTGTCTATGCCAGGGCCATACAGAAGAGGGTGCCTAATGCCTATGACAAGACTGCCCTGGCCTTAGAGGTAAATATGGACGTGTGTGTGTGGTGTTTTTTCCTGACTCTATGCATCCTCTTAACATGTGCTAGAGGAAAGGAGACAGTTAGTGAAGAAGGATGTATGGCCAGCCCTTTAAGCCTATCAAGACTGAGCTCACATTCTTTCGCTTTCTTTTTCCATTACTACAAAACATAGTATTTGTTGAGCAGGGTGAATAGAAATCATCAAGGTCAGAAAGTGCACAGCCAGATCTCTGTAGTTTCTAGATAAGCTGTTGATTTAATATCTCTTTTGCAGCGATCAGTCCAGTGATATTAAAGAAACATCTGCATAAAGTCTGCCCAAAATGTTTATTAGCTCATTGGCTTCATCTCTTTGGAATATAAAGAAAGATGATTTTAACATAATAGGGTGCCCCAATATGAAAACTGCCATTAAGCTTTGCTCCCTGCTCACGGTGGCTGGGCTGTTAAACTGTCCGGAAGCGAGAGCGGGGCTCCCACGGAGCAGGTCGTTGGGGGGGAAGGAAATAGTTTGTGTTTGGGAACAGTACCGTTTCCTCTGGTCTCTGTGAAGCCAGGAGTCAAGCTGAGCCAGGAGTCCGACTCGGAGGCAGACTAGTCGGAGTATGCTCTTGTCTCTCCTGCCCTGCAACGCTAGTAAGATACGAAATACAGATCCATCTTTGGACTCCTCAAATCTGTGCCACTAGTCTGCTGTTGGTTGATTTCTTTCTCCAGCTTTTGTCAGCCAGAAAAACTTTTGTTTATTTTAACTTTGCTCAGTTACATATGACCGATGGATCCTTTGTATGAGTTGGTTTCTGGCACTCCCACCTGTGAAGGACTTGTCTGGCTTAGACCTATGTAAGGCTGCATGTTTTCTCCACTCCAGTTGGCTAGTAGTGACTCAGCAAGGACAGTTAATAATTAGCTCATGTTTCCTTGTCTCGTTGTCTTCAGAAAACCTTCTCTGATTGTGAAGATCACTCCTTACCTGTGGTAAATGAGACTAACTTAACTTACATGTATTAGTTTAATGATACTGTGTATACTGGCCCCGTCTGTCGTCTTAATAACACTGTCAAGTCCATAATGCTGAATCCCTGTTTCAGGTGGTTATATGTATGTGTAATGCTGTTACTTGTTTTTGAAGCCTAAGGTGAAGTCTTTGAACCACAGTTTGTTTCCAACCGACAGTCCCAAAGATATTCAATTTACAATCATAATAGAGAGAGAGAAAGGTAGTAAATCCCTACATTTAAGAAGCTGGAACAAGGTTATGTTTGAGTTGTTGCTCTTTGTCAGATAGCAAATGAAATATGTTTGGGTTCTGGACTGTTAGACGGACATCAAAATGAAAACGACTGCACACTCTCTTCTCCAGTACACCATGCTTTATTCAAACGTTTCAGGCTAGCTTGTCTTCTTCAGAATGGTGTCGGATGTTGTTTCTGTTTCCAGTTTCCTTATATACAGCCCATTGATCAGTCCTGTGACTTATGAATAACCGTACCTAGGAAGTATACTAAACTACATAGTCATCATCTTTTTTATAATATCTTATTTTAAGTCCTAGAGGATTTAGAAATTCACAAGAAAAATGTAAATGCAAAACAGAATGTTACAACCAGCTTTTAAGAAAATTCTTAAGCGGGTGCCTGGGTAGCGACCTGGTAGAGCACGCGCCCATATACAGAGGCTCAGTCCTCGACCTAATCTTTGCACCTGAATGGCTAAAAAATGTTATTAAAACCAGTACAACGTTCCGAATGCTACTCTTTCATTTTTCCTTTTTTAAAACCCCAAATAGTAAAACCTAAAATAGTTATGGATAACCAGAACTTATTTAAAAAAAAAAAAAAAAAATTAATATTTTGTTTATAAACATGTTCTTCTTCAACAAATGACTAATCGAAAAGACTGCAGATTAGTCGACAATGAAAATAATTGTTGCGTACTAAACAATTTGGACTATACTAAAAGAAACCATCAAAGGAAATGCAGAACCATTTAGCTGTCGAACATACCTAAATTGCGTATCTAATTTTAAGTGTGCACTGTTGAGCTGCATTAGGTGGAAAAAAAAATACTAAAACTGCACCAGCAACAGAAAAAAACCTTGACTGAGTCAGTGCGGCCAGTTACACATTGATTTAACACAAGGAAGATTGTCTTAACTGGTAACGGGTCATCAAACTGATACTATGTGCCCTGGAGGAGTGTCGGAGTGTAAGCTTTAAGCGTGCCCACGCCACTCAAACCCCTGACTATTTAGTCGTCACCCACATTGACTTGAACTTTGGAACTGTCGGTTAGTCCTTGTTTGCTCAGTTTCAGTGACACTGGAACAACCACTGCTCTCCCTGTCCAATTTTAATCATACATGCTTGCACCTGGCAGTAGGGCTGCAACTACTGTTTGGTGTTTTGGGGGTTTATTTTTCATTCAATTTTTGTTAATCTGCTAGTCATTTAGTCTATAGAGTGTCAAAAAATAGTGAAAATGCCTAGCACAAATTCCCAGAATCCAAGATCCAACAGTCCTTAACCAAAAAAGTCAATTTACAGTGATACAAAAGCAGCAAATCCTCATATCTGTGGAACTGGAACCGGTGGATATTTGGCATTTTTGCTTAATAAATGACTGAAACAATAAATAAATGATCAAAAATGTTAATATTCTGTTGATCCAACAATTTTTCCAGCTTTCTCTGGCAACAATGGATTCGAGAAGATACAAAGTTATCTGTATTTTTAATGCTCACAAGAAATCTTGTGACCTTTCATCTGTCACATAATGACTCCTTGCTGCTGAACTCTCTCACCCCTTTTCGTCTCTCCTCTCCCTCCCCAGCTGGGCGATATGGTGAAGGTGACCAAAATAAATGTGAACGGCCAGTGGGAGGGTGAATGTAAAGGCAAACGTGGCCACTTTCCCTTCACACATGTCAAACTGCTGGACCAGCACAACGCCGAGGATGAACTCAGCTGAGAGCGGACAGCCAGGCCGCAACCTGGACACTAGTATTAGTCCCTTCCTCACCCCTCCCTACCTCCCTTCCAACCCATTCCACATGATCACCTGCTCCCCTCACGTCTGCTCCAGCTTTTAACCAAGTACAGTTTCAGAGAATCACTGAGAACAAAACAAACACGCCCTTGCCAGACCCTTGTAATGCACACACCCTCCATTTCTACCCCTCTGAATAATCATGCCCACCCTTCTCCACCACCTGCTCTGACTGACTAACTTAAAAAAAAGGGTCATATACTCTACAGTCAAACTTTAAACTGTATCTCCTGTTCCATGGATGTGGCAACACCCTTCGAGAGAGAGATCCCCTCGTCATGTCCCTGCCGTGGACACGTTATCATCACTCGCTCCTCAGGAGACTCCTCGCCGCAGAGTTCAACCACTTCCTCTTCCTGCATTGGAGCCAGTAGATAACTGCTCAGTGCTGTGTCATTTTTCATCCTCGTCTTCATCCGTCGCCATGGTTACATCGCTGTAGGATCACGGGTGCTGCATTCATGTCAGATGGGAATACAGTAACAACTTGAGGGGGTAACAACACAGTTTTCATGTGTTGTGTCTTGTTTAAAGCTGCGTTATTGAATTTCTTTTATGAA
Organism: Sander lucioperca; assembly: GCF_008315115.2. Classification (NCBI taxonomy): domain Eukaryota; kingdom Metazoa; phylum Chordata; class Actinopteri; order Perciformes; family Percidae; genus Sander; species Sander lucioperca. The sequence continues at coordinate 36,576,961 of NC_050177.1, forward strand.
CTTTTGTTGAAAGCATAGTTTGACATTTTTAGAAACATGCCTATTCATTGTCTTACCAAGAGTTACATGAGGAGATTGATACTACTCTGTCTGTACGGTAGATATGAAGCTACCGCCAGCAGCTCATTAGCGTAGCTTTGCATAAAGACTGGAAGCAGGGGGAAACTGCTAGCCTAGCTGTGGGTGAACGTAACAAAATGCGCTTACGAGACCCTCCTAAAGTTAAAACTAGTTAAAACATTCTATTTTGTTTGTTTAATTCCCTGAAAAAAAAATGAAGTTTAAAAAGACAGTTCAGTTTTATAGAGATTATGTGCTGGACTATTTCTTGGCTGGGACCAGTTGCCAGGCAACCAGCGCCCAGCCAAGCAATAGTCCAGCACATAATCTGTATCTTTACGTTTGCTGTAACTCTCTGCTGGTAGTAGGGCTGTAACGATATGTGATATGAAACCGAAATCGCAACACTCGGATCCACAAACCTGTGTCGCGGTGTGAGAAGGCAGAATCGCGACACACCCCTTCCAACTCCCAGAGTTCTCCTTCCCGTCCAGATCCAATGCTACCACATCTTTAAGTTACTATTAGTATTAGTCGTTTTGGTGGTGGTGGGGCACCGGTAACGCTAACGGAGGTGTAACATTACAAATGGCCGCTGTTCTGTCAAGTGCCTGGGTCTGTTTCCCGACGGTTCAGTAAACTGCCGTTAGCGTCCTTAGCATCGGAGTTAAGTGCTGACCGGGTTTGGATTGCTGTAACGATAGTGGCTGGCTGCTAGCTGGCTGGGGGCTGTCTGTGGATGTGTCCGCGGGGCTGTTGTCCGCTCTCATCCCGACTGAAGCCTTGCAGCGCCGGGAGAGTGAGGCAGGCAGACAGGAGTGTGCTAGCTGGCTAAATTACCATTAGACTAATCGTCTATCTGTACAGTTAACATTACTGATGAATTCGTGGGTTAGCCCAGAGTTGTTAACCGTGGTCAAAACAATCATACTAAAAATAACTGAGCATGTTGAGCGATGTCGTAATCTTATGTTAACTTTATAGACCAAGCATTAGCATTAGCTACTTGTCAACCAGCGCCTTTATACTAGGCTAACCTTAAAGCAACACCAAAGCACTTTTCCTCTTCGGTCCCCCTACAGGTTGGAAGCAGAATTGTCCATTACTGTTACCATTATTCTTATGTCTCATTCGAACAGACCCGCTACCCAATCTGGCAAACTTGCATAGTGCGGTTATAGCTGGTAAAGAGCCACAAAGCGAATGCAGAAGTGCCGGTCACCCTGTTACGAGTTGATGAACCACTGAAACGATTTTGGAAACATTATCTTGAGGTACAAAAGAATCTTCGATGGATTGATATTGAAATCAATCAATATCAATAAATAAGGTCTCTGTTGTATTACTGTGTTGCAAAGTGGCATGTAATCAATGACAAAACGATGCCATGTGGCAGAAAAAAAAGTTGTATTACGTTTACTGAGTATAATTCTCTGGATCGTGCAACAAGGCAGGCCTGCTTGGTTCTTTCGGGAAATGATTGTGAAGATTTACAAAGAATAGGTTTACGTCATTTACTCTCTGACTGGGACGTTTGGGGCCAATTGGCGGGAATTTGCTGTGGACAAAATACATACGGCGATACACTGGTAAGAGCAAATTACGTTTAACCATGTAATTGTATTCCCCTGTATTGTGTAACCAGTTAACTTCATTTAATATTGTATGTGGTGTAACAAGTTCCTTCCGGAGACCATTTTGCAGATCCCCCTTTTGTGCGACCAAAGATTTGTTTGTACAAGTTTACAACACCAAACATTTGCATCTCCAAAACTTAACTGAACAATATTCTCTGGCAGAGTGTTTTCTAGTTAAACGTTTGCATCTACCATTTTTCTTGGACATGAATGCAGCATCATTCTAGGGTAACTCAAGCAGCGAATGACGAGATCAGCAAGGCTCAAATCCCGCAGCAGCATTTTATCACTGGGGAGATTTAACAGGAATATTGTGTCTCAGAATGAAATGAAAGAGCTAAATCAGCTGGAGGTGTACAGTTCTAAAGGAACGGACCGAGGACCAGTCCAGCACCCATACCAAATATCAAATGGAGAAAACAAAACCGAGTTGAGACCAGCAGCAACTTTATGTAGTTCTAGCCGTAGAGCAGGCCCCAGCAGAGAACCTGAGAACCTTCAAGACAATTGTTGAGGTGGAGATAAAGGCAACACTACATTCATTCTCTCCACACCTTCCACCTTGGCTCACCTCAGCCCCATCCACCCATGACCAAGTACCACCAAGTAGTCTTTTGTAAGAAGAAAAAAAGGAACATATTGTTATGAAATGATGTACTATGTGATTATCATTACATGCTAAAATATTGTTTATTGTTTGTACTTTGTAGTTTTCTTCATAGCTGATTTTGTCTGGGAGGAATGTTTCGATGTACACGTTTCACTGCTGCGTGTTGGGAGGGAGCATTGGGTAGCTGGTGCAAAATGGATAAACTGACATCTGTTGGCCCCCAGCTCTCACAAGGCCACGTGTGTTCCCATACATCAGACAAGTACATGAATGAAGTTGTACAGAGTGAATGTAGACTGTCCACTATGTTAGTTAGTACTGTCTTCTCATATTTGTGCTCTGCATTCAGCTCACTAAATATACCTTAGAAAACAGACTGCTCTGTGTTCAAATCTCCTCAAATGTGTCCAAGAAAAGAGAAAGTTGTATTATTTGGGACCTTCCCTTTCTGTTTTTAACCTTTTCAATAATCTTACTGCCACCTTGCACCGTTTTGTTCTTTTAATCTTCTGGCTTATCAGCCTGCATTTCCTTTGTGCTTCCTCACTTAATCCTCTGCCACTCTTTTATTTAAAGACTTTTTATGTCACTGTTTTCCCCCCTGAAGAGGTTGTTTTCTGTTGAGATTGAATCAATCTATTTGTTGACACCTGACAATCATCACCTTCGTATATCATAATGCAGACTGGTTTGGACTGAAGGAGGCTGGCTAGATTAGACCTTTGCCAGAGTTGAGCCACTTTGAATTTGAGCTGTGAGAACTCGCTGTCTCTTCGAAGCGAAGGGTTCCTCTCAGAAGTCATAATACAATATTTCTGTCCAGCACACCATGTCACCTTTAGGTGGCACTATAACAGCATTCAGAGAGATGGTGTCTTTCTGAAAGGATATTCTGCCAGTGTTTATGAGATTAAAGGAGATGACATTTGATTTTTAACAGAATGCACTTACCGCTTTTACATGAAGTTTGCATTATATGCCCTCCTTTTTTTAAGGTTTTTAATTATCCTGGATTGCTCCCACTCATTAGTTTCCATGATCTTATAGCTTTGCCTGACAAGCTCTGTCCTGTTCTCACTTTTTATTTTCAAGTTGGCCATCTTCCAAACCAATTTAATAATATTTACTATTTAAAAAATATTTGGTTGACTTCTCTGAGAAATCTGGCCATGGAAAGAAACATTTGTGTACTGCCAGCTTTTGACACAGTCCAGTTTTATCTGTAGTTATGATCAAATCAAGCATCTTTGTCACTCGCACTACACATGGCAGGTGCTTAGCTAAGAGAATCATTATCTGATGAATTGCGTTGCCAATGAAGCCACCAAGAAGTATTTTTTTTTAGTAGCCCTGCATGAAGTCATTCATTTCCTTTCATCCAGAAGTAAGGGATGGCAAAATGCCAGTGAAAATTGTGTTAATATCAAAATGTGCCATTTTATTATAACACTATATTCTTTCAAGTCAATTGAAATTACCTTTTTATTTTCTGTAGCATGTAATGTGTTAATATACTAGTAAATAAAGTCAAACCCATGACAAGTGATTTGTATTTGACTATTTTGTATGTTTGTGAAAACAATGAGCAGGGAAGCTTAACATAGCATATCAAAACCACTTCAAATTACTGGGAATATGTTCAACAAATGTTTTAATGCTACAATTTATGACCAAAAACCCTTTTTCATTCATGCTGCACATGGCAGTTGCCTAGCTACAGAAATTACTGCCATTCATATTACCATGGAGTATTTTTAGTAGCACTTTATGAAGCTGTGTAACTGTAGTGTCAATGTACAGGAGGAATGTAGCCAAACAAGTTACTGTATATGCATCAGCCTACTAAAGCTAAAGTGCAGCCAGCAAGAAAACTGCCATTAAATATGGTCTAATGATGAAAAGATATCTCATAATATTCTTCTAACCGCATTGTTTCACATATTGACAATCACAAACAAAATTACTTCAACATACAATCAAAGGATATAACTACAGGAATTACATTACAATTACACTGCTCAATTATACAGAAACTGCTGAGATATGTTAATTTAATGGCAAAAGACAACTTGGCAGTGAAAACATGTTTTAACGTGTCTATTTTTTCAATCTCCTTGCCTTTTACTTAACTGTTCTGCTATTGACAATGTTTTTGTTGTCATAAGAGAAATGTAAATTAAATAATTATCGATTAAAAGGCACTCAAAAGGTGATTGTTGATATATATTTTGAGAAGAATTATAGAAACATCAGTCAGCACCCCAATAATAGAGGTAAATATTTAATTTGTGCTGCTTAATATTTGCTGTTGAGTTTTCCAAATATTATTTCCAATACTCTAAGTTCCATGGGCATGGCAACATCTAAGATGTTGGTTATTCATTTTTTTCTGAAAAAAGACTCAAATTAATTTGTCTTCACAACAGTTTAAATGAGCCCTAATGCAACTAATATTTTCCATTATGGACTGCCTATATAAGCAACCAATATTTTCCTTTGTCATGCTAGTATAAAAAGTTCTGTATAACATTGTTTTTTTTCTTTTTTTATGTGTTTATTTTCTCCTTTGTCTTTCTTGTCTTGTGAAGAAGACTCTAGGCAATGTCACATGAATGTATGATCTTAGTCTGTTAACAATGGTGTTTGTGTATAGTTATATATACTACTATATATTATGAATCAGTGTCCTTATATGTGAAAAATCAGAATCAGCTTTAATGGCCAAGTAAGTGTGAACATACTGGAAGGAACATAAGGAATCTGACTCTGGCTTTTTGTTGCTCTCAGTCTCAACATACATACACAGAAATAGACATACGGCTAAAAACAAACATCAAAGCTGAACAAGCTAAACATCAACATTTGACTACTATGTATAGATATACGTTTGTATATAAAAAAATGTATATAATACACACAGACTACATTCGTACACACATTGTAAAGAGTAATACAATGCAATGCAAAGGTGCAAATGGTGCTGGTATAAATAAATAAGTATTAATATAACAGGCTGCTTACATATCTGAGGTAGGTGGATATGACAGTATATGGTGTTGACAGATATTTAAAGGACAATTATTGATAGATACATACACATGTATATTACATTGGAGTAATTATTTCCTGTAATATAATGCCTGGAGAAAGACACTTTTCAAGTCCCTGGAGGGTTTTTACTAGGTGTTTCTCTTTTACATTACCTTGCAAATTATATGTATATTGTATCTTTTTATTTTGTATATGTATAAATGTAAAATGTGTAAATAAAGAAACAAACAAAATGATAGAAACACACAATGACTGTACATGTATATAATTTACAAAAAAATGCATTTAGTGTTTGTTACTCTAAATGAGCTTGCAGAGATTCTGACCTTACAAAAATAAAAAATTACTGGAGGGGAGGTATCAGAGCTGGTGATTCATGTGCAGTACTCGGATGAGGCTGGTCGCCATCTTTACTCCATCCCAGCACATCGCTGCCGGTGGGGCGGAACACCACTCATCGACCCAGTTGATTTCTAGGAACCGCCGATAGACCTTCACTAAAGATTTGTCACTTTGATTAGTTCGTCACTCTACCTGCATCTCAACACACAATGGGAGAGCGAGAGGACCTAGTTTATCAGGCAAAACTCGCCGAGCAAGCAGAGAGATATGACGGTAAGACACACTTTCAGGGCTGCAAGGAGGGAGACATGTTCGCCGCAGGGATTTTGTTCTGCGAGCTCTCTCACGTTAACGAAGCAGTGCTCAACTAGCCGCGGCTAACTAGAAAGCTAACGTGACTACGGCCGTCGTCTTTCAGCTAACTAGTCATTGACATGGCAGATGGCTCCGTGTTGGAAGAAACTGATGCGACATTAAAACAAGAGCAAATGTCAAAGTCTCTGTGATTAAGGGAAAAGTGTACGGATGTGACTGACAGTGGCTAGCGTTAGCGAAGGGGCCACAACAAAATGGCGGATTACTGGAGCTGTGTAGATGCTAGATCGCATCCGATACAAGTGTGGACGTCGACACGGGCTGCGCATGCGTCAACATTTTAACACCATCCAACAGACGTTACTGAACTCTTGGTTGCCGATGTTGTTAATATTTTCTCGCAAATTTCTAATTACATTCCTTTTGGAATATGTTCGATTGTGTAGTTTTTGGACGGGAAGCCCAAGTGTTGACGCCTGCGCAGTGTGCCCGTGTTGAATCGTACGTGTATCGGGTGCGATCTAGCATCTACCAAGAGTTGCCTCCCCTGCACCATGCTATCGCTGTAGCTTAGCTACTGGCCGGTTAGTTACACCCACTGTCATCTGTCTATGTACGCACAATAACGTACCAAGTTTTTGCGTGATTCTGTCACCGATGTTAGCCAACTTTCACATTAGCGAGGCGTTAGCTGAATTGCTATTATTATATGTATTATATATATGTTAATTATTGTCAGATGCACAATAATTACAGAAGCAGTCGTTGTCACTGAAAATCCTAGTTTCAGCCTCCCCCCAACAACTGTTAACGTTAATTAAATTACTAAATGAAAAAAAAATGTATATAACTAAATGAGAATCAACGACGTAACATAATGCAAGTTATTATGGGTACATATGAACATAATAAAATGTGAAATATGGTAATATAAATTTGTGTAAGACAGTAATTGCAAATTAATAAGCTGACTTTAAACATGAATGTTGTACATGTAACGTTATGCACAATGAAAATAATATATGTATACGTGTATATGTAACACGGTACGTAAAAATATATAAAGATAAAGGTTAGCTACTTGAAGCTTGCTGTGTGTTAGCAATGAGTGGGAGGGCAGCTGTTCACTTGGTAGGGTGTTCCCCTGCAAGCAGGCTATACGGATCGATTGGCGAAAATGACTCCCTCTTCCTCTCTCTGGTACACTCTGTCAGATTGTCATACCATTACAGGCCTTGTTGAGGCTGTTTTTAGACGGAGCCTTTGCCACTGGTCATACGTTGCCCAGTAACGTTAAGTGAATGTGCCATGACTCATTCACGGGATTTGGACAGAGTGTATTTACAGAGTGATGTATGGTTTACTGGCTGAATGGTAACCTTGCTGGAATGTAGTCGATTCATATTGTTATTCTCCAGTAGGTTATCTGATGTTTAACATGCCATGGAAAGATGAATTTCTAAAGAGCTTCATAGATTGGCGTGGGAGAAGTCATGTATTAGCTAATTAATGTCAGATTCAGAGAGAAATCTAGCCTGCGCGTTTGAACCATTCAACCCACAAAGTTAGTTATTTTAAAAAATCAATACCCTGCAAGCCGCCAATGATGCCATACAATTCAACCATACTTTTAACCTGAGAAGTATATTAGCTACAGATCAATGAAATGAGAAATTGGTTTATGTGTGTGCAGTCCCTTAGCCAGAAGAAACTTATTGGATGGGAATCTGACCCCCTCTTTTTTATGTCTTTCTTAATCATTAAAACCGGTAATGGGGCATAATGGCAATGTCGTCGATATTTACATTTTATTAATCTATTTCAGTATATATATTGTTGTACGGAATTAAGGCGGAATTGATAAAGTTAATTTAATTTTAGAGTGGCTGTTTGTGCAAGAAACAATATTTTTTCAATGTGGTTTTCTTAATTTATGTATGCAATGCATTTGTGATTTAGCTAATAAAGCCCACAGCATGACATTTTGACTTAATTGTACTTTTGTGCAAAATACTCAATACCCTTGCATCACTGTAAATCACATCTTGACAGCACCATACCGTATGACGCCTGGTCAGCGAAACAATATGACAGTATAAAAAAACCGCATAATTCACTCCATATTCAGAACATTAATATAGCAGTGAAAAACTATTTGCTATGTAAAGATAAGGGTGGATTAATGCCGCCCTGAGCATAGAATGAAGCCACACGGCCTCTGTGTGTGTTGTAATCCGAGCATGCGAGTGCCTTTTTAATAAACATAGGGTACTTTAGTCATCAGTATAACTAGGCTACACTGACAGCACAGAGTCGTCACTAATGACAAACATATTTTTTAAGTGCTGCTGATCGTTGAAAGCTGCATTTGAATTATATTTTGTTAATGCTAGAGAGGCTGTCTGAATCCGGTCCAAACATTCCTACCACACATTGAGCGAGAGCCCTGCAGCCAGGAGCAGGGAAATGGTCTGCACTGTAGGCTAATCGCTAAAGGTGCTTGTTTTTGCCAATGACAGGCTCACTGCCTTAGTCTAAAGGCAGTTACACACCGACCAGACGGCCGACCCTCGGCAGAAAAGGCAGTTGGACTGATCAGTCTCCCCGAGTTGGTCAAAAAAAGTGCCTCGGAACACACCAAAGCGACGAGACGTAATACGTCTCCATAACAGCAGGCAGCGCTAATCTGTATTGTCGCCCACAAAATGAAAACCGGCAGCCGATTGGACGAACGCGTCACGTGGGTCTGGTTTCTCCGGAAATTCAAAAACAGACTGTCATGGCGGGTTGTTCAGAATACGATCTCATATTGTACTAAAATAGTTCACCGAAACGTGTTTCTGAAAACATTTTAAGCGAGAAATAGGCCATGCAGTTGCTGAATCTGTCTTCATTTCAGATCGTCAAAGGTCAGTTTAAAAGATTTTTGTCAGATTCCGGGTGAGTCCCGACTGCCCTGTCTCCAACTGAGCATGTCAGGTCGGCCAAAATGAAGGCCGACGGCCCCTCGGACGGACGACGGCATGGAACACACCAAACAGACTCGAGTCACCGACCTCGCCAGACTGTCCACAGGCCGATTATCGGCCCGGTGCGTAGCTGCCTTAAGTGTCTAACAGGATTATTGAAATGACCCTACAGAGGAAATTAAACGTTTTTCTTTACCCTTCGCTTGGTCTGTTTGTTATTGTGTCTAACCAAGTGTTGCTCACAAAGAAGTCTCGTTCTCAAATCTTGCGAGAGGTGACTTAAATCCACATTGTAGTAATCAGCTGAGTCTTTAGCCATGACATTGAAAATATTTTAAATAACACTAAGCTACCAAAAATAAGCACTGTTAGTGGACGTACATTGACGGTTGACAATCGCCCAGAGCGATTATATTGCAGCGTGTTTTCATGGCTGCCTTCTGCAGGGCTCTCGCTTAATTCTAGACCAATTTCAAAAATTGTTGTCCCCATTAGTCACTTAGGCACAAAAACCAATAGGGTCTAGGTTAAAAAATACAGATGCTTGCCTTTTAACATTTTACTCTAAACACCCTCTGTCATGTCAACCTGTCTTGCATATTCTGTAAGCTTTAAATTATCTGAAGGCACACGACTTCATCCATAATGCAAGTTTTTTCCCAAAAGTCATGGATTTGTGAAGCATATTTATTTGCTTTCAGATCTGTAATGCATATAGTCAAATTACAATATTTTAAAGTACGTGGAAATGGCATACTATTGCTGGTTACCTGAATATATTTTAATCTCTGTTTGCCACTTGAAAGCATTATGTCACAGCACAATTAGGGAATTGACGCTTTAGTTTGAAAAGCTCAGACATTAAATCTCTCAAGTTTTTAGTCAGACAACATGATTGATGATGATCGACAGCTCGTTTTTAGTGTGTACTCTCAAGATGTTAGGTTGATGAGAAAGATTATTTGAATGAAATATCTGAGGACTGTTACATGTGTCTCCTCAACAGAGATGGTGGTGTCTATGAAGAACGTGGCAGGCATGGATGTGGAGCTCACAGTGGAGGAGAGGAACCTACTATCAGTGGCCTACAAGAATGTGATTGGAGCTCGGAGAGCCTCCTGGAGGATAATTAGCAGTATCGAACAGAGGGAAGAGAACAAGGGCGGAGAAGAGAAACTGAAGATGATCCGGGAATACAGGCAAACGGTAAAGTACTCAGCAAAGGCCCATAAACAAGCTTAGCATATGTATTTAGACAGTGTCTGTCAGGAACACTTACATGAATTCATGTAAGTCCATTTATGTCCCATTGTCCCATATATGATATACAGTATGCCATTTCAAAGTATCTCAGATTTGCTGTGCGAATGTGAGATCCCTAAGTAATATAAATAATACACACTATAAGCAGCTACCGGAACAGACTGTGTCTGAGTCATAGTTGGCAAAATCCTACACTCTCTTGCTTTTATGAAGGTAATAAGAGCTGGCTGTTAATCTGGGAGAGGCCAGAGTGTGTCAGAGAGATGGGAGAGGCAGTTGGGCTGCAGTCAGTGACCTAATCGGATTCAGAGATGGGTAATCCTGCTGTTGTACCATCATTTCTTTTGTTGTTCTCTATCTCCCTTGGGGAACACATTTGTTACAGGTTATTAGCATTGGGCAGATATCGTCTCGAAAAGGACACAGGCAGCTACAGCAGGTGTCTGCGTACATGGACGTAGTCACGCGTTTGTTGGCACATAGAGCCCACGCAGTTACACGTTTGACCCTCACAAACATAGGCAGATGACTAAATTTAATTTACATAGACTTTGTACCCACACAGAAGCGGAAAGTATCATTTGGACTTAGAGGAGAACTTGTGGAAAATGTTTCAAATGTTTTGCTGATTGAATAATCATCCTTATTTTGTTTGTTTGGTGGCAGGTTGAGAAGGAGCTGAAGTCAATCTGTGGTGACATTCTGGATGCACTGGAACGGCACCTACTCCCCTCTGCTATCATGGGAGAGTCTAAGGTCTTCTACAACAAAATGTAAGAGCTTTGTGGTCTGAATGTAAATTAGTAGATGTATAAATGAACCCTCTCCAGTCCTTAAACAGAATGATGAGTATGTTTTTGTGTATGAGCATTATTTGACATAGTTGTATGGTTAAAGGAATATTGACAGGTAAATTGCAGACAGCAAAGGTCAGGGTCGGGATCTGAGGAAACCATAGAAATATCAAGAAGGTTCACAAATGGGACACTTTTCAGGAATATGTATAGTGAGAGCTTGTATAATAAGTTGCACTGCTAGCTCCATCAAGACCGTAAACACACTAAGCATAACAATTAACTTGTCATTTTATCATATACTTAAGACAAAGGAAACACTATAGTTACTGAATTTGGTGCCCAATTTTGTTTTTCTCCAATTCCAGGAAGGGTGACTACCACAGGTACCTGGCAGAATTTGCCACTGGCAACAACAGAAAGGAGGCAGCAGAGAACAGCCTGGTGGCCTACAAAACTGCTACCGATCTAGCCATGTTGGAGCTGCCACCCACACACCCCATCCGCCTCGGTCTTGCCCTCAACTTCTCCGTCTTCTACTATGAGATCCTAAACTCTCCTGACCGCGCTTGCAGGTTACTGTTTCTGCAATACACTTTCTCCGTTTCTTTTTAGTTTCATCAACAATGGTAAAGCAGAGTATAATCTTTTATTTACATAGCACCTCCCAAGATTTGATCAGAAGAGGTTTTTTTTTTTTTTAAGGATTCAAGGTGTTGGAGCCCTGACTATAAAGAACCTAGGTTCAATCTTTTTATTATCTACCTTCATTAATCTTCCCCAGTTTTCATGCATAACTAGAGGTTCTTGCCTTTTCCCCATCAGGGCTGTTGTTCTGACAAGCTCAAGTTTTAAACCCTGTGTTCATTTTCAAAAGTATTCACCCCTTGACCTCTTCATGTTTTTTTTCTATTACAATATACATTTTTTAATTAAGATGTAAGTAGGCTTCTTTTGGCTTGGATCAATCTAAATTAAGCATGTAAAGCCCCTGACACACTAACCAGACGGCCGACCGTTGGCAGAAAAGGCAGTCGGACTGATCAGTCGGCTCCCCGAGGTCCAAAAAGTGTCTCAGAACGCACCGAAGCGACGCCGACTTGAGCGTGTAATACGTCTCCGTAACAGCAGGCGGCGCTAATCTGTATTGTCGCCCAAAAAAATGAAAACCGACAGCTGATTGGACGAACGCGTCACGTGGGTGTGGTTTCTCCAGAAATTCAAAGCCAGACTGTCATGGCAACTTGTTCAGAATACGATCTCATATTGTACTAAAATAGTTCACTGAAACGTGTTTCTGAAAACATTTTAAGCGAGAAATAGGCCGTGCAGTTGCTGAATCTGTCTTTATTTCAGATCGACAAAGGTCAGCTTAAAAGATTTTCGTCAGATTTTGAGAGACTCTAGTCACGCTCATCCCGCTCATCATTTCTGGGTTAGCACTCCACCAATCAGATTGGTCATGGAGTCCGACTGCCCGCCCTCCGACGCAACATGTCAGGTCGGCCAAAATGAAGGCCGACAGCTCCTCTGACGGACGACGGCACGGAACACACCGAACAGACTCGAGTCACGGACCTCGCCAGACTGTCCGACGGCCGATTATCGGGTTTGTGTGTCAGGGCCTTAACACAAAATGGTTAATAGTATTCACCCACCTCAAGTAAGTATTTAGGTGTGGCTAGCCTCTGACCCAACGTTAACACGTTAACATTGTTAGTTTGAAGCCATTCCTGTGTGGCTTTGGCTTTGTGTTGACATATGCATAAAGTAATATTAATAGAAGCCCATTGCAAGAAAACACAAATTTAGTTAATTGAGTTACTTAATACACACAATCTCTAACACAGATGGATAATGTGGAATATATCTTTCCACCTTATCCTAATGTGATGGGCTTGAAGAGTTTGAATACATGTTTTGATACAGTTAAAGTACGAAGTGATTTCAACAGAAGTGTGTTTGCTCAGGTTGGCAAAGGCTGCATTCGATGACGCCATCGCAGAACTGGACACTCTGAATGAAGACAGCTACAAGGACTCTACGCTTATCATGCAGTTGTTACGTGACAACCTCACACTATGGACTTCAGATATGCAGGGAGAGGGTAAGAGTCTCGTATCGTGGTGCCCCCATTCATAATACTAATCTAGAACAATGTACTGCGTCTGCAACCTACCTGTTTGTCACTGCAGAACCTCTTTCAACGGCTAGATGCTGATACACTGATGAACTAACTCACTCGTCTCCCGTTACCTGCCTAAAACCTTGTTACACTGGATTTAAAACGTCTTAATACTGTGAGCAGCTTGATTGATGTTCTGATGCTAACGTATAGTATTGCATTTCCATTTTTACAAGGAAAAGTAAGCCGTACATCCAAATTATGATTTTAGCTTTGTCATTGTGAGTTATATCACGGTAGTAATAACTGCAGCGATCTAAATAGGAAATCAAAATTGTCGTGTTTATCAAAAGAGTTTGTCACTTTGATTTCTGTTACCACTGGGCTCAAAAGGCTTCATTTCTAACCTGGCTCTTTACGCAGCTTGGTGTACTGGACTCCAGTACAATTGGTTAACAGTCTAAAGTAATTAGTTGTAATTGGGTGTGATTTTGTTTTTACTTGTTGGGCTACGTTGTTCCAGTTTCCTTTGTCTTTACCTTTACTCTGCTCATATGCCCAAGATGAATTAGTTTTTGGCTACTCATGCTGAAGTTGTTAGAAAGTATTTGCACTTATAGTTTTGGGACACTCTAAAAAGGCTACGATGGCCACAGAGGGTCTGCTCCTGTCTCATCGTGATCCAAGTGAAGCCATGGTGATGTATCTGATCTTTGAGATGTACGTTTTGACAGAACTGGGGGGGAATCAAGTAACAAGGAAATCTGGTTGTTGAAGGTCAGAGACGGTGAAAAGTTAAGCCATGACCTAAAAAGCCACACTGACATCAGCTTGAACTTTCAGGACCTGAATCACGCTGCTCACAGTTTGCATGCCCAGCTACAGACTTGGTTTGTTACAGAATTTCTGTCTTACTGTTGTACATGTGGCTGAGCTGAATCGGCCCTCTAGAGCTAAAGGTCATAACCATCCTACCTAACAAAGATTATCTGCTTTCCCCAGCCAATATTGTGATTTTAATTGCGATTAATTTACATAGACTAAACTACACTGGAATAAATAACTACTAAACTACAGATAGACAAATACAGTTGCATATAAGGGGCAGTCAGAGAAACATCAAAAGTTCAAAGTAAACTTGCCTAGTTAATATGGAAAAATGACCTGTTCAGCTCACATTTATTAAGACATTACATTTGTGGTATATGTGACATTCTAAAAGTGGTGTTATATTTATTGAAAACACATAGTTGAACAGTTAAACAGTAATTACAAACGGTTGGTTAATCAAATCTGACAGTGTTTATATCGGACTGACAGCCCCCTAATGCTACTGTTGACACCTCTGCACTTTAGCTGCTTGAGCTAACGTTTGCTTTACACGCTGACGGGACAAGCTGCTTCACAGCCCTGAAAACTGGAAGTCCTGATTTTGAGCTTTTGTGGTTATGAGATCAAAATGATATATAGCTTTTAAAAATTGACTTGGGAGATTCCGACAGCTCTGTCTACCAGCCGTCTCATTTAAAATGTATGTTATGTAGAAAAAGACACACCACTCTGTTGCTCTTTTATAAACAGTCAATATGTCTCTTCTGTTATTTCACCAACTCACTGAATAAACACTAGGCACTAGGTTTGTTGATGTTGACGGAAGTTGGGGGGTTTCAGGTGTTGGGTGATATCTCTGCGCACAAGTAGCAGTGCTTCGCCTCAATATAGTCCCAAGTCTAAATCTGCCTAGGAAATCGTCTAGTCTTAATCTGCATTGCTATTTGTACTCGTGAATATGCAGGCCACAAGAAGTAATACGTTTTCTTTTGGCTTACTTTTACTCACGACATGCTATCCGGCAACATAGGATTCCATTCACTACGCTAAGTTAAACCAGCGGCGGCGCTGCCGGACTAAGACCATGCATGCACTCAGACAAAAATGCGTTTGCCCACCTATCTACATCTAGGGGAGACAGTGAATAACCATATTTCAGAAAAACGGTGGCGTGTTCCTTTTAAGCTGCTAAATTGTCACCACCACAAGCTGCAACTGGTTGAGACTGGAAATGTTCAAATCGCAAGAGCAGTGATCTTATTTTACATAATTAACAATCACGATTTCGGTATGAGGAACGATAAACCATTCAGCCCCGTTTGATTCATTTTTTCTATTCCTGCATTCCTTCGGGCTGTTTGGATTTGCTGCGTTGCAGAGCATCCACCGCCACCTTTTATTTCTCAGTGACTCGTCATGTCTCTTGTCTTTTTCTCATTTCCTCTGCTGTAGAGTCCTAAAGGAAACAAACCTGACTGTTCATTTCCCATGTTAACTGTACTTTGTAAGTGTTGCTCACCCAAGCCTTGCTTGTGTGTGTGGCTGCCTTTCTTCCCCTTCTCAACACTAACTCACCCCTGGTTTAATAATTCAATTCACTCACCTGTTGCTTTGTCACTCACTCATTCGGTTGGATTTTGTATTAACTATGGGTAACCGGCTGTAATCTTTGATCTTCCCACCAGAGCCAGTTCAAACAGGGTTTCTTGAGTTTAGATAGTTCAGCTGATCTTGACTTATGTTTACAGAGTGTGAGTTATCTCTTAGTTGCCTCTTAAAGTTTTATGTACATCATGTAGCAGAGATTTCAATCATGTTATTTGCATGCTGGACTGCTTGTACACTCAGTCGAGCTCCACTGACTTCATGAGTTTTAAACACTGTTCACTCGGGGTTTTGTTTTCTTTTCACTTTTTGAGCTCTTGAGTTTTCACCCCTTTCCGTTTTCCAATTACTGTACTTGAAGGAGTGGCTGTGATACACAATTTGATACCACATTTCACTCAACCCCAAACACTGGTGAAAGTTACATCTGGGTTCAGCATGCATTTTGACTGATGCTTCCAGCTGATAAGGAATTTATTTTAAAGATTTCCACTTGCAAAAGTCAAGATTTTTTAGAAATGAGTATGTCAGTTTAAACAGATTTTTACCTGGACTGTAGTGTACAGTCGTGGCCAAAAGTTTTGAGAATGACACAAATATTAGTTTTCACAAAGTTTGCTGCTAAACTACTTTTAGATCTTTTTTTCAGTTGTTTCTGTGATGTACTGAAATATAATTACAAGCACTTTATACGTTTCAAAGGCTTTTATTGACAATTACATGACATTTATGCAAAGAGTCAGTATTTGCAGTGTTGGCCCTTCTTTTTCAGGACCTCTGCAATTCGACTTGGCATGCTCTCAATCAACTTCTGGGCCAAATCCTGACTGATAGCAACCCATTCTTTCATAATCACTTCTTGGAGTTTGTCAGAATTAGTGGGTTTTTGTTTGTCCACCCGCCTCTTGAGGATTGACCACAAGTTCTCAATGGGATTAAGATCTGGGGAGTTTCCAGGCCATGGACCCAAAATTTCAACGTTTTGGTCCTCGAGCCACTTAGTTATCACTTTTGCCTTATGGCACGGTGCTCCATCGTGCTGGAAAATGCATTGTTCTTCACCAAACTGTTGTTGGATTGTTGGAAGAAGTTGCTGTTGGAGGGTGTTTTGGTACCATTCTTTATTCATGGCTGTGTTTTTGGGCAAAATTGTAAGTGAGCCCACTCCCTTGGATGAGAAGCAACCCCACACATGAATGGTCTCAGGATGCTTTACTGTTGGCATGACACAGGACTGATGGTAGCGCTCACCTTTTCTTCTCCGGACAAGCCTTTTTCCAGATGCCCCAAACAATCGGAAACAGGCTTCATCGGAGAATATGACTTTGCCCCAGTCCTCAGCAGTCCATTCACCATACTTTCTGCAGAAGATCAATCTGTCCCTGATGTTTTTTTTTGAAGAGAAGTGGCTTCTTTGCTGCCCTTCTTGACACCAGGCCATCTTCCAAAAGTCTTCGCCTCACTGTGCGTGCAGATGTGCTCACACCTGCCTGCTGCCATTCCTGAGCAAGCTCTGCACTGGTGGCACTCCGATCCCGCAGCTGAATCCTCTTTAGGAGACGATCCTGGCGCTTGCTGGACTTTCTTGGACGCCCTGAAGCCTTCTTAACAAGAATTGAACCTCTTTCCTTGAAGTTCTTGATAATCCTATAAATTGTTGATTTAGGTGCAATCTTAGTAGCCACAATATCCTTGCCTGTGAAGCCATTTTTATGCAACGCAATGATGGCTGCACGCGTTTCTTTGCAGGTCACCATGGTTAACAATGGAAGAACAATGATTTCAAGCATCACCCTCCTTTTAACATGTCAAGTCTGCCATTCTAACCCAATCAGCCTGACATAATGATCTCCAGCCTTGTGCTCGTCAACATTCTCACCTGAGTTAACAAGACGATTGCTGAAATGATCTCAGCAGGTCCTTTAATGATGCAGTGGAATTTTCATGGCAAAGAAGGACTATGCAATTCATCTGATCACTGTTCATAACATTCTGGAATATATGCAAATTGCTATTATAAAAACTTAAGCAGCAACTTTTCCAATTTCCAATATTTATGTAATTCTCAAAACTTTTGGCCACGACTGTATATGTTCCCACGTATCTAAGTATTTTTCCCACCGTTAACCAGCAGTGGTGGAAAGTAACAAAGTACATTTTCATAATTCTTGTACTGAAGGACAGTATTTGAGGTATTTGTACTTTTATTTATGCTACTTAATACTTCTACATTTCAAAAGCAAATTTGCAAAATTGCACTCTGTATTTCAATTAATTTATTCAACAGCTATAGTCACTAGTTATTAAAATAAGTTTTTCAGAAATGACTGAAATTGGGGGTTGCAAAATAAACTGCCTAACTGTATATAAAGCTGCAACAGTACGAGGCTGCGTCCACAATAATGCATCAGTAATAATAATAATAACATAACATAATCTCTATGTATATATGCAACACCGTCAAACATGCATAATGAGTACCTTCACTCACCTGTTTTTGATATTAATTCCAGTATTAAGTTTTCTTTCATAAAGAATGGAAAACAACGGCCCAAGCTTTGTTCCTGGCCATTTTCCAAACGGAATTTCCTGAAGGTTTTAAATGTAACGGCGTTTGAGTTTATTGGCTTTTCTACGAAATGTTAGGCCTCGTCACCATTAGGCCTGGGAACCTTGTTTGTGAGTAAGCAGTCAGATGAAAACCAAACGCTGACCGTGTATTTTCTCTTGACCAGGTGAAGAACAAAACAAAGAGGCACTGCAAGACGTTGAGGATGAGCCCCAGTGAGACTATGCCACCAACAGCCAACAACCTGAGACCCTCCCTTCACCTCCTCACACTCCTCCCCCCTCCACCTGCAGCCTCCTCCATCCTCATCCCCCCCCCCTCCTCCCCTCCAACTCTTCTTTCCTTTCTGTGAGTCACCTTCCTCTCCCTTCCTTTTTCCTTTCTTCCACCTCTGCAGCTCCATGACCCAGCAGGGCCACGGAGTTAACAACTTTATTTTTCTCTTTTTTATTTTTATATTAGTCCTTACATCATTCAAGTAAATAGCACTTAATTGAGACAGGAAATACAATGTTAGAAAGACAAATATAAAGAGAGTCCCTGGGCTTTTTTTTTTTTTTTTTTTTCCGTTCTCTCTGGTACAAGCGGTTCTGAAAAAGTTCTTTGTTTTTATTATTGTATTTTTGTTTGTTTTTTTGCTTTTTCCTCAATATTTTTATCAGTTGCTGGATGTATTGAGAATTTTTTTTTCTTAATGTAATTACAGAAATTAACTTTTATTACTGATAATGTCGACTATTAGTTATGGGAGCTATTTTATCTCTGTTTTTAGTGAAATGTCATGCGAATCGTTTTACCTTTTTATGGGCAATTTAGAAAACTACAAGTGCCCTTTTTGTTGACTTAGGTTTTCAGAGGAAGTTGGCAAAATTTGCGATATCCACGTGGGGCAAAAAAGTGCTTAACTTTTACACCATAGTGATTCTGTTGTCATGTTTTTGTAGTTGTCCTTGGACTGTACTTTGTGCTAAAATACTGTAACTGTGCACACATGCTGAATCGCTGAAGGTTGACTTGTCGCTACCTGGTGGTTATAATTTAAAAAAAAAAAAAAAAAAAAAAAACTTGGGAGATTTCACACTTGTGTAAAAGACAAGTCTCAATTTGGCCCTGCTTTTCGACAGAGAGCCCTGAAATGGAAAGGATTGTCGGTGCTTGCATGAGTTAACACATACTCTTTTCTGCTGCTTCTCCCCTACTTTTTACTAAAGTTCCTCTGGGTTCAGAGGTTTTCTTTCTTTGCTGTTTCCTTTGTTTCTCTTCTTGTTTTGCTTCATTATGTGTAACTTGGAGCTGATTTGTACTACTGGATATCTGACTGGAGCCACAGACAGGGAATCTGTATTGTTCTTACTGAAACACAGCATGGAATTAACATTAAACAATCTAAATTAAACATTACTAACTGACTTGTTGCGTTTATTTGTCTTAGAAGACAGCTTTGCTCAGAGTTAAGTGAATAAATAAAATTCATGAAAAAACAAACAAGGTAATGAATTAAATAAAAAACAGTCCTGGTGTTAGGACCCAGCTCGTGAGGGGGGAAAGTGAAGTAGCATAAAACCAGGTGTCTGCAAAGGAGAAAGGGCTGTGGGTGCTGCTTCAAACAAAGAAACAAATATAACAGAAGACTCAAATCCGAGCTAAATCACTGAACTACAGAAACAAACGGAAACAAACCTCACTAATTAGATCAACGTTAAATCCAACACAAGTAGAACAGCACCCCTAAAACTAATGTAACTATCGACAAGTGTGACAGTTATCAGTTTTAAAAACTAAAGCCTGGTCCAGTCTCCCATGTAGGTCTCGCAACAAAGTACCTCAATCTTAGCTCTAAACTAGTATTTGACATTTAACTAAACAGAGCGCAACTAGAGGCACATTGGCAAACTGGTCAAGTGAAATCCCAGCCCTGGAGTGACAATTTGACTATATAGCAGGTGAGCTTGATTGCTCCTGGTTTGGAGGGTGATGCTGAGTGCCGATCCAATCAGTGTCCTCAGAGCTCCAAGCAGGAAGTGGAAGGCATCGGAGGCAGTCACGCTTTGCCAGACCTTCCTCCACAGCGCTGCGGAGGAGGGTCTGGCGAGTCCACGCAGCATTCTGGGATGGGAGAAAAACGTGCTCTGGTTTATTGGCATTTCTTTAAACCAATCACAATCAGCTTGGGCGTCATCCCGTAAGTGGAACGTGGTGGATATAGACTTCATCGGAGGAAACGTCGTTATAATTATAATACATTTTATTTGTAGTGCACTTTTTATTGTTGAAATGTATCCCAAAGTGCTGCAGAGTAAAACAAGATTAACCCTGAAACCGTAGCAAAACGGTGCACTCCGTTTTGAGATTGAACGTGCCCCTGGTGCGTGTTGTAGCTTTTTCTGCAGGCCATTCAAATGTGCACTACAACCTTTTGTTTTTTAAGGAGTGTACATTAGCACCGGTGTTTCTTCATCCAGTGTTAATACTGGCTTTCCAAAACTAGAGGAACCGCAGCACACGGTTGCCTCACAGAGCAGATGTTGCCGCTGGAACCTGAGTTGGAAACTGTGAGCATAATCATGAATTTATATGTTCTATATATAGTGTTTGAGAGACAAATGCAATCTTAATGCCTGCTGTGGTTCTGCTGTGACTGTGTAGCTGCTGCTTCTGCGTGAGCAGCTGATGGAAGCGTCAGCCGTCTGGTGACGTGCGCGGTGTAATCGTCAACACTGACACAAATGTTTCTGTGTGGCTGAGACAGATGCTGTCACTGTATCGTGTGTTGCCAACATGATTTGTCATAGGTTAGTGACTAATACATGCCATTATGTTGACTGTGTTCATAAAACCCACCTTCCCCTCTTACACACTTTCATACTGTATATGTCTTTTCTGGGAGGGCCCTGTGGGGCCTCCCTGGTTTCAGTTGTTTGTAACCTCTGTAGCAGTTGATCATTCATCACCCATTATCCATAATAACAGCCTGAGCTCAGTGCCTAGCCTATATTTAGACTCGCAGGTGAAAGTGGAGGAGCCTGTCAGACAGAAAGAAAGCGGGCAGCGTGCAGCCAGTCAAAATGACTTCCTTCCTGCGGTGTGAACTGCTGCGGCTGCCTGCAACTCCTGCTGAGTCCGATCAACAGATCAGAATCTGTCTGGGGGACCCCCTGTCCTTTTATGTACCCTCACTGTCACATTAGACTTTTTCCTTGACCAAAAAATTGCTCCATGACAAGGTAACTTGAAACAAATAACTGTATTTAAGTTACATTTTCTGTGAATATTCCTGCTCCCCAGAGGATGAAACGTACTGGTTTGGGTGCCTCAGTGACCTTTTATCTACTAAATCTATTAGGTCAAAGTTTCACAAGAAATTTCAAAATCTGTTACAAATCAAAGCTCCACTGTTAAAATCTGACCTCCATTTGTAGGAACATATAAGGTCTCCAGAGAATTGTAATACCCTGACTTTTCCTCCAGCGCCATCAGCAGGTCAAAAATTTCACTTACCTGGTGAAATATCTCAACATTTACGAGACAAATTGGCTCAAAATTTTGGTGCAGACATTCATCGTGCTTGTGAACGTTGATGATTGCCCGACTTTTTTTCTAGCACAATCGTGAGGTTTTATAATTTCTATTTGTCAAGAGCTGCTTTATCTGTCCTAATAGTTTGGATTTCTTTACAATGATTCACTGAGTGGCTCTAAAAACTTAGTTGGTCTAAACATCACTGGTAGGATTTTTTATTGGAAACCCATTCATTGTAATTACTTTTCCTCAACAGAAGGTGTGATAATACTGATTTACAGTCGAGCAGAAAGTGGCTGCAACGTGTCATCTAAAGTCCACCTCTTTCCTTGTCATATCTTTAAAAACCTTCCATCCTCGTCTGACAAACACCACAGGAGCTCAGTAATGATTCTAAAGTGAGTGACAGCAGGAGTGCTGATGGAAGAAACCAAGGCAGACAAGATAATAGGGGTACAAATGCAGTGAAGAGAGCACACAGTCTGTTTCTAACATCTTTCCAAAAGGCAGACATTCTAGATTTCTTCTTTGATTTAGGGGTCTGTATATATATATATATATATATATATATTTTTTTTTTAATTATTTATGATTAACGCTAACATCCATCTTGCCCCTACTAACTCAGTATACTGTAAATATTAGTGCCATTATACCTGCATACAAGAGAGACTAAGATCTGAGACAGTTTTAGTTTAGTTTATTGTATATTGTATATATTTATTTTCTCATACAGCAATCAGAGGAGACTTTACCCTCTGGCAAGATGTTTGTGCAGCAGCTTCTGTAGTGCCCTCTGCAGGTCACATCTGACACGCACAACAAGAGGACGTTCCCACACATCACTTTCCAATGCTGTTGCTTAATGAGGTGTTGTTAAGATGACAAGTCGGGAGGGTCAGACGAGATCATATATCAGCCCATAGCATTTAAAACTGGGGCCAGTGATGAGATGATTGGGAGCACTAATTAAGTATTTGTGCAATGTTCCCATCAAGTGCTGTGCACACTATACATGGCAGCTTTATTAGTTTGCATTACAGAACAAGAAACCAACCGGTTACACTTTACTTGAAGGTATCTACATAAGAGTGACATGACACTGTCATGAACGTGTTATAAACATTATAAACAAGTCATAAATGTTTATGACATAACGCTTCTTTTAGTAAGTGTCATTCGTTTTTTGTCATGACAAGTCAGGGTTAGGGTTAGAGTTAGAGTTAGAGTTAATGTGTCATGACAGTGTCATGTGTTCATGACAGTGTCATGTCACTCTTATGTAGATACCTTCAAGTAAAGTGTTACCACCCAACCAGTACTAGAATACTACCAGGCCCGGGATATTTTTGGTGTCAGCTAGTTGGTGGTAATTTGATGAAACACAACTTTTTTTTCCCACTTCTACAGGATTGGGCCACACAATAACATGACAATTCAGGGCCCAGTTGATGTTGTCTTTGAGGCTGCTTTAATATTGAACACATTTGCAAGTAATCAAATTTCCAAAAGCCACAGACTTAACAGTCGGTAATCTAGCCTTGAGTAAAGGCTTTTAATGATCTCAGAAATAGTGTTATTAAAGTAATAACACTGTCGTCAAATACATTTATTAATGATTTATTGATGTCTCAGTTTTTGGTCTGCCGTTATAGTAAAGGTTGCCGCCAGACATCAAGGTCTGTAGCAAGATTATCTCCTTGTCACACGTTCATTTGATAAAAATGTCGATCTCACTTTCAACATATTTGTTCCATTTCTCTGCTCATCAGCTGCATCATCACCCCCCCGGCCAGAAGCTCTTCTTTAACAAAACAAGAAGATACTTTGTGCTTTTCCTCTGGCGATACTAATGATCTGGAGTATTTTATAGATTGTCAGATGGTTCTTTAGAACCTCATCTACATCTACTGTGCAATAAAAAGCACTTTTGGGAGCATTTTATACCAGGGTTTGTCAAAATCCATAGTTTCTGCTCAGTCAGGTAATAGTGCAGAACTTCTCAGTCAGTGATGTAAAACGAATAAAAGCTGTCACACAAACAGACCCTCATGAGCATTTGGGGGATTGTTGACAGTCAGGTTACCATGGCATCTTATGGTTTCTCTTCCACTGAGCAGCTTGTTGTAACATGACACCTCAAGAGGGCAGCAAGTTCCAGCTAATCTGACGATACACCACTCACCCTAAAATAATTCCTATATTTCCACAGGAGATGGTAGAGGATGTGCAACACAACAAAGAGCATTAGCTTAACTTTCCATTCATTATATCTTAAGACCCTGTTCTCCAGTCAGAGGGAGGGTTATGGATGTAGAGTCAGCTGTCTCCTCTTCTACATCTGCAGCCTAATCGACGTCCTCTAGCTTCCTCTGCCTTCCTGTGGAAACTAGAAACTGCTGCGGTGCAGAGAGCGACCCGTCGAACAAACGTCAATGAAATATTATGAACTTCCTCCTCTGCTGCAGAGACAGCAGTTATAAATAGCCATGGTTATTTTCAGGCAACACTTGTGAGATTTACTCAGCCCCTGGTCTGATCAGGTCTGGGCTGAGCCTCCATGTGGGATCTGGTTGCAGGACTGTACCACAAATACAGAGCAGGATGAACCTGTGAACTACAGCTAGCTTGCTCTGTCCTGCCCCACACACCCTTCAAGTCGCCCTGCATTGCCCTCTGTCCATGGAACAGACATTTAGGTGTGTGTTTCAGTGTATCCGTGCATGATGAGCACACAATTATGCTCCCACAATCCATCTCTCTCTCTCTCTCTCTCTCTCTCTCTCTCTCTCTAACAGACAGGATTGATTCCAGGAAAGGTGTGTGGGTTAAACCAATATAGAGTACTGGCTCCTTATTAGAAATCTGATACTGTATCTGTGAATCACTGTTGTTCGTCATAGAGGTAATGGATGCAATGCAGCATTTTGTGACAGTGGTTCTGGTTCCCAACCTTTTTAGTCTGATGTACCCCAGGCCCACACAGGATTAGGATTAGGATACAAATACCCTTGGTCCAGGATCATAAGGTGATATGCACGTTGTATGTCATACACCTGGTTAAAATGATTAAACCTGCTTTAAATCTGCATGATTTTAAATTAAAAGTTAATTATTTAAACCAACTAAAAACTTATTGTAACCAACTGAAAAATGACATGCCACTGTGACTAAATACAGTACTATTTTTTAATGATTAATCATAAAAAACATTAATAAATAGCTATGTAATTATTCCTGAGAGGTTTGGAGTTTAAACATTTCCAGCAACACAGACTTGGTACAGGGAGAGTATGACTAAAATTCTAGTTACACCCACCCTTGCTTCACAGCATGATTATAATTACAGTGTGAGTAAGATCGTTCTGTATGGGCCTTGAAAACCCACAGTGTGTGTGTGTGTGTGTGTGTGTGTGTGTGTGTGTGTGTGTGTGTGTGTGTGTGTGTGTGTGTGTGTGTGAGTGAGTGAGTGTGAGACACTGTCAGGTTGTTCCAGAGTCTCTGGCAGAAGCTGCCTCTGTCATCTCATCGTGACTCATCTTCAGTCTGTTAAAGCAAAGGAAACACAGTGACACGCTCATGCAGTATACACACACAAAGTAAATGGAAGACTATAACCCATCAGATATTTCTCAAAGACAATAGAAAGGAAAGGAAGTTTAACCTCCACAGTAACAGATGGGATGACCTGGGAAGGAAAGCAGGTAAACAAGTGCTTTTACAACCATTCTGTGACATGAATTAACAGTAAGTGTGGAGGAACTTTCTCTTTCTGAAGCATGACGTGGTCAGCACTTAAATTCCTCATCATTAAGACTGACTCTTTATTTACTCTTTTGACTCTTGATTCACTCTTTACTCTCTTTAAGACTCTTTATTGCCCCTTTATTATTTCACTACCTGTGTTTGTGATCACTGTGTTGTTTCATTTTGCTTTCATTCTACATTATGCAACAATAGTTTATCTTCCAAACTGTGTTCTTATTTTAGACTAAAACTGGGCACAGCCATGTCTGCTGCGTGTGTGTGTGTGTGTGTGTGTGTGTGTGTGTGTGTGTGTGTGTGTGTGTCAAGGCCACAGGTTTCCTGTTGATGCCAGGCTGTCAGGAATGCCTCCAGCTGGGGTCAGAGGTTGAAGGATGTGTGTCACTGCCACTTCCCCCCTCTTACCAGCAGTCTGCGATGCCCCTCGACACAAAACACACTCACGCTGAAAGACAAAAAGAAAAGCAAGGTTAAAGAAAATCTGCTCCAGGTCCTCAACAAGACAACCAATTCATGTTAGTGTCCTGATGTGTGGAAAAATACTCACACTGTTTGCAGCATGAAATCAGATTGTAGTTGCAATTAAACACTACTTTGTATGCTCCTCACTGCTCCTACCAGTATTATAAAAAATAAAAACCTGATACCTGAAGGCACCACACACACACACAAATGCACGCATTTTTACTTTTTATAGCCGTGGTTTTCAACGTTTTGAAGATGATTCAAAGATTTCAAAGATGTGTTTACTTGACCTCTCATCACATGTTGCATATGTTCACAAGAGAAAAAAAACAATTTTTCCTTGATTAGAGTATTTGAATAATTTTTAGGGTCCAGAAAAGGTACAAGTGATCAGTAATTCATAGGAAATAAAGTGCATATGAGTAGCAAGTTTAAAAATAAACAATTTCATTTTGCATTATTTGCAAATCAATTTATTTCTGCTTTCCTATCCTGTCAATCATTTGGCAATTTTATCTTTAGCTCCCTTATTGCTTGGTCAGGACACATTTCACCCCAGAAATTATGATGAAATTCTCACAAAAAATATATATGTACAAGTAACTAAATGTGTTCCTCAATGCTGACAGTGAGCAAACAGGAATGCAGGGAGGGTTCTGCAGTCATCAGACGGGTCAGGAAGGTTATCCAAATGATGTATGTTTATCTACCAGAGTGAAGCTGTTTATATTTCTCTGTCACAAAGACAGAACATTACAGTGTCAAATTTTACCCCCGTTTAAATCTGTGTGTGTGTGTGTGTGTGTGTGTGTGTGTGTGTGTGTGTGTCAAGGCCCTGGTTGGTCTAGTCCTTGGGGACAGGAAGTGTACTGCTACGAGAGCACAAGTCCCTTATTTGTTTTTGTGTGTGCATACGCGTGCCTGTTGCTTGTGTATCCTAAGGGAAGCGCAAGTGGGTTCCGTCATGCGCACACACTAACACACACACACACACACACACACACACACACACACACACACACACACTAACACACACACTCAGTCTACTGGGCGGGTACTGGGAACGTCTGAGACAGGATGCTAGGTCTAGGAGGAAACCCTGTGCAGACCAGCCCTGTGTGTGTGTGTGTTTGTGTGTGAGGGTGTGTGTGTGTGTTTGTGCCATGATACAAATTTGAACACATTGCCATCAATTCTCATATAGGAGCTAAGGGGAAACAACAAGACAAAATAGAACAGTGATTTCATAACCAGGGTTAGGCCTACTTGTACAGGATGTACTTTTGCAGTTGCCGGGTAGTACCTGATTGGGGCGAATAGCTCAAATAATATAAAAATATACAATATATATACAATTTGATTTACAACTAGATATCCACATATTAAGTCAGTTGTAAGACCTGAGCAGTACATGTTACAACTGAGATGACACAGATAGATCTAATGGATACACATTTCAAATAGCTATAGGTAAAAGTAATGGATACATGGTTGAAATATAACATTAAATAGTTGAAAAAGTAATTAAACAAACAGCTGAAATAGATTAGATAGATAGATAGCCAGATTATAGGGAATAGATAAATGGTGAAAAACCTAAAAGTAGTCTAATGATTAAATGATGGGAAAGCTTAGCTAAAATGAATGGTTACTGTAAATAATTGAAATAGCTAAAAGTAAAGAATAAATAGTTGAACAAGTTAGCTAAAGGCAATTCATCAATCAATCAATTAAAAGGTTAGCCAAAAGCAATGCCACTCCAAAAAGTGCAAATGTAAACTTGAACCAACCTAAACATTGACAGTTTAATTGATTGTAAAACATATTGTAGCAATATCCACTTTTATTGAATGGTGTAAAATAAATTCCAGTTTAAAATCATTTAAAATGAACACATTTGGAACATGATGGGTGGTGTCGATGAAAGAGTTTGAGTTCATCTGACAAAGCTGTAGAAGTACATCAGAGCTACATCAGACTTCTGTTAGTGTTTTGGGATAACAATTCACCAGCTAAGACTTTACACTCAGCAAGATATAAAAATTGCATACAAGACACAAATGTGTTTACAACTCCCTATGAGGGCACACTTTTGTCTTCCCATGCACACACACACACACACACACACACACACACACACACACACACACACACACACACACCAGTGAGACAAAAGACACATATCCTCTGCATGTGACATCCATCTCAGGCCAGGCTGAGCTCCATATCCTCCCCATGATCCCTCAACTAGAGGCAACATCCTCTGGCTACAGCGAGGGGAAGCTGGCCTCACTGGACTCTCTGCTCTGCAACAGGTAACACCCTAACTCCAAACTCTGAGCCAGAGCTCGAAATCTGCAATCACTGCCATCCGCTTTTTCATCTGCGTATCAGGAAGTACAATTTATCAGTCAGGTAAGATCGCCAACCTGACCGGTTAGGTAATTCTCTTAATTTACATGTCGGAGAGAGATATGATCTACTTTGCATATATTTCTGGTGAGAGTAAAGTTACTAGAAAAGTTACGTTTTTGCTTTTCAGGCATCTCTTGGGATTGTCTTTTAGGCACATTCTCTTTCGGTCTGACCTAAGGATTTGCCAAAGGACCTGAGGGGAGAGGTGTGATATTTTTTCCTGTGAGAGGAACAAACAGCACCAAACAAGTCAGAATCACTTTAAGAAAAGGGACGAGGGGAAAAGGAGAAAGGGGAACGATGATGGAATTGAGGATCCAGCTGATCCCTACAGGGGAAATCATCCTTCCTCCAGGGAAGAACGGAGAAAACTACTGTCACTGCTGCAAGGTCAGTTCACACACTGTGGCCAGGTCAGAGACCAGATCTGGAGTCAGATTTTTTTCCACTCATCCTTTCATTCGGATGGGTTTTATGCAGCTCAGTGGGTAGCAATTATATTTAATATATATATATATATATTATAATATTACATTTAAGAACTGTTAATTACGTCAGAGTATACTGTATGTCATGTAAACTGCATTGATAAATCAGAACAGCTGTGTTTAGTAAATACATTTAAATCCCCTTTGGCTCCAAGCGGTGCACTTAGAATTATAATAAGCATCACCCATAGTTGGTTATACATGTAAAAATGGGCTGCCTCTGTGGACTCCTACTAAAACAGAATGCGATATAAATATGTTTTTATTTA
This sequence comes from Sander lucioperca, assembly GCF_008315115.2. NCBI lineage: Eukaryota > Metazoa > Chordata > Actinopteri > Perciformes > Percidae > Sander > Sander lucioperca. Next base: position 36,606,053 of record NC_050177.1, read on the forward strand.
CATGAATAGGATGGAATTTACCCCATCCATGCAACATAACTAGATTGGTTACAGATATTAGTACATACTAAGAATCCTGCATGTTAAATACAGCAAATAAGAATCCTTTTTTAACGTGTTTAAAGTGCACAGTCCATAAAATACCAATGCCACATTAAATATATCCTCATGGTGATGCACGATGCATTTCAGGGTCCAGTTTACATGGATAAATTGTGAAAAGGCTAAAAGTAGCCTAATGGTTAAATGATAGGAAAGCTTAGATAAAAGGAATGGAAAAATTGTTGGAACAGTTAGCCAAAAAGTAATGGAAAAACTTCAGTTAAAAGTAATGAATAGGTTAAATGATTGATGGTAGCTAAAAAGTAGTGGATAAATAGTTGATATAAAAAAGTAAAGGATAAATGGTTGAACAAGTTAGCTAAAGGAAATACGATGCATTTCAAGGTTTAAATAGATTTTCCTCAGTATCACTGATAACTGAACAAACAGACAACTTCATGTCACAGCAAGACAACTTCAACTGCAAAGTTCAGGTTTAGTGTCAGTCCCAAATTATTAATTATAGAGATTACATTTTGGGTGAATATTTGTGTTTGAGAAATCCATTATGAAAAAGCACTGATTTCTGAACCAATTGTAGCCTCAACAGTCCAGAATCTAATGGAAATGTAGGAATTCACTAACATAAGAAAACAAAACATGCTAAGAGAATGTTAATGCACCAAAACAGGAAATTAGTAAATCTTGTTAAATATAATTTCTACTCCACCAATTTTACATGATGGTCAGTTTACTCAGCAGGAGTTTTACCGTGAACACGGTTGTATAATGTCTTCTGTGGCTCTGGAATCTGAGAAATAACCCTGACTGTGTCATCGTTATCTGGGCTTGGGCTTGGAGACAAGTTATATATAACATAATAATATACAGTATGTATATTATATTTATTTTGTCTGTATTTTCTTGTTGAGTTCTGCGATTTAATGTATGTATCTATTGTTGAGTTTGTGTTTTATCTTTTATGTATTTGTTGTTGAGTTTTATATATTTTAAAGGCCCATCTAGGGACGGGCATTGCAAATTAGTTTAGGCTATAAATGCTGTGGTGTGTGCCATAGGTTTACATACCTGTCCCTATACAAATAAACATTAACAGAAGAGAAAGAAGAGATAGCCTGTGTTACATACTGGGGACATTGGGTTTGAAAGATGTGCACTGACTTATCCTGTAGCTTCTGCAGTTTTGCCTTAGTGAGGTTTCCATGCAGGAATGAGACATGGAGGAGACATCCATTGCTCTTAAACATTTTGGCATATGTTACATACCTCATACTTCTTGTCTTATGTAGGAGGGTATAATAAAGACAGCTGATGTCTGATATCTATATATACTGTATCTAAGGAATGAAGGGAGTAGGCTTTTTAAAATCAGTCCTGACACAGGATTAGGATGTATAGTAAGAGGAATGTGCTGTATGCTGGTCAGTGATGATTGAGGAGGTGTGGAATGTACTGTAGCCTGGACGGGAGGAAACAACAAAGACATTCCAGTACACAGATTCATTTTTTCCCCTTCCCACATTCCTCCAAGGTCAAATCACCCTGCATGTGTGTGTGTGTGTGTGTGAGAGAGAGAGAGAGAGAGAGAGAGAGAGAGAAAGGTCATCAATTGTTTACTAAGCTACGAGCATGACCCTGTAACCTTCGGTATGTTTTGTCGTTTGGCATCAATCACTAGTAACCTTCTTTATTTGATTAGATTCCTCCAACGAGGAGGAGTGGAGGGAGGGTGACAGGGCTGGTGTGGAGGTGGAGGGGTCAGTGTGACGACTGGCCTTTCCATCCAGTACAGTCTGTCTGTCTAAAATTGCCTTGTCAACAGAATACAACCTGTGTGTGTGTGTGTGTGTGTGTGTGTGTGTGTGTGTGTTTGAGTTTCAGTGTTGAAAGAAGTATTCAGATCCTTTACTTAAGTAAAAGTAATAATACCACACTGTAAAAAAAATACTCTATTACAAGTAAAAGTCATGCATTGAAATTGTTACTTGAGTAAAAGTATTTAAGTATCATCAGGAAAATGTACTTAAAGTATTAAAAGTAGAAGTACTCAATGCCGAAAAATCCTCACATTTTAGAAACTGGAAACGACAAAGCAGTTCTGTCAATCAACTACGCGTTTAATCAGCTAATCATTTCAGCTGGACTTGTAGGCCGATATATTGTTGGGTTGGGTTTAATTTATAATAAAACATCACATTTTATAAACTACATGTGTTTTGTGTGCAAAAGTCTTAATGTGTAAAGTAACTAGTAACTAAAGCTGTCAGATAAATGTAGTGTAGTAAAAAGGACAATATTTCTATCTGAAATGTAGTGGAGTAGAAGTGGCATGAAAAGAAAAGACTCAAGTAAAGTACAAGTACCTCACATTTGTACTTAAATAAATGTAAATGTACTTAGTTACATTCCACCACTGGTGTGTGTGTGTGTGTGTGTGTGTGTGTGTGTGTGCCAGTGTTTGTGGGTTGTTTGATGCTGAAGGGATCACTCCCCCCTCTGGCAGTGCAGCCATATTGCAGTCCAGCTCTGGCATGACAGCCAGCTGACCAGCTGGTGGAGGTCACCTTCTCATGGCGCAGCAGGTGTTGCATAACTCTGCAGTGATATCTGAAATGATAGAGAGGCTGTTGTGGAGAATTTTCTTTCTTTCTTGGCATGCCATATGCAGTACATTGATCTCCCAGAACTTTGTTAGGTGGGGGACCCCCAAACAGATACACACTACCAGAAATTGTAAATAATGCTGGACACTAAGGCCATGAACTCAGTATCTTTAGTTTCAGGTGTAAAAAAAACCCGTTTGCAATAAAAGACTAACACATGGTGGGTATTTTATAGGCTAATATTGGTATTTTCAGACTCATTTTAAAATGTGACTTTTTTTAGTCCAACAAACTAAAATAATAATAATAAAAAATCAATAGACATTCATGTTGTGAAATAAAAATTTACAGAAAACTTGACTGAACTGTTAACTGAATGAACAAACTATGAATAATCCCAACAACAAAACATAGAAATCAGCAGGTAGAGTTACATTTTTGACCTCACTATTTACAAAATTGTAGCTATGGCCCTGTATACTGCAGCTGGGGGTTGAGCATTGCTATACAAACATTGTATCACATATAGCCTCTCTCAAGTTCTGTCATTGGGAATTCTAGGGAGTGAAATAAAAAACTATTTGGTTGGGACTGACTTTACATATCATTCAAGGACCTCTATTACTGCTGTAGAGATTTTTTTTTTTTAAATTAAATAGAAAGGTTATGTGTGTAATGATAAACGCCTTTCAGCTCAAAATTGAAATCTAAAGCCTTAGCCTCTTATTACTGGCTTTGTCCTGAAGGAGGTATGAAGGAGGAGACTGGACTCTGCTGCTGTAGGGAGGAGCTTCGCTCAGTCTGCAGTGTGAAGGTGCAGTGACGCCCTTGGTATCGGTAGAGGGTACAAGAACTCTTTGCAACTGATATAACTAGTTTGAGAGTAGTTGAGAATTGTTGAAACGTTTGATGCAACCCTGGTCTTTTCTATTGTCACTGTGGTGTAATCAGATGAATTGGCACTGAGCCTAGGCCTAACCTGCAATGAAGAGAAAGATGAATTCCTAGCGGCAGCGTCAAAGTCCGCTTAAATATCTGGTCTTTTTAATGATTGTTACATCTGTGCACAAGCAGCTACTTCGTCCAGTGGCAACAGTTGTAAAAGTTCAAAGTGTTTTTAAAAGTGCCGATGGATAACGATTTTTTCCCGTCTGGATTTTACGAATTCGTTCAGGGCTTTAACGTGTGCTCAGCCAGGCGCGGGTCAGTTTGCAAATAATAAAAGTAGGCTAGCCTATACATTTTTTAATGTAGCTGTGCTGTATGGGACATGGTTATTGTTTCCTTCCACTCATGAAAGCTGTCTGTATATTATTCTACATTAGCCCAGCACGAGGGGCTTTAGTCAAGGAACCTGGCACGCTTCGAGTTATCTTAGCACGGGAAATTATTTTTACAGGGCTACTCAAAGTATGTGAAGGATGTGGAGATCTGAGCACTGCTGCGTTTTTGTTCATTGGACAAGAAGATTACAAGGCTGCCTGGTTATTTCCCTTGAAGTGTTTGTAGAGAAAACAATGACGACATGGTGCATGGCTTGACTAAAATACATCACTCATGCACGCGCTGTGGGATGGTTTTTTTGTGAACTTCCTGGTATTACAGGGCTGTGCTGCCCTTCGGTGAAAGAAAAGGAAGGGGGACATTGCAAATTGCCACACCACTCCCATATGGGGTTTTAGGGAAACTGAGTCCAAAAAAACCGCATAGCCTATTCTTTTTTTTTTTTTTTCTTTTTTTTTTACATGAGCAGTGCATCATTATCTGCTACTAATAACATTACTGTGTCTGTTAACTTACTACAATGCCGCTAAAGATGAGGTGAAGTCCTGTGCTGAGGCTGCAGTCTGGGGGAAACCACAATTGAAACTGAGCCCGCAGTGGGAGCGCTGGTCTGGACTGGGAGTGGTGGGAGGTTTCAGGAGAAACCAGGCAGGGCTCGCACGCAGTAGCCTACTGCACGTTAGCCAACCTACTGGCAGACACCAGTCACTGACTGACTGCATGACTGGGCTGACACATTCACAGCGGAGGGACTGAACCAAATACCCACACTAACGTAGTCTGTCTGGACGTGGACGATAAAAGCTCAGTCAAAGAAGAGAGACTACCACACTCTTTTTGACCTCGTCTGTTTTAAGGTAGGCTATATGTTTTATGTTAATTTAGTTCAAACACCTCACTGCCTGCTTACCGCGTAAACAGGGTTACATTTTAGTTTAGCTAACTGTTACTTGTAACGACAAGGTTGTTGTATTAGTTACAGTTGTGACATTTGGAAAGTTTCCGCTGAGTAATTTGTGACATTGCAGCATGCTTGAGTGAGTGGGCTGATAGCCTTGATGCGTAACATTACCGTATGGCGAAAACGCTATTCCAAATGACATTCAAAAATATGTCAATTTAACGCTGTAGGCTACAGCATGTTGGCAACTTTACTCAGTAAAACCTACGTTTAGACATGTGACAAATCAGTGAGAGACACTTTTCAGCATATGTTCAACTTCTCGATTTTGCATAATTTTGACAATTTTGCGTTTAGCCTACACTCGACCTGTCTACCGCTATCCATATTCCCCATTAACGCTACCAAAATGAGGTGCGATAGAGGTTATTGTGATCAAGTTGAAAACTTTATTTAACTACGGTGTTAATGTAGCCTATTGTGTGTATGCCGGTGTTGTAGCCGGTTTTAAATAAGTATTGCTATCTGTGCTTTCTGAATGTGTGTTCCGTTTGGGCTGTCGTTGGAAAAAGAAACCAAATGTTCGCTATATGTTTGAATGAAGCTTGGTTTAACGTTCTCTTCTTTACGTGACCGTTATCAGGACTTGTAATCATTGAGGCAGTGTTGTGAACTTTAAGCCACGTACTGAGTTGGCATGTTGCCTACAACTTCAAATCCTTCAGGTTGTCTTTTTATAGACGCCAGACAGACACCTAGATTAAGATAGTTAGCTATAGCCTATAACTAACATCAAAGCCTGTCACACCTGTTGGTGTACCGGCTGCTGTAAAGTTATTAGATGTATCCCTCCCTGTCAAGAGGGATACATGTTTTTTTTTGCAACATAAGCCATAATCCATGTTGTTGTGGTAAATGAATGGTTGGTAACCATCTCCATTTTTAAGGATCTCAACCACCAACAAACATGTCGGCTGTTTTCCCTAAATAGTATACCAAATTCCCATTCAACATTGGTCAGTTTGATAAAACTTTCTATGTCATGTATTTTGTTCCTAAATATTTTTTTTAGCTGTCTTGGCTCAGCGTGAGAAAGTGTCTCTGCAGGGAAGGCTTTGTCAACATGCCTGCCCACCTGTTAATGTGTGTGTGGTTTGATGCAAACACAAGGGAAGCACCTGGCATACAGTGCAACCTGTTCATGCCCAGACATAATGTAGACAAGAAATCCTATCTAATGATTGAAAAACGTGTGTGATGCTGTAACTGAGAAAAATGATCTGCAAATATAATATGAATATATGCAGATGTGGGCTTGGTAATTGAAATGATTCTCTCACTGCTGTTTACATTGCTTTTCAGCTGTTCTCTTTGGAGAAACACTTTCTTTCTCTTTGCCTTTTATAATCTGCTGATCTCCACCTTGTTAATGATTGAGGGAGATTAACCACCCAGCAGGGAAGAAAAGACCAAATAGCCTTGTACTGCACTGCACATTAGGAGGATGCACATGGAGATTGAAACCAGAAGTGTTAAAGAATGAGCCAGATTGGACGACATAGGCCTATTCCTCAGGGGTCAAACTACTCAGAGCAGCTGACCTGTTGCTTCACGGTCACCTGGAGGGCAGGGCCTCCACTCACTCTGCTGTAACTTTGATGTAAGCTCCTTTTGAAATGACAGCTTTTTATTAGAGATGATTGGCTTTGTAGCCAGAGTACTAGCAAATACAGCATTGTCCTACACAGGGTGTTCATTTCTACCTGTAATGTATAGGTCTGATTTAAGAACGGTGGCTATTCGAGGACAATGCACAGTGCAGAATATTCAGCATGCATAATCTGCACCATTATCTGACTTGGAACAAAACACACATCAATGTGCTGTTGTCAATGCAGTTTTCCAAAGCAGTTCCCCCTGTCCCTGGGGAGATACATTTAGGTGTAGTTTCTATTGGACTGATGTGGCATAGATGCTTTAAAGTTGATGTTTCCCTTTTTGTTCTTTGCTTCAAGCTTTTTATTTTTTATTTTGCTGGGCTGGGCCTTTGGTAGTATTTCTGTTTTGTGGCTGGGACAGAGTTGTGGTCAGAGTGGTGTTGGGTTGTTTGGAGTTAGAAAGAGCTTTTGCCCCAAATGTCAACCCGCTTCTGCATGGTTAGGCATTTCCCCCTTTGGCCCTGTATACTTATGTAAGCAAAGACACATGGCTTGTCAAATGGGTTCATATGAATGTAAGAAGGACCAAGCACAAAGTCTAATGGGCATATTTTGCCCCCACTTTCATTTTATTCAAGGTGCTCCTCCTAAATTAAGGTGTCAAAGATTGAGGAGACCGTTTTCATTGGCCCTGGCTTGCAGTCTGACTTTGCCCCCCCTTGTTATGGCACTTAGTACATTCCTTTATAGCAGATTCCTTATCTTACCAATTCCCTATTTCAAGGAGTATGCATCCGTTGGAAGTAGCGAACTAGTAAAATACATTATTGTGAAATTGAATGTGCTTCGAGAACCACTGCTTTCTGTTCTGGCGGATACAGCAACGGCTGTTGACAGGGTGAAGGTTTTCCACGTCATGTAGTCTCTCCGCTACATGTGGGGTGGATCCTGGGAGGAACCCATAGGATACACCTGACAGGCTGTTAGCCAGACCTTCACCTATACACGCCTATACAACAGGAAAGACTCTCACGCATGCATATGCACTCGCACAGACTCATGTACTTGAACTGTGTTATAGGAAATGCTCAGCGAGGGGTTTATTTCCACTTTTATGACCTTTTAATCTTGTCATATCAAACTTGTCAACATGAATAGCTGCTAAAGATAAAGCTGTCATGCTGAAGGATTTTTACACTGCAAACAAATGAAAGAAATGGGCAAAACACTCATGCCATCACAGCAGAGGCCGGGATTCAGTTCCAAGAAGCAAACTGTCTGATTTTGCGACCAGCATGAAATAGTTCAACATGTTAGTAAATGCGCGTATTATCTTAGCATGGTTTTTGAACAACTGCGGTTAAGGTGCGGGTAGGCTGATTTAGTTATCGTCAATCAGAGCCAGTCTAGCTGTTTCCCCCTGATGGCAATCTTTATGTTAAGCAAAGCTAAACTTACCAGCTGCTGGCTGTAGCTTCATTTTTAGCATTCAGACACAAAAGTGTTTTAAATCCTTTCTTCTTATTCTTAGCTAGAAAATATGTGTTTTTTCAGTCAGGAAATTCTAAATTGAATAGAGAGGCTTGAAGGGTAATTTAAAATAATGTATTTGACATAGTGCACAATAGCAACGTCAAGGAAACATAAAAAGAATCTTTGGCGATTATCCCCCACTGTGGAGTCATTATTAAATGTGAATATTGAACTATTCCTTTAAGGTGCTATGTATATTACCTTTTAATGAAAGATGTGAGAGAGCAGGCGGGAACAGGAGAAACGACTGAAGTGATATAGGCCAACTAACTGCTAACTAGTCATGGGTTATACATCTGTTCCTTGTCATACATTAGGTGAGACATGCCTAGTTTAAAACCTGGCATCTGTGACTACTGTATGAACCCAACCATGAAGATATGGTCAGAGCTTTGGACATGTTGCTCTGATAACATTAAGCACAGTTATCACACTAGACTGAGCCTGGAATAGAAATGATAAGGTTCTAGTGCAACAGCAGTTTCCAGTTCAAAGTTGATTCATCGCCTTTTTACCCATTTCTTAAGACATGAAGAGGTGGGTCAACATGGGGTTATTGGACAAAATCAGATTTTATTATTTATACTATTTATAAATATTCAAATTTGACAGTTGTCATTAACTAGATTGTTTTACAGGGCTGTACAGGTACTGATAAAATGACAAATCAAATGTTGAAGAAAGCTAACATGAGGTTCAAATAATGATCAGGAACAAGAGTGACTGAATTTGTGTTTCCCCTCCAACTTTTTCGAGACCATGCCCTCGGTTGTAAGAAAGTACAGCTGCAGTTCCACGTTTCTGAGCCTTTTTGAAAAAGGACATTTATATTTGGCACAATAACAGTTTCTCAGCCATTTGTTGTATGTATTACATCTTCCCCTGTGGTCATGGCAAATCACTGTCAGAACATTTAAATTATTTAAATGATGTGACTTTTAAAATATTTACTGCCGAATAAATAACAATTGTACTTGGGTTAATCAGGATTAATGTATGCCATTCTCTCTTTTCTGTTGCATCACCACTTTGCAATTCAGGTGTGGTTTTTACATGGATCTTGCCTGTCTGCCTTTGTAATTGTCTCAGATGGCAGAGAAATTCAGAATGTGTTGGAAATTAAGAAGAGGGTCTAGTGGAATGAAAGTAATGAGTGTATGTGTCTGGCAGTGATTCAGACTGTTACCTGTATGTTGATGACTCGAAGTCTTGGAGGGTGTGTGTACAGTATGTGTGTGTCTGGTTAGTTTTAGCCCGCTGCTGTGGGCAGTTTTTTTCCCCACATCCCAAAGCTAGCCCAGCGGTAGAGCGAGCCCCGCCCTGCTGGGAATAAACGTTATGAGTGACTGAGTCCTGCTTCTCCTCAGTATTACAGACTTGACTGCTGTGGGACTGGAAACCACCCTGGAAATGACTCAAAATCTAGCTTCACTGCCATTTTTGTATATGCATCTGCAGGAGTTGGGAAGTCCTAAAATGACTTGAAAATGAATGTGTATGACAAAGGCTACGAAAACAGTTAACACAGTACTGCATTTCTATCCTTCATTTTATTATCATTGTTTTAGATAGCTTTCTTTCAAGTATCTTTGACTTGAGGAAACTTTTTAGAATGTAGGCATTGATCTGTTTCTCTAATAATCCAGAGTCTTTAAAATCAGTGGAATACAAACATTGTGCAAGGGATTTAACCATCAAGAGAATATTATTCACAAATTCATTTATGTGTTTTTTTTAGTGACAACTGCATGTATTTTTCGTAATGTATTAGAACACTTGGAAGGGCTGTTTTTTTGTCCATTTCACTGTCCCTTCTCCTGCCTCTTTTGCCTTTTTGGTGTCAACTGAGGACAGAACTGTTTATCTTATCACAGTGCTGACTTGCTCACTTCATAATCCTGTTCCATTCTATACTCTCACACCCTTACCCTCACCTGCACACCTTCACTCAGATTAACCAGATCACACAAGATAACTTGTAATCCAATTCCATCTGCTCTTGCACATCTTCAGGCCAGAAAGAGAGGAGTTTTGTGTGTGTGTGTTGGAACGTGTGTGTGTGTGTGTGTGTGTGTGTGTGTGTGTGTGTGTGTGTGTTGGAACGTGTGTGCCTACATTTCTGAGACTATTTTGGGGATGTTCTGTTAAAAAAGGTTCATTTAAATCCTGTTGTAACATTCTGGATACCTTACCAGACTGATTTTCCACAGACCTATTGGATGTTACTTAAGCCTTTGACCCCATGTTAGTTATAACAATAATCCATGTACAATAATAGACTATGGTGTTTATTTGAATACCTATTAATGTGAGTGATTTTATTCCAGCTCTGCCTCCCACACATGGAGAACGTAGGTGGTCTAAGGAATAAAAAAAACACTCCTTACCCCCACAGTGCGCAAGATAAACTGTGTGTATCATTCCAAAATAGACTTATGATGCGTAAATGTACCTGGGCAACATATTAGGACCACCTTCAGTCATACATGTTTATGACTTGTCTGCATTCACCTGTTAAGCATCTTGTGTGTTTTGTACAGGCAGTGTGTGATCATCCATTCTCCCTCTCCATCCATCCTTGTAATTGTGACAAACTGACCTGAGCCCTCTGGATGCTGTACTACATCATGACTGTAATTACTATGTCAGCTCCTCTCCTGTGTACCTGGGATTTTCCAACTGCTTCCTAACTATACTGTCAGTGTTGAGACACACCTACCCACTCTGTTTGCTGTGATATGACACCAAAGGCAAATCTCAGTGTTTGTTGAAACAAGTGTGCATATGCTGTGTCCCTGTTATGGCGTTTTTCCATTACATGGTACCTGCTCGGCTCGGCCGCGGTGCCCCGTCCTCCTTTTTCCATTGCAGATTTGTGGACCGTTCATGCCACCTGGGAATATCAGGGACCGCCCCCGTGATTACGTTGTTTTTCCGACTGCCAGCGTTCATGTGCTTCACTGTCTATGGTCAGGATGCGTGTTCTTCTTTTGTTATATTGGCGTTTGGCATAACAACTTGTTGCATGACTGCCACCAACTGTTGGCCGTAGCCTAGAGCATCAGGTGTGTGAAAACATGGAGGCCACAATAACAAAAGATTTGCTGCTGTTTTCTTATGCGAGCATACAAACAGCACATCGACAGGTGTTTGTGTTGCATGAATTTTCTATATTTAGGAATAGTTTCTCACCCTTCAACACATTTGAACGATCGTCGGCCATGTTTCTGTACGTCAGTTGTCAACAACGCGTCACCAACTGGGAAACTCTGTTAGCAAAATCTAGCCCCAGTTTCCCACCTCTGATTCCCACATGAAGTGACGTGAATGATGATGTTTTCACTGGGAAAAATGTTTTTCCGATGCCCATGAACGCACGGTCAGTACCGCCTCATGCGTGAGGCGAGCGCGGCTGGTCGTCATAGCGCCGCCCCAGGAAACTACCGTGACCTAACGCGACACACACGTAGAACGTGGAAGGTGTGTTGTTGTTGCCACAGCCAGAAGACACATTTTGTTTCAAAAGGAGCTGGAGGCAGCAAAAAAAAAAAAACACAGCTGGCTAAACTATTTAAAAACGGCGGGATTGTTCACTACACCCCTGTCTGTCGCTAGCAATGATGACGCAGTGATTAGTGACGATTCTCTCCGACCAATCAGTAGTCTGCAGGTTTTCACGTCACCTTTTGGTATCGCCTCAGCTCGCTTGGAACCTCGACGGAGGTGATACTAAAAAAAGTACCTGTTAGCAGGTACCAGGGACTTTTTTTCGTAATGGAAAACCAAAAAAGGCGAGTAGAGTCGAGGCCAGTCGAGCAGGTACCATGTAATGGAAAAACGCCATTAGTGTTGGATTGATGTGAGACTCTGGAGCACATTGTAACATTTTAAGGCCACTCCTACTCAACAGACGGAAATAATCGCCAAATAAAATTCCTCTCCTTAACCCCCCCTACCCAAGCTTTTTAAACTAAGATAAACTCTAGTTTTACTATTTTTAGCTAAGCCCATATCTCTCGTTCATGTGTTCAAATTGAAAAAGTAAGGCGGAGAGAATGAGGCATGTTTGTATCAGGAGAAACATGAAACGACATGGGAAAGGAAAAGTTGGACTATGATAATCAGCATAAAATGAGCTTGATGATAACTTTGCCCTGTGTGTGACTAATAGCTGCATTATCGGAAATGTTCTGCTGAAGCAGTTTTTAACTTAAATCTTTAGGATGTTTAATTAACCATTGTTAATGTGAACTTATCAGGCCAGTCTTTCTTTGATTGATAGTGTAGATTAGGAGTTTATAGTTGCCTTTACTGTATGCCCATTTTCTGCATATTTAGATAAATATTCACACAAATTGGTATGAATGAATTTGCACATCTTTGTGGACTAGTTGGCAAGCTAACTGCTAACACGCACACACAGCAAGTGGGCAACATGCTAGCACTCGTCCGTCACAGCAGCTTGTGCTAGCATGTTGCCAGCTGTTTAAAGCTTGTTAGCTCAGCTTGCTAATGATACATAGTTCACATAGTTTGTGTTTAAAAAACAGTCCTCTTTTGTGCAGCAGTTTTTATTCTGGAGGGTTATATAAAACATGATGATGCAACAGAGCTAATACGCTTCTGCCATTTTGGACACTCTAGCGCTCTTCCTTTAAAGATCAGCACTGCAGTGTAAACATAGCTTACTATTGGTCAACGGTGCAAATGTTTTATGTATTTATGTATTGAATTACCAGAAAATATGCTATATAGTGATTAGTGCTACAAATTGTTATCGAGATATGAAATATTGTGATGTCACAAAATTCAGACATTTAAAATGCTGGTGTGACTGGGCCTTTACTCTATGAGCAACATGACTATGTCTTACCAAATCCTGCTGCAGGACAATAGGAGTTCTCTGAATGGGCAGTGTAACTTAGTGGAAAGAAACTGTGTGCGTACAGCGTGTTTTCCATAGCCTTGACTACGACGACAATACAGCAAACATCCTTGGTTGAGACTATGAAAGCTTCCTCTCTCACTCAGTACCTTTTTGTTAACCTTTAACCAAATCTTTCCGTAGAGCTTTAATAATGTTAGTTTAGTACGAGCAGGTGTGTCCTTGGACATCGAAAGAGAGAGAGAGATTGAGAAAAGGGAGGAGTGAAATGAAGGAAGAGCAAGAGGTGGCGGAGTAGAAAAAGTGGTGTATAAATAAGTTGATCTGTTGTTGTGAGGTTGAAAGAAGAAAAAGTAAATGCGGCATGATAGCATAGCCACATTCCAGCAGAAAGAAAGGACTAAAAAAAAAGCAGCCTATAGATGTAGAGCCTAAAGAAATGCGAAAACAGATGATTAATGAGATTAAGATAGCTGGTATAAGCTAGGCTTTGACCGACACGGACCTTTCTCATGGCTACAGATACCTGAGCAATATCGTATTCCAGCATGGATTGAAAGTAAAGCATGGTAACACCCTGGACTGGGAGCAATCCAAAGTTGACACAGATATTGAAGAGTGTAAAGGACAGACAGTGCTTGCTGCCATGTGAAATCCTTATCAGACCACACTCCCTGTCACTTGCAGTCCACTTTCTATGCTTCATTAGAGTTCATTCACACTAGATCAATCGGTACGGCGATTTGCCGCAGGGTTGTGCAGCGGTGTGGGAGTGTGCAGCGGTGTGGGAGTGTCACCCATTGACATATGGTGTCACCAAGCGGTGTGTGATGTCCTGTTGTGTTCTGTAACCTCCCAATGTACAACAAGTAGACTTTACAATTATTGTTTTCCGTCAGATTGTTTATAGATCTTGACATTTCCGACCGCACTTGACGGCAGCTTCATTTCACAGAGAAAGAAAAGAGAAGGAGGGACTGTGCCTTGTGCTGGAGCTTGTTGCATGGAAACAGTCAGAAACTCCTGGGCAGTTAAGTGCTTGTGTTTTGCCTTTTACCCTCATAGCTGCAGCCTAAAAATGCACTACCCCTTTTTAAATGAATGGAAAGACTTGAGTGGGAGCAGCCTCATCCTCCTGTGAAAACCTGGTTGCTGTACTCTCCTAAGGAGGTACATGTTCACCAGTTTTGCAATCTTTTTTATTGTTGCAGTAGCTCAGAAACTATTGGAGGGATTCCCACAAAATTGGGTACACAGATTCATGGTGCATAGAGGGTGAATCCTAATGACGATGGTTGGTGATCACCTGACTTTACCACACATGCCACCTGGAGGTTCACATTTTTGGTTTTAAATGAAATGTCTCAACAACTATTGGATGGACTGCCATTACATTTCCCTCAGGATGAATTGCGATCACTTTGATGATCCCCTGACCTTTCTGACTTTGTCCAAATCTTTTGGTTTATTTTTGGCAGTAGCTCAGTCCATAGGGAGTTGGGTTGGGAACAGTTCACCTCCTGGGCACTGCGAAGGTGCTCTAGAGCAAGGCACCGAACCCCCCCCAACTGCTCGTGGCGCTTGTCCAGCAGTTGCAGCCCCCTCACTCAGACATCTCTCCATTTGTGCATGTATAGTATCTGAGCATTTCAGGCCTGTGTGAAGTGTGTTACAACAGAGTGAAAACATTTTAATTTCCCCACTGGGGATCAATAAAAAGTACAAAATGAAATACCTGCAAAACTAATAATATTTCCATCAGCCTTAGCAGTACTTTGTGTTAATTGCTAATTAGCAAATGTTAGTATGCTAACACGCTCAACTGTTACTGTGAATGTGGTAAACATTACCATAGCATGTTAGCATAATCATTGTGCGCATGTTAGCATGCTGATGTTAGCATTTAGCTTAAAGCACAACTGTGCCTAAGTGAAGAATTGCTTTCTTAGAGAAGCTGCGTTTGTTGGTGGAACTCAAACTGGGAACGTTGGGATTACGTGGTCAGCATGTTAAACCTCTAGGCCACCAGGATTACACAGTTGTTTGTTTCTTAATTAATGTATTTTTATCCTCAACACAGCTGTGAACCACATACCTCCTTAACAAACACAAATAATCAAAGCACACTATCTAACATGCCACAGCCGCCCTTCCCAGTCTAACTATGACAAGTGGTTAGAGTGTGTGTGTGTGTGTGTGTGTGTGTGGGAGTGGGGGGTGTGTGGGTGTGTATTTTGCAGTTTTAAAAAGAGTTGGAACAACTGTTCCTTTAGATCTGTTCCCAGTGGGGTGAAATATTTGTGAGTGTGGCACTGAACTTTACAGAGGACATTCTTTAAGTCCACCTGAATTCAAAAAGCAATTTTTTTGTCTCCTACAACACACATATCTGCCCTGTAAATAACTTGTCCTGTGTTCTCCTTTAAGAAATGTAAATTTGATATTCCTTGGTTTCTTGATGAAGCGCCCCTAGTTGTGTCATTGTTAATCAGATTTGTGCATGTTGTCAGTCATATTGTCACTGCTTTTTGCCTTCAAGTTCATGAGTGAATATCAGTGTTGGGTATCAGTGGCAACAATTCAAGGTGCTATGTTTTAGCATTTTAACAACAAACATTAACCTTATAAATATTCAGTATTAGTATAATTACTGTAAACACTCAAAACAAAACATAATTGAGAAGGACGGCAACCTCTACTGGCCTCTACACTACATTTCCCATAAATCTATGTCCTACTGAATACATGGCAAATGTAGTCTTTAATTGATAGATAACCTAACACTAACAATGCTACTGTGTGTTAGGCTGCTATAATCTCAAGCATACTTATTGTTGACATTTAGTGGCATCCACACATGGTCCCCCCCCACACACTACATCTCTGTCTCTATGCTTGTCTCTCAGTCTCAGGGGACACTAGTCATGCCTGGCAGTGTGTAACATTTCGTCATTTTCATGGGGATGGCTGGAAGGGTGGTGTGTCTCTGTGTTGTAAGTGTTGCGTAGCTGTCTGGTCACTGCTGGCTGACTGTAACCAAATGACCTGCGACATCCTGAACAAAAGTGTGTGTACGCGTTGCATTGTCGACTAGAAGCTGTGTGTGTTGTGTGTGTGTTTAGCTATAAATGAGAAGCAACGTGAGTTAAAGTAGAGCATGGATTATGATTATGGTTGCAAATGAGTGTAGTGAATGGAAGATCCTCTTAGCATAGCGTGTGTGTGTGTGTGTGTGTGTGTGTGTGTGTGTGTGTGTGTGTTTGCTTGCCCTCGGAGCAGTTGTGTGTATATTTTCTATCTCAGCAGCCCAACCCTTGGTAATAAATCTCTAAGGAGATTCCAGAGATGTTGCAATGACCTGGGTGACCAAATTGCAGAGCTATCATCTAGCATTGGGAGAGGGTCTGTGTTAAGTTACTTTCTCCAGAGATTCCTCTCCGAGTTCAAGCAGTTCACACATAAATCCCCATCTATTTCTCAGGGTTTTAGGTGGATACTGACATGTCAACCTACTTTAATGAGAAACCGATGGCCTCTGAGGAACTATTTTCCAAACTGTCATACTTACTTTCAAATCTTGTCTTTCTCACTTTTTTATCTTTCCAAATAGTCTTCCCGCCTCTCCAGCTAGGCACTTAAATGATTTGTGTGTGTGTGTGTGTGTGTGTGTGTGCCAGCTGAGGGGATTGATGTAAGAAGATGATGGCTGCTGAATGTGAACTATTTGAAAAAAAAAAGAGAGGGGAAGATGGGCATGAGGGAGGGGAGAGAAACATACTATGGGTGGGCCATATAGCAAAAAGATCATACCACAATTCTTTTTTTCAGGCAGGATCATGATCTACAATCTTATCACAATTCTTTTTCTTCAGGTTTTAAGACTATTTAGCAAGTTACTGAATATAACAAACAAACAAATTTCCTTATTAAAAAAATATAGTGCTACAAGGTAACAGAACACCAGATTCCATTCTCAAATGTAAAATGTAAATGTTTCTTTAAATACTTATCAGTTACATTTCCAAAAATGTATCATTACTTTTCGAAGTCCACATGATTAGATCCACTGTACAGCATCATTTACTAGGGGTGGGGGAAAAAATCGATACAGCATAGTATCACAATATTTTCCGTGGCAATACTGTATCGATACACAGATGCCAAGTATCGATCTTTTATTATATATGTGTTGGTCAGTTTGTCTGCTTGACAATCCCATTTTGCAGCAATAAAATTGCTGCATAAAGTAGAGAGAGAGTGATTATTGTGTTGGGGGAGATTTGTATAGCAGCGGCGCTAATCATTTAGCAGCAGCGCTGCATTGTATGCAGGGGAAACACTGCTATAAGAGAATGTGCCCTGTAGCACGACATAGCAATATCTCTGTAATGTATAGTATTTATTAGAGCGTCTGTTGGTTCTAATTGTCGTGTTTTGTTTTGTCCCGCAGCTCAGCTGTTATTAATGTCCCATCAGCAAAGAGGAAATACTTGGAGTAAACAGGAAATTCACTGTTTGGACATTTCATCAACTTTGTTGAGGCTGTTATAATGCCATACAATAACTGAGGACTGACTACATGTTGATACTAGGCCCACGTTTCTTACAGACAGTAAAATCTGATGAAATACTTCCTTATTTACGTTGTACAATCCAAACATTATTAGCTGCAACTTTGTTTGGTGGTTTAGCTATCTGGCGTACGAGGTAATGACAAAAGGGACGGAAGAGAAGAGGAACAGGAAAAGGTGGGGGGAGGAGGGAAATGCTAAATTGCTTTCTTTTAGGGTAGTATCCCATATTTTAGTTTGAAGTTGCAGATTAGATATTATGTGTTTGTCAGTATTACACACCTTCTAAAATAGCCTTTAGGCCCTCATGAGATAATAAGATTGCATTAAGAGACATTATTTCAGCCATTTTTGGGAGTCGGCAGTTTCATATGTCAGGATGAAGACAGGACAATATCCAGTTTTTATTTTTTTGGGCGTTAAAACAAGTATAATTTAAAGGCACTGATTATTAGCCCAAATATTGGCCATTAAAAGTTCAGGGTTGAAATCAGCATTATTATAACAAGCCCAGAGCCTATTGTGCTGGTCTGTATAATGGGGTTGGGCCACAGAGTGCAGGCAGGCTAGCATTGTTTTAACCTACAGCTAAAGCTCTTCTCCATATAAGGCCTGCTGGGTATAAATAAGACCAAGAGGCCCTCTATCCATAGGGGCGAAGAAGACAGAGGAGAGATGTGGGAGAGAGAGAGAGAGAGAGATGTGGTAGAGAGAGAGAGAGAGATGTGGGAGAGAGAGAGAGAGATGTGGGAGAGAGAGAGAGAGATGTGGGAGAGAGAGAGAGAGATGTGGGAGGGAGAGAGAGAGATGTGGTAGAGAGAGAGAGAGATGTGGTAGAGAGAGAGAGAGAGAGAGAGAGAGAGAGAGAGAGAGAGAGAGAGAGAGAGAATTATGCACTGATGTAGAAAAGAGTGGGAATAGGGGTTGGAGAGGTAGAATGTTCCCAATGTTTTGAGTTCCTTCTCAGCAAGTCACCACCTGCTCTGTTGACTGGGAGGGCCTGTCGACTGTGGGAGAGTGGAGTATGTGTCTTTGTTTTTCTTTTACCTTGATATCAGTCATGAACATTAAGAAATAAAGACTTCCTGGCAGTCCTCGCTGTTGGTAAGTGGTTAGTTTATGGTTTAGACTTTGGTTTAAAGTTGAGATTACAAAACAGATAAGTTTGTCAATGGATGTCAGTTCAAGTAATAGGAAGCTAATGAATAGAAGAACTACACTGTAAAAGCACACATGCTATGCAGCGTGAGTATGTGGTAGTCGTTCTATTCAGTAAGCAATGACGGTGAGTCAGGATGCACAATACCAGGAGAAACAACTGAAGCAGCCAAATGGAATTCAGCCGTCATTTATTTGATTAGTTACGCTCCTGCTTATCCTACTGTGGGATGTCAAAATGTCTTCTGTGAAAAAGGTCCCTTAGACAGTGTAGATGACCATTTAGAACTGCTTCTGTACTTCTGTATATGTAGGCAAACTGACCGTGAAGTAGGGCTGAAACGATTCCTCGAGTAACTCGAATAATTCGATTACTAAAAATCCTCGATGCAAAATGATTTGCCTCGAAGCGTCGTTTAATCAATGTTGTATCGCTCACGGTGTTTCCGCACGGATGATTATTACTGCCGCCCTACCGTGAAGTGTCAAACTTGTTGACCTCGTACAGTGCCTGTGTCACGTTGACAACACCAGCTGTGAAAACCCCAAGTTTAAAATAGGGTGTTAATTTAAAAGCAGTGTTTTGTGTTTGGAGCCTCGTATCTGAGGTTATAATCAGCCTGAAGATTCTGTTGAAGAGCTGGTACCAGCTTCCTCACAGAAAGATTCAACCGCTTACTCAACTCAGCCTAGGATTATGCCTTTATAGAAGACGCTAGACACTTAAGGAAATGCCTGCATGACCAAAGTGCTGCCCCGGTGGAAAAGTGGGTGTGTATGTGTGTGAAGGACAGGGAGTGACTCCATACTTGGTGTGTATGTGTGTGTGAATTTAAAAAAAAAAAAACTATAGCCCAGTTTCCCATAATAACTTAATTTCTCACATCTGTTCACAGTGGAAACATCTCACTCTGCTATGGTCACACACTGGTGATTCAGTTAACCCAGAACTGAGAGAGAGAGAGAGAGAGAGAGAGAGAGAGAGAGAGAGAGAGAGAGAGAGAGAGAGAGAGAGAGAGAGAGAGAGAGAGAGAGAGAGAGAGAGAGAGAGAGAGAGAGAGAGAGAGAGAGAGAGAGAGAGAGAGAGAGAGAGAGAGAGAGAGAGGCCCCTGGGAACCCCCTTGTGTCAGTATTTAGTGCTGGGCCACCATAAGTTGACAGGCCGCAGGTTACGTCAAAAAACCCACACACACGCACACACTCCCATTCATGCACCCTCATTTAATATCTTAATTCGTCGTTACTGTGACACACCATCTGTCATCAACTTCCTGCCTCTCATCCTCTTTTTCTGACACTTCTCTTTCACCGTATTTCACTCTCTCTCTTCTGCCCTCTCGTCTCTGTTCCCCGACTCTTGTTTGCCGCCCACACGGCTTGCATTCTTTTGCTCTGACATCACAGCCGCCCTGCTCTGCCATTTGTTTTTTCTCTTTATTTTTTTGGTCTAATTCTCTTTGGTCCCTCGCCCCTTTTGTCAGTCCTGGATCCCTCCCTCCCTCCCTACCCTCTTGACATTTAATTAGTTTAAATATTGGAAATGAACCATCAAGGTTGGGTGATAAGAAGACAAGACCTAAAGCAAGAGATTGTTGATATCTTGTACCAATGTGTGAGGGTGAAACAGTGAAAAATGGGAAAGGAGAGTAAGGGTAACAGCGTGGAAGGGAGGAAAGGGAGAGGTGAAGGCAGGAGATGATGGTGGAATGGTCAGAATCTTGTTTGCATGAGTGTGTTTAGGTTGGTGGGGGTTATGTGCAGATTTACAGTGACTTTGAGCAGGCTTTTAACGGTTCAAAGGGGCACTTTAAGACACTTTGTATTTTCTTTATTCTTTGATTTGTAGCCAGGGGTTAAGGTTTAATCCATATCTGGCTTTTCTCTCACAGCTCACATTGACAGTTTTATTCCATGGCAAAGACAGGCCAAAGGTTCATGCAATAGTGCTGTTAAAGCTATTGTAAAGACTTGTATTACTAATGATTACAAGGCTAGCTTTGTTAGGCTAATGTAAAGTATCAATATACAAAAACAGCCAGAGAAAGACATTTATGAAGGAGATGACTGTGTGTAACCTGTGACCTGATGCTTTGTAATGCTTAGGGGGATGCACAAAATTGACAAACCTGATTGCAAGTCATTCCACTTTCCGTTTCAATGCTCCTTTCATTGAGTATTGCATATGGTTAAGTTTGATCTACCAGAGACAGGCGTGCTTGGTAGATTATTGGACAATATTTCAACACATAACAGCTAAGTTGCCAAAAGAAGCCAACATACACCCTTTAACATAACTTATAACTGAGCTTAGAGGAGTAGACATATTGCTTTTGGTTGAAAGCCAGCTATAGTGTAATTCTGCCCACTGGGACTGAGGTTTTAGATGACATGTAAAATGATTGTTGATCATGTTGTAATAGAGACGGGTGGAGTCATCATATGGACTGTACTTTACTGTCATTATCCTTTATAGAGGACATCAGTGTTTCCCTTGCTTTGCGGAAGACTAAGGTGCGCGTATTTGACTGGAGGTTTAGGCATCCATTCTCAAGAAAATGTTACGTTTTCACTATAAAAAATGCAATTGCCCTAGCATTTTGTGTCTCTCCGTGGGATTTTGTCTCTTTGTGGTCATTTGGCGTCCATATGTAGTCGTTTTTTTGTCCCTTTGTGTTAGTTTTGCGTCTCTTTTATACATCGTTTTGGACTGTTATTATTCCCATATGTGTGTCTAAAATGTTGGAAAAGCTAGAGCAGATAATAAATAACACTCAAAAAGCTTAAAGACAAAACTTGCTAAAGAAGACCAACTACAATCATTAGATCTTTTAGTTGCATTCATTTGGCTTAGGTGCTGCCCAAAACGGCTCAGGTGCTGCAACCTAACCTCACAATGGCAGGGAAAACCCTGGACATCACTGTAGAGGGGAGTTTTGTTTGATATATTTCAACCACCCTTCTACATATTCTAGCATTCAGTATATGCTACTTATTGTTCCATCTCACTTAGGGCTGGGTGATATGGAGAAACTCAAATATCACGATATTTTTGACCAAATACCTCGATATCGATACCGCAACGATATTGTAGTGTTGACTATTGGTGCTTTCACAAAATATTTACAGAATGAGATTTTTGATAAATAATCATCAGTAATGTGGATATAATGACTAAGTGGGTAAATGCAAATAATAGAACAGTTACAACAGTCTGGTAAGTTCAGAAAATGACATAACTTCACTGTAATGCAGCCTTTAAAACCAGGAAAAGACAACACTTATGTCATATTACGATATCCAAAATCTAAGACGATATCTAGTCTCATATCACGATATTGATATAATATTGATATATTGCCCAGCTCTAATCCCAGGCTAATCCTCTTGGCACCATTGATGATTTTGGTTTATAGTGTTAAATAGCAACAAGTACTGGTCCCATGTTGCATTAGCAATGTCATAGCCTAGTATATATTAGCATCCCAGTTTACGCCTAGGATTCATCAGTCTTATGAAACCTTTACAGGCTGAGAATGAACCCATGCAACCTTGTGATGAAGGGTGTGCTCAACATGATGCAACAGTACAGCATTGATAGAGATCTCAATAGCTTATAAGTCATGTCAGAGCTTTGGCTAACTCTAGGCTTTCACTGATATAGGATTTTGAAGGTTGATACAGATTTGAGCTTGAAGCTGCTTACAGCAATCTGTATTTTAGGATATTCAGTGTCTTTAACGTTTATTGTTTTTATACAAATTCCCACTACCCATAAAAATCCAATTTTGTTATTAGGAGTATAACAAGGCACTAGTGCTTTTCGCTGAAACCCAGTTATTTCTAAATTGTTTCTTAGTGTTTCTTATGTGTGTCCTTGAAGCTTATAAAACGTGTTGAGTGCATTTCCTTGCTCATAAAACCTTTTGAAAAGTGGTTGTTACTTAGTAGTAGTTTTTTTATTTTAAATTGTGCATTGCTTTCATCCATGTGTACTTGCTTGCAGTCTTTTTACAGCCTTTCTTGCTACATTACTGCTACCAACTGTAGATCAGTGAAATAGCATGAAACTGATGGCAGGAAGTCCGTCACATCTCTAGCGCAGCATGTGTGTCCTTATACAAACAAAACACGGACACATTCTGCTAAATAAGGTCAGTATCTGTGCCACTAACGATCGGGCGTATCCGGTCAGTGCATCCCCAATGTCTACTGAAAGACCAATATCTGCCTGGTGTAAGAGCAAACAATGCCATGGCCTAATACTAGTAAAAGTGAAAGGTCATGCCTCTGTAGTATTTAAAGATGTTGTTCCTCCTGGCTCTTGGTTTGTTAAATGGAGAAAGAACATACTTAACATGTACAACATATCTAGCATTAGTAGGTTGCACATATTAAAATGGGGAAGTCTTCTGTATTCAGTCTGTGAGCAATGTGTTCTCATAGCACAACTTTATTAAGCAATATTTGGTGCACATGAGTCATTAGTATGGGCTCAGAGTTTGACCTCATTGAATTGAACAAATGAACGAATGATCCAAAGACAACATGGCATGGAGTTAGAGAGAGGAAATATCACACATTCTTTAGCTGTACTAAAGCTGCAAGCAAGAGAAGACAGTATTGCAGATGATCCTTCTACAGGCCAAGTCACACCAATGCAGTACTCTTATTAGCTTCTTATAAATATGGCAGATTAGTGTGGCATGATGACACATTCCCAAGCCTTATTTCTGGACTGTATGGGCAATGGAGGGAAAGTGGAAAATTGCTATATATATCCAAGATAACTCTGAACAAACTTAGAGAGAGAGAGAGAGAGAGAGAGAGAGAGAGAGAGAGAGAGAGAGAGAGAGAGAGAGGGGTCAAGTTCCCATTTCTGATTTCCCACGGAGTCAAGGTCACATGCATTTCCCTGAAAGTGGTCAGGGGGATTCAAGCCTGTTTTCCCTTCCCTCAATCTAAATAACATGATGTTTAATTTGGTGTTACCAAAGGGGTGTGGGTGGCTGGTTACGAACATCAACATAGGCTGTGCTTTGAATAGGAGTTTTTGGCTTCTTTTAATGACACACACAGAGTATTTGGGAAACCCTGCGAACAATGACCCTGACAGTCCTCCTATGTAAATAAAATAACACATTTTGTTGCACCTGCTTTGGCACTGCTTGCCAAAAGGTTGCAAATGGCATCAGAGCCTGTAGTTGTAAAACTCTTCTGCTGGCAATCTATGTAATGCCCACTTACCCCTAAAGGGTTAACTTTGGATGTAAGTGATACAGAAGTGGGATAAGAAAAGTGGGTAAGAAAGGGTTAAAGTCTGACAGCTGAGTGAGATCCTGGTGGTCAGATATAGCCCCTCCTTCCTCCAACGCTGCACAAGTATGCTGCCTCAGCATGAGCCTGCAGAAACGCACACACTCAGGAAGACACCTTTACAGTCTGCACACTTGCCACAAAAACTGAAGTTTTAGCCAGAGACATTAGCACGGATGAACAAACGGATGAATCTAGTTGATATGTTGGGTGTTTTAACAACTGCAACCCTCTATCTTCTCATGTATCTTAGCCTGTTTCCTGCCGTCTGTCGAGAGAGAGAGAGAGAGAGAGAGAGAGAGAGATATTACTCAGATTCCTGCAGCAGGGGCTCTGATTATACTGGCAATGAAGATAAAGAGAAAGGGGGGGAATCCAAAGGAGAAGTACAAAGTTTAATCTCTGACATGGACACTGCTAAGTCCTGTACAAAGTGTGTGATTTCCATAGGTCACTCGCTGTGAGCATGCAGGGAGATGGGGGTTATTTTCAGGCATTTTAATGTCTGCCTCAGCAGAAACCTAATGGCTCCTTATTGAGTTTCATTTAAAATGGGGGGTGACCAGTAGAGGGCATTGTGAACAAGATAGAGAGAGTATGTGTGTGTGTGTTTATCTTCAGTCGTCCTTGTTATCCCAGGGTGTGTTCTCCCACATTGTCCCTATAGTACTCTTTGATAAGAGATGGAAGTTACACATGCTCTCTGTCTGTGAATGAGTCCAGTGACCCGTTTTGCTGCTGTTGCCGTTAGGGCTGCACAATTTGACGGAAATATATGATATGCGATAACAATGTTGAATAGCGTGATAACGATATTACATGCGATACGTGACAGCCTTTTGCGATATGTTTATTGTGCAAGTTGATATTGCGATGACAATAAAAAAAAAAAAAACAATGTATTGTGCAGCCCTAATTTCCCTCCACTTTTATCTGATTCTTCATAGCTAGGTGGTTTGTGCTGCTGTGAAGAATGTAAGAGTAAATTAAAATTGGGTTCTTTTACTCAATTTACTGTTTTGTAAAGAACCTTTGTGCTATCCGAAAACCCCTCGAAGGATGTTTTCTTTTTCTTGGTCAGAGTGGAGGAGCTGAATAGAAGCATTTATAGAATGACCTTGCCCAAGACTTTACCTGAGCTCTGTGAGCCTCGGAGCTGATGAGGACAGGGGACGGCTGTTCAAATTTCTGAAACAAGACAGATTAAACCCATTCTCTGCCTCTACGTTTACCTGCACTCATATATTCCCTCATTTACTTGTTCTTTTCTTCCTCATTTCCAACTTTTCTAAACTCTACTCTCTACTTTTCCATCAGCTCCTTTTTATTATTATTATTATACTCCTATCATGATAGAAACCCTTCTGCACATACACAGTTCTCTTTTTTTTCAGGTGTGTGTTGGCAAAAGATTAAGATATCTAAAATGGACTAAAGACGTGGAATATACAGTACCAGCAAGCGCCACATCTTTGGATTTATGGGCCTATTCTCTTAGATCAGCAGGAAGGAGCGAGTCATCCTAATGAGGCCTATAAAAGCTTGCTTTCCTGCTGCTTTGCTCTTTGATGCCTCTTCCACCACAGACTAGAATGCCCCACTGTCCAGCATCAGGAACTCTTGAGATCTCTTTCATGTGTACATTTTTTATCCGAAAATGTGTGAAGATTGACAGATATGAGAGAGAGTGGTATCTATCTTATCATCTAACTCTTAGTAAGAAAGCTAGTAAGTGTTTTTTTCCCCAAAATGGATAACTGTCCCTTTTTAGTTGGGGACGCCCAAGTTCAAATGGCATTCTCACGTCAACAAAAACTAAATTAAACAGACATCAGGCTTCAAGCTATCCCTCATTAATGTCTATGTATAAGTCTGGCAACTGTAGTGGAAACTTGTCTTCCTCTTTGTTCTCAGCAACACACCCGCATTGCCTGTAAGATGTCAGTTGTTATTAGTGTTAACAAGCAAATGCATTAGACTGCTGAGGTCTTTGATCTGCAGCGAGTTGGTGTGTATGTGTGTGTGCGCAGCACTGGTCTGGAGTAATTACACTCCCTGTAATGATATTGGACTAATGATAAGTCCTTGTGCTTGCATGTGTGCATCATGGTATACACGTTATATGTGTGTGTGTGTGTGTGTGTGTGTGTGTGTGTTTTGTGTGAGCTAGATGCAATAAGCATTAAGAGCTGTATTTATGACAGTGGTACTCTTGGCTGCCTGTCTGGTTTCTGCTTTAGCTTGTAAATCGCAGAGTGGGGAGGGAAGAAAAAGGAAACTCTTTTTGCTCAAATAGATTATTTATTGGCTCATGCTGCATTTACTTTTAGTTTCCCTTTTTCACACAAGCACGCTTGGATCCACACACACACTTTAGCCCTTTGGCATCAGGACACATTTTTTCCTTTCTCATCTTTTTCTCTCTCCAGGGGTGGTTACGGCCAGATGTGTGTGCATATGATAGGAGATGTGTTCGCTCTCTTATACCCTTCCTTCTCTTAAGAGCAGAGAGAGAAAAGGAGAGGCACTATGGTACGTTTCTTAGCATATATGCCTGTTGGATTGAGGAGAGGGGGACAAGGAAAAAAAGCAAAGAGAGAGGGAAGGAGGGGGTTATATGTCACCCAACACAGGGACCTATTTCCTCTGGAGGGAGGGAGAAGAAAACTGGGTGAACAAGTGGCGAGCAAGAGAGTCATAGTGAGGTGTGTGCCTGTGTGAGCAGCAGTAAGAGGAGAAGCTATGGCAGCTGGCTCTCAGGACGAAGGGGAGAGCCTCTAAAAACAAACTCTCGGCTAAATAGCGGTCGCGACGCGGCACTGGAGGCCACATTCTTATAGCCGGACTATCGCCGCAGTGGGAACGAAAAGCCCCTTCCAAATCACTCGAGAGCAGGGAAGGAGCCATGAAGTACAGACCTTTGGTAAGACATCCAGCCACACGTTCATCTTGCAGAAAAAAATCAGTCAGAACGTGGACAAATCAAAGCACCTTCTGATGGTTTAGTGTTCGGCGAGAATTGGTTGTCTACACATGCAGGTTTGCATTCAAGAGTGTGAAAGGTAAGGAGTTATGTGAGAGATGGGTTCACTTTTGGTCAGGCTATTGAGGTGGGAGATGGAGTTTATTGGAATGGAAGAGGGAGAATGTGTAATGAGTACCTACGGTGGCATTTACATATGTGTAGAAACCTTGACAGTGTGCTCTTGAACTGACATACAGTAGGTGAGAGAGAGGCAGGTGAAAGTTAGAGCCATAATAGCAACATTGCTTACCTTAACTGTTACCTCCTTGATCTCAGCATCCTTCTTCACCTTGACTCTGTATTTGTCATGTTAATGTCAAAGCTATTTGAATTTGAATGTGTTTGATGTCCGAGAAGGCGTGTGTGTGTGTGTGTGTGTGTGTGTGTGTGTGTGTGTGTGTGTGTGTGTGTGTTAGAAATTGAGATAGATTATCTGTATCGGCGTTTTATTTGCCCAATAACCGATAAAGTCCATTCATTAAAAAGTACGCTACTTTGGCTCCACTACAGCGTTGTGTCTGTCCCTCTGCTTCGGTTTCACTTACCACTAAGTCTGAATAATGTCCCCCCCACAACACTATCTGACTATGTTTTACTGTGTATTATGTTGAAAGTTTCTAAATTATTCAATAATTGCTTTCTAAACAAAGTTTGGTGTTGGAGTTTATAACATTCCAAAATCTTAATTTTGACTTAAAGATTTTCATTTTCACTGTAAATGCATATCGGTTCCAAATATCAGTTATCGGTTTTAGGGGATTGTGTGTGTGTGTGTGTGTGTGTGCCGTCCCAGGGCGAGGCAATCACATGGTGGTGTTGTGTGGCCAGGCAGCATTCTTTGGCATTTACTGAGAGTAACATTGAGCATGTTAATGAGAAAAGTGTGTGTCGATGTATCAATGCTGAGTCGGTGATGTATTAGTATGTGAGACTTAAAACCTTTTTTGTGCTGCGTGTATTTTCTCTTACTGATAGAATATGCTGGATTGAACTCCTACAGTTAAACATGTATAGGAGTTTTTACCCTCACATTTTGGCACATGCATATGCATCCATAAGGATTTGATCTTTTTTTTTTTTTTTTTTACGAGCCTTCTCTGCTGCTACAACAGTGTGTGTGTGGGAGTTGGAGCACCGATTTGTCAGGATCGCACAATGCACTGAGAGATTCCTGACACAGTTGTCATTACTGCCAGCAGGGCATCTGCCTCCAATAGGTAGTTTATGTTGGGCTTGCCTCACTCTCCTCAGACTATCAGTCACTTTCTTGACTGTGTCACATCTAAATTGTGATGAAGTAAAAAAAAAAAAACTTCTGAATGGCTTGGTGAACTAGCCCATTGTACCTGGAATACAAATCTAAGGACTTGAGAACCTCAAAGCTATTTCTCCATGGAGTATCGTTGGTGTCGGGTAAGTTGTAATGTCTCGTAAAAATAATAAATGTATGATTTGAAGGGTAAAAGTAAAGGTAGTTACTCAACTTAAAGTAGTTACTCAACTTAAAGTAACAGAGTAAAGGATTCATGTCTGTTTAGTTAAGGTAGATGGTAACTGGAGTTTTAGTGTTAACCAGCCTGCTGTCAAAGCTACTCAGGCTTAGTGAAACCAAGGTGATACTTAGCTGCCTGTCCACTGTTATTCTAGTTGCGGGTTTTTTGTGTGCCTGTACTAATATGAGAAGTTTTTTTTATCTGTTTCTGTATCTATTTTGTATTAGTTTTAGGTGTGTGGATATTTTATTATGGAGATTGCAGTAAGTTGTGCTTTTAAAATCAGCTACCTTTTACTTTGGATGAAGTTGGTTTCAACACCATATAGCAACATGTCTGTTCTACATAAGAATATATTTGTCACTTTTATGTTATAGGTTGTAATCAGTGACCAAAATGTGATACTCCACAGTAAAGGGAAGTTGTCCGTTCACTTGCTCCCTGCCCCCTCCAGAGAGATCAAAGTTCAGGATAAGCTATAGCATGAAACACCTGGAGCTGGTAAAAATGCAGCAGAGTAGAGTAGACTTACTCAGGAACACGTAATCATGGTGGGTCTTTAGTGAAGTAGTGACCAGATATGACATGTAGAGTACTCCCAGCTGCTGGTTGTGTTGTTTTGGCCCACATGTCCTGTGGTAGGCTGGTTCATTTCTGCCGCCTACGGGGAGGCTCAGCTAGCTCGTCCCACCTGTCTGACTGCTCTGCAGAGCAGCTCCACAGACTCTTGAGATTGAAATAAACATACTCACGGCTTAGCCTTGAGGGGTGTTTCCATGGTAATCATAATCAAAACATTAATAAGCTTGGATCCTGTACAGGTGTGGAAAAATGTAAAATGCTTTAGTGTGATATATTGTCTGTGTTCAGTTCCACCTGCATTCACCTGTAACACCTGGTAATATAGCTTGCGTCCACGTAGTCGGACGTATTTTTTATTATGTTCTTAAAATGTCAATGAAAGTCAGACTGACTAATAAAATAGGGCACCATAAGCCCTTGCATGACTTCTGATGTCACACTTGGCATCATTATGACCTTACTACAATTTCACAAGGACCACATTCATGTCTCAAAAAATGGATCTAGACGTTCAGTATTTCTTCACTTCATGCACCTTTGTTTCTACCAGCTAGTGCAGAACAGATGAGAGAAGAGGAGAAATCAGTGCCAGACAACTGATTCATAGTGGAAAAATGCAGAAAAAGGGCAAAACATTCTGCGACTAGCTAACCATCTCTTCATCAGAACCACACGCTTCACTCATTTGGTTGCAATCATAGTTTCACAAATCATGTGAAACAGTAGTCGAAAGACGTTGGATGCGAGTTTATTTTCAGGACTGACTGCTGCACCTGACCTTTTTGGATATTTAACCTGAAGCCTTCTCATTTGCAAAAATGTAACCTATTTCCAGTTGGTTTAAGCGCACCAGGGCCTGATTTGTTTGTTAGCTCTTTAAATCCCTTTTCAGTCTGAGAAAGACATACTGCATGCAGGCCTGCTATATGTGGCCGTGTGTCATACAAAGTAAAATAATTGAACATACCCTGATATCAGTCCATTGTTAGAAATGAGACTTAGTATTGACTTTGTACTGACTTTGGATTGGATTGGATGAATTGGATTAGT
Source organism: Sander lucioperca (assembly GCF_008315115.2). Lineage (NCBI taxonomy): Eukaryota > Metazoa > Chordata > Actinopteri > Perciformes > Percidae > Sander > Sander lucioperca. The sequence goes on from NC_050177.1 coordinate 36,636,172, forward strand.
GCAATTCTTAAAGGGGCACTCCATCTTACTCGTTAGCACTACTATGCCTGTGCTTGAGGCTTAACAATTTTTTAACAGAAAGCTTGCATTTCCAAATCGAGGTGTGGAGTTTGAAAGAAGTGGGCGTTTAAGAATCAGAGAAGGTCTAATGAAAGACACTATAGAGTTGCGTTATGGTAAATTGAGCCTGACCCATATTAAGGACTAACAGTCAAAATATTGCGGCCTCTGCTGCTTTAATTTTGACCATGTCTTCTTAAATCTGTCTCTTGTGAGTACCCCCACTTTATGGATGCCCAATACTAAATGACTGAACTACCCTTTTAATTGTTTTAAATCCAAACAAGTAATTATTGTAGGACTGCAACTAAGGATTAATCTGTTGTTCATTTTTCCAATTGTTTAGTTTGAAAAATGACAAAAAATAGTGAAAAATGTATTCTTCAGAGTCCAAGAAGAGGTCTTGAAATTATCATTATTTTCTGTCCAACTCCCATAAAAATGGCTTACTATATCTTCATGTTTGAGAAGTTGTAACTCTTGACATGTTATGCTTGAAAAAAATATTTAATTAATTCATCATTTATCATAATTGCGGATTCATTTTATATTGCTTTACAGACACATAGAAAGATAAGACTTGCCAGTACTATTATAGTATACTAAAACATGATGTTTACACAAGTTGAGTTGAGTGACACACCTCTAAGATCCACAGCCATATTTTAATTATTTTGCTAGTGATGAACACATACAAGTTTATGGCTCCTAAATGTAGAAAAAAAACCAATGCTCTTTGTTGAAAGGTATGTATAAAGTTCAATAAAACTATTTAAGACTCAAGCTATTTAAGTGCTCAGTGTTGGTATCAGCAATGACAAAGCAGCACTGGTACAACACAACCCAACACAAAAAGCCAGTAAAGTGGAAACACTGTCAACTTGTCTTACTGCAAGCCTGGTTATGTAGGTTTAGATGGCTGTTATGTCTTAAAATTCTCATTATTATCCATCCATGCGCACTGTATGGCGCAGTGAAAGCAGCAGGTTAGGTGAGGTTTACATAAACAGTGTGACATCTGAGCTCTGTGAGCGCACCCGGGGCAACGTGAATGTCAGGCTGCTATTGTTCGCAGGCTGGCCGGATGATCAAATCCCTCTGCTTTCTCCTCCTTTTCGCAGCTTCTCTGAGATGCGGTCGCTTGTTCAACCTGTCCTGTGAAAGAGGAAGGGGGGAATAAAGGGAGGAGAGAGCATAGTAGAAAAAAATATAGTGAGATTCAAGATGTAAGTGATTAAAATAGGTGGCAAAAAATACTAGGTGGCATGAGGGACAGTTAAATAGTATTTTGGACACAATGACAGCGTGGTGATGTTTAGCTGGTGTAATGTTGATTTGATAGTGACGAGGTGAAATGTCAAGAGTCAGAGGATCATCAAAGTGATTGCAATTCATCCTGATGGGAACATGAATGTCTGTAACAGATTTCCTGAAAATCCATCCAATAGTTTCTGAGACATTTCACTCAAAAAGTGTCAACCTTATGGTGGTTCTAGAGGAAAAGTCTGGGGATTACCAAAGTCAGTAGGATTCATCGTCTCGGACCCATGAAATTCCATTCAACAGATTTTTCAGTCGGGACCAAAGTGGGGACCTGACCGATATTGCCATCCCAAGTAACATTGGAAAATGATACCCAGCCCTAATTACTCTCTGCGGTAAACATTTTTTTGACATACAGAACTCCTGGTGTTGTATAAATTCCTCTAGGGTTTTGTTGTTATTGTGGTTTGTATTGTGAGAAGATGTGGAGCTGAAGAATGGATGAGAGAGGTAGATACATAAGGAAGATCGGGCATCGGTGTGGTAGAGAGGATTGTTTTAGACTAATCTACTCTACTGGGCAGATACTTGTTTTTGGAAAAACTTAATCAGCCAATTGCTCTTCTTAACGTCTGATATGAATAATGTGCTTCTGTTCGTTGGTTTACATATTTATTGGTACCTGCCCTCAAAAACTCATACGAGTCAGACACTAATAGAGGTAGAGGTCTTAGCAGAGAGTCGTACCTCTTCAGGTCTCCTCCTGCTAATTTGGCTCCAAGCTACCTTGTTTGCTGCACAAGATTTGGAAAACATGACGACATGTACTGTAGGAACTGGGTAGGCACGTACTTGGCGTGTTCCTGAGACCGGGTGGAGGGCCGGTGTGCGACACTACACACAGGAAAGCCAAACAGTGAAAGCGACATTGGGAAACAATGAAGTAATGGAGAGAGAGGGCGAGAGACTGTAACAAGGAGTTAAAGTGACTGAGAAATAGAATGTATAGAGGAGGAAGAAAAGGGGAGAGGTGAGGAAACAAGGCTCTGCTTTCTTTCTTCCCTGGCGCCATAATATTTGGAGGGATTTGTAATAAACCATGACATCTTAATGTAAATGTCAGTTTTGCTACACCTAACAGTGATTTTAACCTGTTCCAAGATGATGAATCTTTACTTTTGGTCTAAACACCCGCTGTCTTGCAATTCTTTCCCAGGAAAAAATCCTCTGCTCCACAGGAAGTCATATGTTTCATATGTTTCCAGCTGCAGCAACAGCAGCAGTGTGTTTGGATGAAGAAAAAGAAGTGGGTAGTTAGCATTAGCAGCAATAGCTAAAATAGCTGGACAGAGAAGTACAGAAATCCCCAGAAAAACCACGAAGAGGTCAAAAATACCAGACATACTGTACTTTGTGATTGACAGGTGAGAACTGCAGCGACTGGTAACAAGGAATGTTAGAGTCACACTCACTCACCTCTCAGGGTTTACACACACACACACACACACACACACACACACACACACACACACACACACACACACACAGCTGCAGTTTCATTGCTTTCTGTAGAGATGTGTGAAACAATAGGTCACCAGAGCTCATGGCGTCCAGGGGTGAGAGAAACAAGGATGTATGGGATGTGGGACACGGGAAGTCACACATGCCTGCATTAAAAGTTGAACATAAAATACTACTTCTATTGATACCACACTGATTCAATGCATTCCAAAGTTTTTTGCTCCCCCGTTTCCAGTCCCGGTTGATTTGGCAACACCCGTGTTTACTCTGGTAACAGTGCGTGTGGTTTAATACTACAGCAAACAGCAGTTGTTCATTGACAATTAAAGCCACCCAGTGTTTTGTCAGTTGAATGATTTTCATGTGATGCAGCAGCAGTAAGAAATGCTGTGTTTAGCATTAGCCGTATCAATTGTATTAATAATAATACAGTATAGGGTCAGAAATGGGGTTTGAGTTCATGAAAATCCTAATGATTTGAACTTTTACCCTTAATGCAACCATTAGGCTTTGAGTCTATTGTTATCCACACCTACCATTCCTCTTAGTGTCAGCCTCCTTTCCTCATCACTCTTCTTGATGCGTTGTTTGCCTTGAAGCAGCATTTAGTTCTCTTCAAGGTGAACTAAATGCATCTGTAAAAGCTCCACAGGTGCTAAAGAAGCCTACAGTGAATGTAGCTGATGTGTATTAAAAAGGTTTATCCATTGCATATTCTACAAGTATTTCTAGTCACTTTAATGTTGGAATTGTACAAATATATATCTTTAGGCCTTGTAAAACCTAAAGAGATGAAATCAAATTGTCCACATTTTGGATTTGTGCCATTGTTGTGTCCTTGTGAGGACCATTGCACACTAACACACATGCTCACAGTTGTTACAGCCTGGATTAAAGAGTAAAAGTGGGGCACAGATGAATTGAAAGTTTGAGTCATCATCAGATCATAAAGATGAGAGGTGAGTCATCTCTAACAGCCTCCCACTTAGCCGGGCCACTGGCCTCTTTGAGAGGCAGTAAAGATAAAGTGCAGGGGTGGTTCAGTTAATCAAAGAGCATACACATAACCTGCTAATGTTATTAGGTTCATTGTTACCTGCTGGGGTGGCAGTTCTGCCTCCTTTAGGTGGACTTACAGACACAGATCAAGGTCCACACCAGTGTCCCATGGCTTCTCCCCATGTGTGAAGCACCATGATTCCCCTTTGGAACCCAGGATCAAACCTCATCATGCACACAAAATGAAATCTTATCAAGATGATGTGCATGTGTTCTGAATCTGCAGTGAAAAGACAGGCTATGCAGTGATTGAATGGGGTCGGTGTTGTGTTATTGAGGGCGCTGCTGTGTGGAATTTCAGGGAGTATTGTTAACTTTCCAGTCGAGTGGGCAGGACTGGAGTCATAACCTGGCATCCACCATCTTCTCTTCCCCAAGTTTTTTCTTTTCTTTCTCTAACACCTCTCTTCTCTGTATTTTTCTCTCCCGTCTCACCTCGCGCTAATTAATATGTTCTCTCGTCCCTCAAGCTTTCTCTTCTCCTCCTTTAACCATCTCTTCTTTGTAGTCTCCTGAGAGATAGAGACTACTGTACTGCTTAGCACGACAACAACACCTGCTGTACTTTGTGTGTGTGGTGTGTGTGGTGTGTGTGGTGTGTGTGTGTGTGTGTGTGTGTGTGTGTGTGTGTGTGTGTGTGTGTTTTGTCTGTCTGTGCGCAGGTTGTCCCTGCCTCTACCCTCAGCACAAAGTTGAGTTGGTTTTAGATCTGTCCAACTCAGAGCATGTTAAACATGGATGTGGGTGACATTCGCAATCTTATGCGTAAAACTCAAGTCTCTATTTTAGAAAAAGGCTTCCTGGGCATGCGATTTGATCAGCCAAATGATGTAAGTGTTGTTTTTCTAAATTTGTGCTGTATATTTTTAGATATGTGCAATCTGGTTGGGGAACTTTGGTTGAAGTGATACATTTTCCACCCACATCTGGGTTTGACTCTATCTTAATTTTTAGAGGTGGTAAGATCACTTAGGGGCTAAACATAAAATCTCCTCTTTATGTTTTTGTATGTGTTTTGAATGAATGCGAGGTCTGTGAATGGCTTTTAGACTTTAAACAGATATTGGTCTGAATGTGCTCTATTGTAGGTTTGAAACCTGTGGGGACTTTCTCTAAGTCCTAAAAGATGTGATGAGAGCTTATGGGACAGGAAGGACTAATGATGTGCTTACAAATAGTTATACTAACAAATTTTGATTGAACTAATTTTTGGATTAAAGATGATGACAGCCAATAATTTGGCCTACTAAGAGCCTGGGTCTGGCGAGGTTTCTTCCTAAAAGGAGTTTTTCCTCGCCACTGTCGCACTAAATGCTTGCTCTTGGGGGAATTACTAGAATTTTTGGGACTTTGTAAATTATAGAGTGTGGTCTAGACCTACTCTATCTGTAAAGTGTCTCGAGATAACTCCTGTTATGATTTGATACTATAAATAAAATTGAATTGAATTGAATTTAGAACTGAAATGCTTAGGCCCCTAATTGATTAGTTGTTTGACAGAAAAGTAATCGGCAAATATTTTGATAATTGATTAATCATTTCAGTCATTTTTCAAGCAAAAAAACATGAACTCTCTTGTTACAGTTTCTCCAATGTGCGGATTTGCTGTTCTTCTTTGAGTTTATGACAATACCGTGCAGCCTCCGTCTGTGTCTTCACAGAATGCCTTCAGGCACAATATTTAGTGTGGGCCACCTGCGTTTTGGCAGCACTCAGGCCTAACACACAATCACTCTTACATGCGGAAAATAGAAGAAAAGAGACTTGAAAATGAATGATGTTCGGGTCATGTTTACACAAGTAAGGTTTGAGTAAAACGCAAGACATTATGCAGCCAGTGTAGACAGCTGGGCTGATTAAAATAGAAGCGTATCTGTCCCATCAGACACAGACTCTTTTTTCAATTATTCCGTAATCACAGTTCAGTGAGAAACTGTTCATACCTACCTATAGTCATCTGTCTCCTAGTTGGTGCAACACTGATTAATGATTTCAACTGCTGGTTTCTTCTAGTCCTCTCATTCCTTCTTTCCTAATAAGGATGGATTATGTGAGCATGATGTGTAGCTTTTGTTTTTTTTTCGGTCCCTCCCTCTCCCTTCTTCATTTCTCTTATTTGTAGGACAAGCAGAGTTTGGTTGATGAAGTGTTACACCACACAGGTTATGTTGTTACGTTCAGTCACTAACCCAACCTACTCCCTGCTTGTCCTCCTCTAGGTGGTGGCGAGTGACGGGGTGCGGGCTATGATGGAGTCGGCCCTGACAGCCAGAGACCGGGTGGGCGTGCAGGACTTTGTCCTGCTGGAGAACTTCACCAGCGAGGCCGCCTTCATAGAGAACCTGCGCAAACGCTTCAAAGAGAACCTCATCTATGTGAGTGGGTATAGTGAGAAGGGTGGGGCTTTAATGCTGCATGTGTTTGTATTACTGTAGAGCCTGACAAATTCTAATTTCCAGGTTGATATTGGAATGAGATACTAAATACATAAAATATACACATTAATACAGATTTCATTAAATTTGGATATTATAGAATTGTGACCAAGATGTATAATGAGCAGAATGTTGTACATTTGTAAAATGAACCTGTCACTGCTCTTTGTGTATTAACTATATGTATGTAGTGGGGACAGTATTTCTAAAGTTCCCCCAACATATCTTATCTTTTGCATTTTTCTACTGTAATTATTTTTACTTAGTGGCCGACATATGTGCTCGTGTTTCTGCTTTTTATGGTAAAGTGTCATATTTAACTTGTTTAACAATATAGCAGAAACGGAGACAAAAGTGGTCAGTATCATTTAATCCACAGACGTGTCTGGATTACATTGACACTGACTGTGACAATTTGCCACCTACAGTTTGTTTTCTTCGCTTAGTCCCAGTCCCAGTGAAAAATCTAACTTATTTAATTTGCATACATGGTTCAGTTTGCTGCACATCGCAGAGTAAAGGACCAGAGTAAAAAAAGAGATTTGGAGACTTTATTCAAAATAGATGACAGAATGCCCTATAAGCCTCTCCTCAGACCATTCTAACATTGACCTTTGGGATGGTTTCCTGTAGTCGATTAGGATTATACTGTATTTTCACTACAATAAGCAGTGTTATGTTTAACTTGGAAGAAGGCCAAGACCTGTGGATGATGCAGACAGCTGTTTGGTCTTACCTCAATTTGAATCTTCTTACTGCAGAATTACTCAACAAAGTACAGGGGTAAATCTTGAATTAAATACACTGACACAGCTAATGTTGACCTGTCAAAAGGTGATAGACGCAGGAGTGTCAAACTCAGCTTCCCTAAGGGCCACACTAGAAAATGAGAACCACATCAAGGGAGAGACATAGAGTTTATTGCTTTTATGTCATGGGAAAAGTCAAATATCTTTGACTGTATTATTGCATGTCTCACATAGGCTTCTCACTTACAGTTTGGTCGACAAAAATGTCAAAGAAAATGCCAAAAACGTTTGGAAAAAGCATCAAAAATGTCGAAAAAAAATGTTGTGAAAAGTGACAAAAAGTAGGTGGGCCAAAATATATTGTGAACCTAAATGTATATGGGCCGGATTTGGCCCACGGGCCTTGAGTTTGACACGTGTGTGATAGAGTCTTTGTCATATGAATGTAGTGTGACTGTATGTTCCCTCTCCATCAGACATACATTGGTTCAGTGCTAGTGTCAGTTAACCCATACAAAGACCTGGAGATCTACACCAAGAACCACATGGAGCGATACCGTGGAGTCAACTTCTACGAGGTCTCACCACACATGTGAGTACACGACCTCTGCACACCTTACAGTATTCAACTCACAAAGGAACACACACACAAAGTTAGGAAAGACACACAGAAATCAAATGGAGAGAAGCTGGTTTCAGCAAATACTTCTTCAGACAATCATTAAAAACAGTCCGTCATGAATGGAATGATTTATTGCACTTCTTTGCCATTACAGGTGAAACACATTTTTTTCCCCCCGATCAGCCCAAACATTGACTGCATCATTCATAGTGGACGGCATTTTTACGGTTTTTGCTCCAACACTAATAGAAGGAGCCTGTTGATGCTTTTTTAAGCTTTTCTTTTTACCCGAGGATGTGTTCCACCTGCTTTCTAAATGTTGTCACAGTGTGTATGTTTAGAGTGCACATGAATCTTTGCCCTAAGTGCCACTCTCACATAAGTCAACCAGCTACGTAATGCTCTCATGGTCTCAGACTGTTGGCAAGACGTCATGGCATGAGGCAGAGTGTTTGTTTGAAAGGTTGCCACAGGAATGGTCAGGGAATTCCCTGTTTAATCCTCCCGGACCCCATAGGTCAGCTACAAAACAATCAACTGCATTATGGAGACTTGAAGTGGCATCGTCGAAAGCATTTCGGAATCTCTCACTAGCCCTAGTCTCTCTTTACTTCGACACTTAGCGCATAGGGCCAAATGTTTTCTCTCTATCTGAGTGGAAAGAAATATGTGCTTTGGCAAATAGAGGTGGAGGGTTTGAGAGAGAAAACGGGAGGGAGAGGTGGAAAGAAAAGTAAGCAAATGATGGTACCAGGCAAGAGATTTCCTCCCTTGAGAGGGAATTCCTCTGACCTTAACCTGCCCCCCCCCCCCCCCCCTCCCCCCCCAGCCCTCCCTAATATCACACACACATACAGTACACACATAAAGTACATGATGCAGCTATGACTAAACTGGTGATTTTATCTTCCAGCTATTAGTCTGGTGTCAGAGATGTGTCCAAACAGGCTGAAACAACATAGCAGTGCTGATAACAGCAACAGAGCTGACAAATGATACTGTAACTAAAACATGTTTGCTCCACACTGGACTTTATGGTTCATACTGGTGTCTTTCCATGTTCACACACTATGAGATGCTGTCATTTGTTTACATTCAGATTCAAGTTTTCCAAGAGATTTTGTTGTTTTGTTGGCACACTGTAGATTGTGTAACTGTACATTTCTATTTTACCCATTCATTCAGTTCAGTTTAGAAATGTTAAGCATAAACTCAATATTTAATGGTTTATTTTCTTTTCTTTAATTATGTGCTAACTATTTGACTGTTATTGGCTTTTCTGTACCCACTGTAAACTATTTTGTACACCAAATGTTTGGAGCCTGAGGCCTGTTTGTTGTTCAGTTTTCTCCTACTCTTCTCAACATCCTGCTATACATCTGCCTGATCATGTCTCTCCTTCCACTCCTCCAGCTATGCAGTGGCAGACAACTCGTACCGCTCCATGAGGACAGAGAGAAAAGACCAGTGCATCCTGATCTCTGGGGAGAGTGGCGCTGGGAAGACGGAGGCGTCAAAGAAGATCCTGCAGTATTACGCCTTCACCTGTCCAGCCAGCGAGCAGGTGCAGACCATCAAAGACCGCCTGCTGCAGTCCAACCCTGTGCTGGAGGTGAGATGCCACGGCACTATATTAATCTATGGTACCACACCGAGAGCGAAGCTGTTCAGCATATTGGATTTGTGGTTTGAAATCTGTCTAATGTTGTTATTCTCTATCGAGTGCTATCTTTTTTTAGAGCAGTATAACCAGCAGCCACTCAATAGCCTGTTTAATAAAGAGGCATTGATGTGCTTTGATTTCACTTGCAGTGAACAGTCAGTCTAAGTGTACAGTGGCCCACAGGGGTAAAAGAAAAGGACAATCCAGTTAATAACCAGTGTTTTTAGTGAGTTTTATATATGTGTGTGTGTGTGTGTGTGTGTGTGTGTGTGTGTGTGTATACATGTATGTATATGTAACCCATATATATATATTATATAAGATACATGTGATAAATATAAATGAGATACAAATATGTGGTTAATGTAGTAATAATAATAATAATAATAATAATAATAATAATAATAATAATAATAATAATAATAATTTACTGAGTTATGGAAAAGGGGTAGGATTAAATAAGTGTATACTTCTTCCTACTCCTTTTCAGACATGTCTAAGTTGGCCAATGTTACTTGTGTATTGAATGTTTTGCTTATTTGACTTATTAGCATATTTCTTTGATACTTGTTTTTTTTTTTGGGGGGGGGTGTTTTTTTTTTTTTTTTCTTTCTTTCTGCCAAATATTAAGATGCTTTCCAGATGTGTATAAGTGTGTGAGTGTACACTATGCCCTGTATTCTGTGCTTTTGTCCCAGACAAACACCGCAGGGAATCTAATGCCTGTGGCTTTCTCTTTATTTCACTGCTACCTCCTCATCTGCCATCCCGTCTTCATCACACTTTTTCTCTCTGTTCCCTGTTATCTCTCTACCTCTTAATCTTTCAATCAACACTCCTCCCCTTTCTCTCTTTTCTTCATCCCACTCTATCCTCTCCCTCTCTCCAGGCCTTTGGCAATGCCAAGACCTTGCGTAACGACAACTCAAGCCGCTTTGGCAAGTACATGGACATTCAGTTTGATTTTAAGGTGAGTAGGACAGTCTGATTTACACTGGCTACACTAACACTACATATCATGTCATCTTCATAGGAAAGCAGAATGTTGCAAGAACCACATAACATATTGTTACCTCAAAATATTGAAATCCAAACTTAATTTGGTTAATTCTGGTTTTCATGGTAACAATAACAATGTAAATCTACTTTGTTTCTGTCCCTGTATTTTTGCATAGAATCTCTGCATATGATTTTTTTTATTTTGTGTAATTATTCACATCATTCCTCCCTCATGAATCCCTTTTTTGTGGGTACACAAAATATGTTATGGACTACAAAACCCCTGTCGACCTGCATGTTCTATCAACCTACATAACGCCTCAGTACCCCAGCCTTACCCTCTCCTCCTCTTACCCTTCCTCCCCCCTCCCTTCCTGGCCTTTATCCCGTCGGCAGGGTGCCCCAGTTGGAGGCCACATCATTAACTACCTGCTGGAGAAGTCCCGTGTGGTCCACCAGAACCACGGGGAGAGGAACTTCCACATTTTCTATCAGCTGATCGAGGGAGGGGAGGAGGACCTGCTGAGAGCCCTGGGCCTGGAGAGGAACCCTCAGCAGTACCAGTACCTGGTCAAAGTAAGTATATAGTACTTGTATAGAGTTGCGAAGTTGCAGGAGCTATTTTGGAAGCTCATGGTTGCAGAAGTAAAAGTCCTATTTATTTTTCCCATGGACAATGTTACATGACTCACAGTTGAAGCACTTCTGCGGCTTGAATGGACATGAAACTCTCCGTGTTAAATCATTTGTGCAAATGACTAAGAACTCCTTTACAAAAGATCTACTTCATTGATAAAAACTTGAAGGTACAAGCCTGCATCCATAAAAACGTCAAGGTATATGTTAACTACGACGATTTAAAGGTATAATATGTATTTCTTACCGCATTAAAATGTCGACTAGACCTATGTTATATATTTTGTTGAGTTGTGCACATTTTCACAATAATTCCAACAATGTTCAACTGAGAGAAATCCGTAATTTTAATCAAGGTATCAGTCCATTACATTTGGTCGCCTGTCAGTGGCGTCATATCTCCTTTGCGCATGCGTCGCGTTGTGGTTGTCTGTCAGAAGCTGTCTATTGGTTGTTGATGAAGGATTTTAGTCATCAGATCTTAAGTTATCAGAGAAACAAGCTGAGCAAACGTTAGCGGCAGATTGGCTCGCTGCCCCTCCGAGACATCCTCTGTTCACCGAACAGTGTCGGAAAAACACTGATTTTTAACGTGAAACTTCTCGATTCAGTACTGGTTTTAACCACGGGGTCCATTTGTTTTGGAGAGGAGGAAAACTCTGCGGATATTCAGCTCCCGGTAAAAACCTCTTGGACAATAAACACTAAAAATAACCGGGAGAAGCTGACTGCAATGACCACAGTGGTTGGGACAACAACAACTCCCATGATCCCATGCTACTTCACTATGTCACCAAACTCCATCTTTTGCTATTGTTTTGATTGAGAGACTCCTAGAGGCAGAAAATGACATATTGTGCATTTAATGTAGTTTATTTTAGATGTACGGTATATATGTAAGTATAAGTATATATGTTTGTTTTTTTCTTTAATTGTTCATACATCTGCAACAAAACCAATTCATAGTCAAGTCTCAATGGAGTTATTGTCCAGCCACACCTTTGGCCCTGTAGAGAAACCTGTAGATGAATATAAATCATCTGTTAATACTGCAGCGAAGTTGCAGCAAATCTTTTTCTCACTCTTGCACTCTCTCTCTCTCTCTCTCTCTCTCTCTCTCTCTCTCTCTCTCTCTCTCTCTCTCTCTCTCTCTCTCTCTCTTTATCCTGTCATAAGCCATTGGTCTGTCCCGTGTGTGTGTGTCCCAGTGGGAGTTCTGGTTAATAAGCTCTTAGTCAGGGACTCTCAGTACAGCTAGAGGAGCTTTCCTCAGGGGGGAAATCTGGCACAAGCTGAACCCTCCCCTCGATGAACACACACACACACACACACACACACACACACCAACAGGTACCGAGCAAAAACACCTAATGTGTGTTGTGTAAATAGGTGTTTACATCACATATAAGTAGGTGTTTACATCAAATATAAATAGGTGTTTACTTTACATGTAACATCTATTTACACCATCACCTACTTCGTGGATTTTGCTGGACATGTTCATAACTTTACTAGGAATTAATATGTATTGTGTTCAGAGTGATTTATGTGTGTGTGTGTGTGTGTGTGTGTGTGTGTGTGTGTGTGTGTGTGTGTGTGTGTGCGTGTGTGTGTGTGTTTTCCAAAGGGTAACTGTCCCAAAGTGAGCTCCATCAACGATCGCAGTGATTGGAAGATGGTGAGGAAAGCCTTGACTGTGATTGGCTTCAACGAGGACGAAGTGGAGGTAAGGACCAAGTTCAATCTGTGTCAATTTTTGTTTTGTCACAAAGCAGTGTTAAGCAGTGTGTGAAGTGTAAACTTTAGAAACTTTTAGCAACTGTCTCTTTTACCCCGAAGTAAACTGCAGGTTGAAGCTATGACCTTTTCCCCTGAAATTTCAAAAGGCAGTATGAAGCTTATACACAGAATAATTTGGCATTCTCACTTCTTTTACAACTACTAAATTCTTGAAACAACAAAAGTTGAGGTTTACCCCAGACAAACTTTAACAAACATTACAACCCCCACTATGTGTGTTGCTGGCTATACATCACAGGTTTTTACTATGAAAAGTAAAGTTCTCCATGAGCCTGAGGGGGCTGAGACTGTTTCTGTTTTAGACTTACACTGTGGATGTTTGTATTTTAAAGCATTAGCTTTGTGGGTGGCTGTGATTTATATTGTGCTCTGCGTGGGAGTCTTCCTACATGCTCATGAGTCTGGGCTTGCTTTCAAAGCTTTTAAGATCTCACACTGCTTATAGAGTGGAGAGCAGGTGTACAGCTCTAGTATGATATTTGATGAGCACATTGCTACATTCCTATCCTGTTCAATTCTTAACCTTATTTTAATCAAAGCCACTCTTATCTGCCAAGTCGGTCATAAAGATAGCCTTGGCAGTAACTTCAGATCTGTATAATCTTATCCTGCTGCAGCCTGTCATCTCTTTACTTTTCTTCTCTCTGTCCTTCTCTCTCCACACATATTTGTAACAATTTATCCATCATTTTAATTCCCATATTATTCTTTCTGCTCCTTAATTTCCCTACCCCTCCTCGTCTGTGTTTTCTCTGTGTAGGAGTTGTTGAACATAATTGCCAGTGTGCTCCACCTGGGGAATGTGCAGTACGGCGGCGAAGAAGGCAATGTCTGCATCACTTCTGACACGCAGATAAAGTACCTGGCCAGGGTAAGATGCTGCATCGAGCAGGCTCATAAACACTCTTAATAGGCCAGCGGGGAGATTTTTAAAGGCCTGGGCCCGCATTTATCAAGCATCTATGACCTAAATACAGTATATATATATATATATATATATATATATATATACACACTGAATATATGCAAAACTATGATGCAAAAAATATATACATAGCTTAAATCTCATATTTCCCAATTTTCCATTTGCAAAAGAGGCTGTAAGTTAACATTGGTAAGCCTTATGAAATATGACTGTTTATATGAAATAAATGTATGTACAAATGGAAATAGTAGGTATTTTGATGCAGCTGCATAAATTATTCCAAGTCATCCTTTATTTTATTAAGCAGGTGACATTCAGGGGAAAGCAATTTATGGTTAAATAAAAGTTTTAAGTGGGCTCTCATTAGGGATCCTAACTCATGGACAATATCTGAGGCACTTTTACAGTGAAGTTTGATTTACAACTGCAGAAATTGATAGATGTTGGTCACAAAAATCATTATTTATGCCCGAACACCCTCAACACGCTCAATTTTCCAATTATACTTCATGAGACATAATCAAGAGATACCATACACAGGATGTCACTGCTGCTGAGCCGCATGACGTCTGTCTGTTTAATTGACAATTTATTTGACGTTGGCGGTGCGGTGTGCTAATGTTGTTGTGCTTTTCCAGTTGTTAGGAGTGAATGGGGCAGTGCTGACAGAGGCACTCACACACAAGAAGATAATTGCCAAGGGAGAGGAGGTAGGTTTGGATACACATTCTCATTGTAGCGCGAGTGTGTGATAGGCATTTCCTGTCTGTGTAATGTCTGGTCTGGTCCAGTGTAATTATATTGTAACTTGTCTAACTGTCGCTGCTGAACTCCGTGTAACTCTGTTATTGTCTGTCTTTGCCTGTCTCTACTTGGTCTCTCTTCTTACTGTCTGTGTGTGTGTGTTTGTGTTTGTGTGTCTTCATCAGCTGATGAGTCCGCTGAACCTAGAGCAAGCGTCATCGGCTCGGGATGCTTTATCCAAGGCGGTGTATGGACGCACCTTCACCTGGCTGGTTAACAAGATCAACGCTTCACTGACATACACGGTACACACACACACACACACACACACACACACACTCCAGTGACCATTGATGTCATTTTTTGATACATTTTTACTTCATCATGCTGTTAATTTCTCAAACTAAACCCAAACACTATCCAACACTGTAGTGCACAGCATGTTGTCTTCCCTTCATTTTATTACAGCGCAGCTCCACCTTGTGGACATTTCCACAAGGTGAACATACCTCAATATTATACAGTATAATATCAACAATATCTTAATCTTGTTTAGGGTTTAGTTATTACCGTACATACCAGGGTTAGACAAATATACTGGCTATACAATAGTATTCGCAATATACGTTCTTTTCTGAATACAGCTTTTGAAAATCGGTCAATGTGCAAAACTTGTAGTGAAATTTTTATCTTACTTCACTGCACATTTTATTCAATTTTAAATGCTGATTTTTAAGTTTTATTTGAAGGCTTTGTGTTTTAAGTAGAGTTTTCTCTTCCAAATACATATGAAGATGTCATTTGTTCTGATTCTCTTACAGGATGACTCCCACAAGAATTACTCGGTCATTGGCCTGCTGGACATCTATGGCTTTGAGGTCTTCCAGCACAACAGGTACAGTATTTATGATTTTTGTTAATGTTAAATTTAAACCTTAGCTATTTAAAAGTGAAACACATTTTAGACTTAAAGGTCCCATTCTATGCTCATTTTTAGGTTCATACTTGTATTTTGGGTTCCTACTAGAACATGCTTTAATATTTAAAAAAGCACATTATTTTTCACATTCTGTCTGTCTGAATGTATGTATATGTATATATCCCTTTAAGCCCCCCTCCCGAAAAAGCCCTGCCTGCTCTGATTGGTCAGCATTTCTCGGTATTCTGCATCTGTGCTCCCGGAGTCTCTGCACCATCAGTGCAGGCAGACAATGACTGTAATGGCACTGTAGCAGCACTTTCTACCTACATATAGTATAGTTGTGACATCACAACCGTACAGAAGTCCTGACGGCTCGTTTCTGAATAAGAGCTGTGTGCATTTCTCTGTGGATTGAGCGTTCTGATACTCTCACACTATTTATATAGCACCTCGACCTGCTTTATAATCAAACAAGAGATGGAAATCTCACTTTTTACAATAGGGGACCTTTAATTATGTTTTTTTTTTAAATTTTATTTTACATACATATCCTTTGAAACCTGAAAGTAATAGAACAAAAAGCACACAAACAAACTAACCCACACCCACAAAGCTCCAGAAATTCCCAGCAAGTGGACCTTGTGCAAGGAATTGTGTCAAACCACTATATCTAAGGTCAGAAAATGAACGGACCTTAACCTACACAGTGTTTTTTTAACCCATATTTGTATATAGTATGAATTATAATAAGACCACTGTATGTGGGTAGTATTAGTCACCCACTACCAAAATAATATGAATTGGTAAGAATTGTGTGTATCGTTGTGTTTTGCAGCTTTGAGCAGTTCTGCATCAACTACTGTAACGAGAAGCTGCAGCAGCTCTTCATTGAGCTCACCCTAAAGTCAGAGCAGGAGGAGTACGAGGCTGAAGGCATCACGGTCAGACATCATTTTCTTCTCTCCCTCAGTGTCCTCCCCCCTCTCACCCCCCGCCCACCTACATTGTTTATTCCAGATGTTCATGCACCATAGCTGCATTTACACTTGGAATCTGTATATGGATTTATGTGGAAAGGTCTTCTATTTTCCTGTGGCTCCACCTTCACCAGCTCTCTTGATTTTATTTTGACCTCCAGTCCTATTAGTCTCTGTGCACTTCTTTGGTGCTGTTTAGAAATGTAGTTTTCACTATCCATTATGAGCCATTTTCTCCTCCCACAGCCAGGGTTTAGGCTTCACAAAGAGCTCCTAATGTGATTGTGGTTGCAGTTGTGTTTTTCAATGTGAAATTGGTAATTTAATTTATCACTCTACTGTTTCACTGACGCTTTTATTTAAAATGATTTACAGTAAGTGCACATGTTTTTAGAAGATGCTGTCCCATTAGAAATTAACTCTGTTCTTTGTTTTTTTAGAGTTATGGTGTATTTTATTTATTTACAGTTAAAGTCTTAAATGAAACCTCTTAAGGAAATGACATGTCAAAAGAGGTCTGCATTGAAAGATTATAGCTAATTCAAGATCCCTGTCTTGAATGTTCTCCTCACTCGCTTCCTTTTGTCTTTGCCCCATTTCTATCACTGCGTTTATATCGTTTTGTTTTGCTTCATTGGAACAAGAGCCTCTTGTGTTTAGTCTAATATAAATGCACTGGTGGTCAGAGAGCAGGTTGTGGGAGAAACTTGGACTCACCTCTCAAAGAGCCCATTATCATCTGACATCAGGACCGTGGGCCGCACTTTTTGTCATCTCTGTGGAAATGTTGTGGCTGTTCAGTGCAAACATAACTTAACACTGCTGCACTCAGCATGTGGAGCTCTGTGTTTGTGTGTGTGTCCACATATAAGTGGGTGAGCAGCATGTCTGTGTGCCAGGATTCCTGGGATTCCGCAGATGATTGACTTTATGGTCATTCACTGTCTTAGAACGGTTGTAATTGTGTCAGGTTTAGACTAATATATTGGCCAAGATTTACTGTATGTCCCAAAAGGGTTTTTTTGGACCTCAAAGTTTGGATGGTGAGAAAAGCAGCCGGCCATGGCTCTTCAAAAAACAATTTAATTCTGTTCATTATGCCATGCAAGGCCAACTAATGCCCATGATAGGGTTTATTTATCACATATTGCTTGTGTCTTTGCAGTGGGAGCCAGTGCAGTACTTCAATAACAAAATCATCTGTGACCTGGTGGAGGAGAAGTTCAAAGGCATCATCTCCATTCTGGTGAGGAGACTCTGTGACGGCTACAAAGGTTTCACAGCGTTTGAAATTAAGATTGTATTTCAAAATGCCAAAAATATAAACTACTTAAAAGAACACAATAAGATGTCACATACAAGTAATGGTTCAACATCTTCCAACACTTAAACCCGTAAAATAACATCTTGTCGTTTTTACACGCTGGTTTTTGATTAAACATCTAGGAACGGGCATTGGAAATTAGCAATAGCTATATATGCTGTGATGCTGTACATTGGAGATTTGTTGCACAAATGTCTATGTCTAAGCATCTGTCTCTATTCAAATAAATATGAAAAAATAAAAATAGAAATAAAAACTAAACAAAAAAGATACGACGTATTGATTACTGAGCTTTAGAGGTTCAGATCTGTGAATAAGCGTATTTCCCAAAATGATGAACACTGAGAAGCAAAAACTGGTATCATCTGCTTTATAAATTTAAATAAATTGACTGCAATACAGATTTTTTGCTTTTGTAAGAAAATGGCTGATTGCTGCTCTTTTTGTCCTCCTATCACAGGATGAGGAGTGTCTGAGACCCGGAGATGCCAGTGATCTCACCTTCCTAGAGAAGCTGGAGGACACTGTGGGAGGACACGCACACTTTGTCACGTTAGTTTGATTCCTATTCTTATCTTTTTTAACGACTGCAATGCTACAAATATACCCAGAGAAGTATTGTCTAGCTGTTGACTGGCTTGTGGTACCAGACTGTAAACCATTGAATATCTGTCCAGTCCGTTTACTTTGATATTGTGTGTGTGTGTGTGTGTTTCCCTGCAGTCACAAGCTGGCTGATGCAAAGACCCGGAAGGTAATGGGCCGTGACGAATTCAGACTGCTGCATTACGCTGGAGAAGTCAACTACAATGTCAACGGTGTGTGTGTCTGTGTGTCTGTGTGCTGCTGTAAACATTGTCCATATTGAAATTATCCCTCTTCAATTTGTAACTATAAACAAGCAGATGAAGCATAGCAGCAACATCCAGTGTGACCTCAAGTCCTCGGATGTTTGGTGTTGTGGTGAATTTGGCATGGAGGTCAGGCATGCAAAACTACTTTCCATTACTAAACACCAATACCACTGGTTAAATAAAGCACATCTTCAATCCAAAACAACCTGTATACCTTTGTCGCAATGTGAAGGGAGTTAGATAAAAACTAATGATTGCTAATAAAGACCTGGTGAGAGTTACCTGCATTCTAATACTTCACATGATGAATTGAGCATTATGTACTGTAAATTTTCAGCGTAGTCATGTTATACTCACCAGTCTGCTGCTCTGAGTTTCAGACTACATTATTGTGTGGGGTTACAGGTTACATTAAGACAAAAATGCCCACTGGGTAGTATCTCCCCACTGAGTGGAAGCCAGTCCTGGATGTGTCTACATCAGAGTTTAGAGTAACAATAGCAGTTCTGTCCTGTTCAATTGGATTTGGGCAAGTTGACACTCAAGTTTGCACACACACATTGGTTAGTCCTAGGCTTGGGCAGTATCTATTTTTTCATACCTTCTTACCTTCTTGGCATTTCACTGGGGTATACGGTATATAACTGTAATTGTGTAAAAATCTGAGCAAAACTCTATGGAGCAGCCTGTCACTAATGAGAATAGCTGGTCCACCTTAAAGGTCAGTCCACCTTAAGTTTGCGATCCTGGGCCGAAGTTGTCGCTAACTTCAGGGCTAACCCCCGTCACTTTAATCTGCAGGTTGCAAGCAAGACACGGGAACTTGGCTCAGATCTTGAGGAGTTTTAGCATTTATTCACCGACAAAAACTTCAACGTTACACTCGCACACACACACACACACACACACACACTGCACTGCTACGTTATAGCCAGTGACAAGTGACACCATGGGGCCCTCAGTGGAAATGATTAGTCAGTACATGTATCAGAAATCTAATTAAATTTTCTTCACTCAGGATTTTTGGACAAGAACAACGACCTGCTCTTCAGGAACTTAAAAGAGGTGAGTCTGAGTTTAACATATAAAGGAAGATAATGAATTGGCAGGATTATTTTAAGACAAAGCAGTAACTGTATTTCACTTCGACAGTGTGATACATTTGTTGAAAGTTGTACAGTGCTTAACATTTTTTTGTGTTTTTCTTTGTGTATGTTTGCAGGTTATGTGTATGTCAGAGAACAAGATCCTGAACCAGTGTTTTGACAGAGAGGAGCTGAGTGACAAAAAACGTCCCGAAACGGTGAGATACCTTGGTGTGTGTGTGTGTGTGTGTGTGTGTGTGTGTGTGTGTGTGTGTGTGTGTGTGTGTGTGTGTCCTGAGGTTTTCTCTGCTTTCTGTTTTCCACACTCTTATTAATCATAATCTCATGCATCCCAACATACTTTCCCACAGCAAAACAAACAGTGGTGTGTTTCCCCTCTCTGGTGTTGAGTGGGCGGTCTGATAGGGATTCTCTGCGGCCTCCCACACTGAGGAATGCCCTGACTCTTGTATGCCCTTCACAGACACTTGAACAGGGTACTGTCACAGGCTGGCGAGTTAGATTCCCAGTTCTCCACACTGCACCCAGTGTTCAGTCTCCACTGGACTGCCAGTCACATCAGCCTCCCCTCTGCTTGCGTAGCTCTTCTTAGGTCATCATCTCTGCCTGCGCGGCTTCGATCTGCGTGCATACACTCTTCACCTCTCCAGTTTCTACCTCCGGTTACGGACCAGCTTCCTTTCCCATCCTCTTCCCTTCATCTCTTCATCCCTTCCTAACCAGCTTTTCTCTGTTCTCTGTCTGTTTGTGTCTGCCCCTCCAGGCAGCCACCCAGTTCAAAGCCAGTCTGGCGAAACTCATGGAGATCCTCATGTCGAAGGAGCCGTCGTACATCCGCTGCATCAAGCCCAATGACTCCAAGCAAGCAGGTATGAAGTCAAGTCTTGTTTTTTTTGTTGTTGCTTCGTATAGTACAAGATAGGAATAAGTATCCTTTCAAATATTGAGATATCGGGCTGAATCAGACTTATCGTAGTGAACTCCAATCACAAGTAGTAAGTGATGAGTATAAAACACCTCAATTCAGACACCAAAACCATGTCATCTTTAGACCAATCAATCAACCAGTGTGTGCATTACATCTCAAATTATTTCAATATGTTTCCTCATGATTGCAAACTTTTTGGACATTATTATCAAAGTACTCTAAATCCATTTGTAGCATTTGTCATCGGGTCATTTATCAGAACACACGTTTATTTTCCCTTTTCCATAAATGTATGGGCTGAAATTAATATTGGTCAGTAAAAGTAACTTAAGGAGAGAAGAGGAGGGATGAGCTGATGCAAGGAACTTTCTGCCATTTTGTGCCAACCCATGGTTCGACTAACACTCGACTAACAGCACTAATTTTGTGCTAACATGATTAGACTTTTCCAAATATTTTAGGTCTGTAATTTGTACAATTATGCATATAAAATACAATTTGTCAAGTATAACACTAAAATGGAAGTGAATAATATCTGTAATCATTTGTATTCGTAATCATATAAGCAACTGAATACCTAATTTTTCACTTTAGTTAACATTGCGGGATAGGGCATTTGTGCTGCATTTTTGTGGTGTAATAATAATCGAAAAAATGTGTTCCCGACTGGGAAAATTAACACAGCATAAACGTTGTGAGATAGTTGTGAGTCTTATAGTTGTAAAATGTAATCACTGCTTAAAGTTCAAATTTAAATATCACTAACTTTATGGCAGTGAAATGTTTTACTTCAAAAACCTGAATTTACAGTATGTGTTGGAATTCCCCTTTGTGATATTTTGGTTATTTCAAGTTCAGATGTCTGACATTAAAAAAACTGAGATGCTTCAATTCAATTGCTTCAAAGGGGCGGCTGTGGTTGGTGGTTCGATCCCTGACCCTGCAGTCCCATGTAGTGAAGTGTCCTTGGGCAAGACACTGAACCCCAAATTGCTCCCGATGCTGCGCCATCGGCGTGTGAGTGAATGTATGTGAATGTTTATCTGATGAGCAGGTGGCATCGTGTCCAGCAGCTTTGGCCACAGTGTATGAATGTGTGTGAATGTACTGTACTGTACTATGTTAAAGCGCTTTGAGTCGTTAAGACTAGAAAAGCGCTATATAAATACGGTCCATTTACATTTACAATTCAATAAGTGAAATTGTGATCACATATTTCAGGGCAAGTCATAAAGTGCATTGGTGAAATTTAACTTGAACGTCCATGATACTTCCCCATCTTGTATTTTACGCACATTAGCCACATGTGGAAAAAAGCTAACCTGATAGCACAGAGGTCTGATTGTTTCTATTCAGGCTTGATTGATTATCCTCTGAAGCCCGGATGTTCAAGGTTTTCATCTTGAATTTTGGTGTCTGAATTTGACCAATCCAATTTCCATGACCAGTTGAATCTAAGCGACTTTAATGTCACTTGTTGAATTGGATATTGGACATTAAAACCTTAAAAATAACACTTAGAATCAGTGTTTGCATTACGTGAAATGACGTACTCATTTGATTCAAATGATTATGGCTATTATATTCTATATTATTTGCTTCTATGTGCTAATAGTTTTCAATGGTTTGATGCCAATTTTATGTAACAGTTCTTGTAAACGCACAGTTGAAGCAGCTTAGCAGCTTCACAAGCTAATATTTTCCAGAAACATCACGTTAATCCTGTGCTCACAGTAATTCCAACCAAAACAGTTTGTTTTCAGCTGCATAAGCGTCTGCAGTGTAACTCTCCGTGTGGTCGTCAGTATATTGGGCCAGCCTTTGTTTCTCTCCACAGTCGGCCTTTTGTTAGTTCCACACTGTTTCTCTGTCCTCTGTCACTCCTACTTCTGTTGTTTAGCATAGACTGGTTTTCTCTGGTTCATTTTGTCCAACAGACTTTACATTTTTCTCTCTCCCTCTCCCACTTTCTCCCCTCTCCTCCTGTCCCAGGTCGATTTGACGAAGTCTTGATCCGTCACCAGGTCAAGTATCTGGGGCTGATGGAGAATCTGAGGGTGAGGAGAGCCGGCTTTGCTTACAGACGGCGCTATGAGGTCTTCCTTCAGAGGTGATGATCCTCTCTCTTGCTCTCTCTTTCTCTTTCTTTTACCAGTAAGGTACGATCACATGGAAGCACTGTATCAAGAATATAATCAAGTATACACTACCGGTCAAAAGTTTGGGGTCACTTAGAAATTTCCATTATACACAGAATACCAGCTGAGATCAGTTGCATTGTTTTTTTTAACCAGGGCAGCAGTTTTCAGATTACATTATGTGTTTACAATAATTTACAGCAAAATGGTTCTCCAATGTTTTCTCAGTTAGCCTTTTAAAATGATATCAGATTAGTAAACAGAATGCACCTTTGGAACATTGGATGAATGGTTGCTGATAATGGGCAATGTAGATATTGCATTAAAGATCAGCCACTTCTTCCTGCAACAGTCAAGAAATAATCTGAAAACTGCTGCCCTGATTAAAAAATCAATGCAACTGATCTCAGCTGGTATTCTGTCTGGAATGGAGTGGAATGGAAATTCCCCAAAACTTTTGACCGGTAGTGTATGTGCTCTTTGTATATTCTAGTACACAACCAATATGACTTCTCAGTTCAGTCAAATTGTCCAGAGTAGACATACATAACCAAGCTGTCTTTATATAACAGGAAGGTTTCAGGTTCAGTCCCAGGATGTGTCCCATCCAGTCAAAAGGACATTCATTGCTTTGAATTGGATTGTCAGCTTTATTCCTAAACTGTAAATCGAAAAGAAATTGGCTTTCGTAAACAGGCTGATCATCTAGCTATACTGTAGAAGTGTTGGGGAGTTAATCCCAGGGTGTGCTTTCTAACCTTTTAAGAATTAGTCCTGAACCAGTATTAAAGTATTTACTTGTGTTTGTGTCTGTTTGCCTTGGGTCTGTTTAGGTATAAGTCCCTGTGTCCAGATACATGGCCTAACTGGCAGGGGAAACTGGCTGATGGCGTGGCCACACTGGTCAAACACCTGGGATACAAGCCAGAGGAGTACAAACTGGGCAGGTCAGCAACATACAAATGTATAAAGATACCAAAATGTGTACCTTCATATGAGTCACATAGATGTTTCAGATCATGTATTGCAAGCCAAAGTAGTAGTGTTAGTAGTAGTAGTAGTATTTTTTTACTTTTCAAACATGCATTTTCCCCCCCTGTTTGTCATCTTCTCATGTGCTTCTTCTTGACCCTGAACTGCTTTAAATGTATTTGATTTAATATATGTTTTACTTTCAACCTCTTAGATCCAAAATCTTCATCCGTTTTCCAAAGACGTTGTTTGCCACCGAGGAAGCACTTGAGACCAGGAAACATAGTCTTGGTGAGAGCCTCTGACACAAGTTGATGATTTGTGCCCAATGTTTTCATCATCGCCACAAATTTAAACCATTTCTCTCCTTTCTCTTTTTGTCCCGCCACAGCCACCAAGCTGCAGGCAGGATGGAGAGGCTACAGCCAGAAGTCCAAATACCAAAAACTCAGAACCTCAGGTGAGGAAACCTCTACTTACTTGCATCTTCACTGGGATCATTTAGGATTTTCTCCTGCTAATGTCATTTTTAGAGTTTGTTTAACGCCTACAACCATTTCTCTGTAAGGTCAAATGTATTTGTTCGTAATTATGTATATAACGTACCTTGCAGCTATTGCCATCCAGGCGTGGTGGAGAGGGATCCTGGCCAGGAGGAGAGCCCAGCGCAGACGACAGGCTGCTGATACTATCCGCAGGTACAGACCATACAGGAATAGACCAGCAGAAGGCGCAACACACTCACTGGATGATAAATATACCTTGCTCAAAAAGCAAATGTGGTGGCCGGGTTAGCTCAGTTGGTAGAGCAGGCACACATATATGGAGGTTTACTCTTCGACGCAGTGGGCGTGGGTTTGACTCCGGCCTGCAGCCCATGGCTGCATGTCATTCCTCTTCTCTCTCCCCTTTCATGTCTTCGTCTGTCCTGTGGAATTAAAGTCCTAAAATGCCCCAAAAAATAATAATAATAAAAAAAAAGATGCAAATGTGATTTTAAAATGAGCATAACATGTATATAATTTGTAAACCTTTTTTTTTTTTTTTCTTTCCTTGTCCCACCCTCAGGTTCATCAAAGGCTTCATCTACCGCCACAGAGAGCGCTGTCCAGAGAACGAGTATTTCCTGGATTATGTGCGCTACTCCTTCCTCATGAAGCTGCACAGGAACCTGCCCAAGAACGTCCTGGACAAGAGCTGGCCGACACCTCCAGCTGCTCTCGCTGAGGTGAGACAATAAAACACACACTCATACACACACACACACACACACACACACACACACACACACACACACACACACACACACACACACACACACACGTAGGTCAGCTTGACTTGAGTGAGCTGTAAAAGGTTTATGTAAAAAAAAAAAAAAAAAAAAAAAAAAAAGGCCAATGTAGGATTCGACCATGTATTGTTGAAGACCTTTTGGGATGGTTATGGATCAAACCTGATATTTTGTTTTTATATTCACTATCATATTTTACATTTCTATGGCAAATGAAAACAGTTTCTTCCAGTGTTCAAATTTTGGAGACTAGGGGAAATCTTTTGACTACTGTGGGACACCATAATTCAGTGTTGCAATAAACATTGAATGAATGAATGAATGAATGAATGAATGAATGAAGAAATTAATTTCAGACATATCAAAAATAAACCAAACAAGTATCAAAGAAATATGCTAATAAGTCAAATAAGCAAAACATTCAATACACAAGTAACATTGGCCAACTTAGACATGTCTGAAAAGGAGTAGGAAGAAATATACACTTATTTAATCCTACCCTTTTTCCATAACTCAGTAAATTATTATTATTATTATTTCATTAGCCACATATTTGTATCTCATTTATATTTATCACATGTATATTATATAATATATATATATGGGTTACATATACATACATGTATACATACATACACACACACACACACACATATATATATATAAATATGTATGTGTGTATATATATATGTGTGTGTGTGTGTATGTATATATATATATATATATATATATATATATATATATATACACACTCATAGGCCTGTCACGATAACAAATTTTGCTGGACGATAAATTGTCCCAGAAATTATTGCGATAAACGATAATATTGTTGTTCTGAGAGCATTTTCATCTGATATAATGATAATGGCATAATAATGCAGGTACATTTTTTCAAAGATCAATAAACTTTTATTTCTAAAGAATATTTAACACTGGAACTGGAAGACATTTTAAATATCCACAATATGTTTTTGATCTCCTTTAGTATGTCGTCTTTCACGCTGTTGTACAGTTGTGGAATTGCCGTTTGTGACACGTATGTTCTCCCAGGTAATTCATACTGGCTGTCAAATGTTTGCAGCATTCCTCGAGTGTTTGTGATAGACTACAGACTCTGTACTACATTTAACAATTATTTATTAAACACAAAATATTAAATTGAAATAATATATAATTAATAAATTATATATATCTATGTGGCTATCTGCCACATGGCGAGTAAACAAACACACACACACACACACACACACACACACACACACACACAAAAACTGGCGCACATACCAGACCCCAGCCACCACATCACTTCTGTTTACGAATAGCTATCGTTTACCTCAGGCTAATTAATTAGCTAGTAAGTGGCGATTTTTGGCAGCCAGCCTTCCAAAAGAAAGCACAATGAAATTAAATAACCGATCATTAACCGTTGACCGACAAGCAGCTAATGGAGTCTCAGTTCACCGTCTGGGAGCCTCTGACACATTTTCCGCACTCCGTGTCTGCGGAGAGATGTAGGCTTGTACCGGTTAATGTTCTGTGCATTGTCGGGCACATGCAGCCACTTTCCTGAAACCGCTTGCGAGACTGCCAAGTCCACAGCGGCGTGTATGTCCGAGCCTGTTTCCACCGCCTCCACCTGCAGGTTGTCAACTGTGTGCTTTGGAATGAAAGGGAGAAAACAGGATGCCGAGTAATAGCGGATATCGCTCATATACTTTTTTTTGTTGCTTTTTTGCGAAGTGCTGCGGGAAACCCTGCTCCAACAACTAGTGTTTTCTCTGTCTCTCTCTCTCCGCCAGGAAACGACAAAGACCATGCGACTGACAAGAGGGTTCACTTTTTGTTACGCTAAGGAACCGAGAGTGGTCATCCAGTGTCAGAGAGAGAGAGAGAGAGAGAGAGAGAGAGAGAGAGAGAGAGAGAGAGAGAGAGAGAGAGAGAGAGAGAGAGAGAGAGAGAGAGAGAGAGAGAGGCCTACACACACGTCAAATAACACATATTGCAATTATTAAGCCCTCCTTCTTTTCTATATTTTTTGAAAATCATTGCTTTGTACCTTTTTAAAGTTCTGTGCACAAACCATTCCACAACATTCCATCAATACTGTGAAACAAATTATTATAGACTGATGTCAAATCTGATCAAAATGTCCCATTAGTATCAATTCACATTAAGGGACTCTTATTGAGAGCCAGTAGAGTAAAAGTATCGGATCAGCATCATATCCATCATTTTAGATGTGGACTGTATTTTTACATGTGTTTTTTCAAATATTATAGATGTATATACAAATACTGTCATTTTGAAATGTGAATGTTCTCCAAGAACGAGTGTTACACACTAACATGTTACATGGGGTATACTTGCTACAGTGACATAGCCAGTATGTATTATGACTCCACATATAGAGGCACTACTGAAAACGGTTTTGTTTTTTTTTAATCGTGAAAGCGTTCTGTCTGTGTCTTTAGGCTTCAGAGCATTTGCGTAAGCTGTGCATGCAGAACATGGTGTGGAGCTACTGCAAGAAGATCAGTCCTGAGTGGAAACACCAGGTGAATATTGTCCCATCACCAGCCAACACACGCTCTCTGTAACCTCACTGTCAGGGCTCTTGTTAGCTGCTTCTTTCCTTTGCTTGACTGTTATCAAATCTCTTCGATTAGATGGAGCAGAAGATGATCGCCAGTGAGCTCTTTAAGGACAAGAAGGACAACTACCCACAGAGCGTGCCCAAACTGTTTGTCAGCACAAGACTCAGTACAACATTTTTCCTACTACAACAAATGAGTTGTGAAACTTGTACAGGCTTCATATTTCACACTGTGTAAAAGATTTCAGCGGCATGTCTCCTCTTGTTCAGATGGTGAGGACATTAACCCAAAGGTGGTGCAGGCTCTGGGCAGTGAGAAAATGAAGGTGAGTCGAGCAAATTCACAAAGCAAAGGGCGCTTTAAAAGCTGGCTGCAGGAGTGCAGTGTTTTCCCTAGGTTTGTGGAAGACTTAGGTGCACGTGTTTGGCAGGGGGTTTAGGGGTCGGCCCTCAAAAAAATATAATAATAAAGATAATAATAAATTAAAAACACGTAAAAAGCTTTAAGACAAAACTTGTCTTAACTGCAATCATTAGATCTGAGGGAAGTAATTTAGTTACATCCATTTGGCTTAGGTGGTGCCCCCTAAGCTTTGTAATGTTAAGGAAAACCCTGGAGTGTAATCATCAAATGTTGTGACCGTCTTCCTTCTGTTCCCAGTATGCAGTGCCCGTCACCAAGTACGACAGAAAAGGCTACAAGGCTCGGCCCCGCCAGCTGCTGCTCACCGCCAACAGTGCCGTTATCATTGAGGAGACCAAACTCAAGCAGCGCATCGACTACGGAGCTCTGAAAGGTCAGAGGTCAACCATGTCATTTGCGAAGGGGGTTGTTTCTTTTGGATGTGGACAGTGTTGGTATTCATTAAAACTGTCCATCCGCTGCAGGTATCTCAGTCAGCTCGCTCAGCGACGGCTTGTTCGTTCTGCATGTGTCCAGTGACGACAACAAACAGAAGGTGAAACCAAAAACATATAAATAATATAAATGAGCCAGAGCTCACGTATGACTGTTTAACTGTGGGTTTTCACTGTGTTTCTGATGGTTTCTTCACAGGGAGATGTTGTTCTGCAGAGCGACCATGTGATTGAGACCTTGACCAAGATTGCGATCTGTTCTGACAAAATAAACAGCATCAACATCAACCAGGGCAGGTGAGAAGCAGAGCACTGTTACAGTAACACTGTACACTTTAAGCAAAGCCTTAAGCGTGATTTATGGTTCTGTGTTAAATCGACACCGTGGCTACAAACGTAGGTACGTGGCGATAACGACTCTACGACGGACCCTACGCTGTAGCCTGACGCGCACCTCTCGAAAAATGTAACTACACGTCGCGGCGACGCACGTCGCTCGGCCGTGGCTTGGTAGCGTTGCATTTCCCCCTAATCATGTCCTGGTTCTCCTTCTCCATAAACAACATGAAATCAAGGAGAGGGTTAACTTTTCCTGCTACAGATTTCCCACCGTGGTCAGAAAGAACAGGGGAGACACTTTGTTTACTATATTACTTTGTAACTAATCGATTAGTTGATTTAATCGACAGATCTGTAAATCTGAGTTTCTCCGCAAAGAGTCATGCAAAAGCACCACTTTAATTCTTGTGTTTACCAGAGATGTGCTCGTACGTTTCTTGGAAATAAGTCATTCAGCATGAAAAAAGCATAAAACATGACTAATCGACTAAAGAAATCTAAGTTGACTAAGACCAAAACGACCGATTAGTCGACTAATCGACTAAGAGGGAACAGCCCTACTCACTATGACTCTAGAATCGGTACTCTCTCCGAAGCTAATCACCGTCACTCTCTCACTCGCTCTACCACACACTCCCCACGAGATCGACGCGCACACCAACCGCAAGTATACACTTGAGGCCACTTACTTGCGTGGAGCAGCCGCAGAACCATAAATCACGCTTTATCCTGTTTTTTTCTGTGTGTGTCTGTACTTACATAATGCTGACAGCAGTATAACACAGTAAAACATCCACAGGTGATAGAAACCTGTCTAACTTGCCTCTGTTTCTCCTCCAGTATAACGTTTACAGTGGGTCAGGGGAAAGAGGGGATCATAGACTTCACGCCCGGATCAGAACTACTGGTGGCCAAGGCTAAGAACGGACACTTGTCTGTGGTGAGTCTTCTCAATCTTCCTCACTCTCAGTCAGATGGTTTTTCTAAATTGAAAGCTGAAATGTAAATACCTTTGATTTTCTTTGATGTTATTCAATCCTAACTGACAGAACATCAGCGTTAAATTAAATTTGAAAATGTTTATGCTGGTCACCATCAGTAAAGTATGGAGGAAAACATTGTTAGTTATTGTTTAATAAAAATGTAACAATCACAACTCTAATCTGCTTCCTCAGGACTGTGTGTTGTTACTATATATTGATTGGGGCACAGAAATATGTGACATGCCCTTTTCCCAACTCAGTCCCACCCACTTTACACCACAGAGAGCTCAGACGAGACAAAAAAATAAAGAAATCTCTCGTAAAATAACCAAAAGCTGTTCGATCTTTGGCAGAAAATATTGTACAAATATCAAACTGCACTGCTCACAATAAGAAGCTGTTTGAGAAATTAGGTTTTCAGGGCTGTTGCACTGCCTCTGATGACTAAATGCAATGAATCTACATGTAGCTTCAATGTCTTTAAATTTGACTGTTTTATTGACAGAAATAATTCTGAAGTTGAGTTAGGTGTCTATAGCAGCTTTAGCAAGTTTTAACAGTTTTGAAGGGCTGTAAAATTCTCCCACACCACACTGGGAATATTCCTCGAGCCAAAAAACATCTTAAGACCACCGATCAGACGGTGTGGCTTTTTGTAATTGTTTTGCTCGCTGCTTTTGCGTTGCTGAGCGCCTCATGTTTTTTTTTTAAAGTGCTCATATTATGCTTTTTGGCTTTTTCCATTTCCTTTATTGTGTTATATATCTTTTTTGTGCACGTTATAGGTTTACAAAATGAAAAAGCCCAAAGTCCACCCCAAAGGGACTTACCATCTCCAACAGAAAACAGTGTTCACAAACTGCTCCAAACAGCTCTATTGTAGTCCAGCCATTACTTTTGCAAACGTGCGTCACTTTGTAACACGTTATAATGCTCGCCTAG
Source organism: Sander lucioperca (assembly GCF_008315115.2). Classification (NCBI taxonomy): domain Eukaryota; kingdom Metazoa; phylum Chordata; class Actinopteri; order Perciformes; family Percidae; genus Sander; species Sander lucioperca. The sequence continues at coordinate 36,666,875 of NC_050177.1, forward strand.
CTGCTAGCGTGGCACGCCCTCATACTCTGCAACTGACTGGCTAGTAGTCCTTACCTAGCTACTGCGCATGTGCGACTCCCAACAAAGATGGAACAGAAGTGAGATGCCTCACTCTGTAGCTAAAATAGAGAACTCAACACACAGGGTGAAAAGAGGAGCTGCAGCAATGTGCAGTACAACAAAAATATGGTGTTTTTTACTTTACGCACTTTAATGCCTTGAGTTGAAAAAATCTTGAACTAGCTCTGTCAGGGGTGGTACTTGCAAGTTAGAGCTGTCTGGCTAATGATTTTGTTCTAATGTAAGACACATCAGTGTTGTGTTATTTGGAATATAAGTGGATGTAGTGTGGTTACTTTCTGCCCTGAGAGTAGACGTTAAATCTGATGTGATGTGATGTTTTTCTCCTCTGGCTGTCTTCCAGACGGCTCCCAGACTGAACTCCAGATGATGGCCACTCTGACCACACACATACACCAGGACCTACGTACTCCTGACCTCTCCCATCCTCCAATCACACGACCGCAGACCCCGCTCTGCCTAAGCCAATCAGATGCCAGCTGTCACTACACGGGTGGCATGTGCTTCCAATTAAAAAAAAAAAAAAAAAAATCCAGCTAAACTAATTGATATATTTATGTTCATATATTATATTTTTGGGATTAATATGGTTGCTGTTTTAATATTCTGATTTTATATATGAGGCCAAGGAATAACAAATATTTTTGGTGCATTTTTCTTGCACCATGTGTGTTTATTGTGCTTTATTTGGGAACATGACCAAGAAAACAATGAGGGAAGAGTCAGAATAAGAGACAACAACGAGAAGAAGGGGATTGTTGTTGATGAAAATCAGGGTTAGTTGTTGCATGTTGCCTCTTTTTTTTCCTGTTTACTTTTTCGGCTCAACTTATTAGGCTTGATTGTCTTGCTGACACAACTTTCTCTAACTGCGGTGTATGGCTTGTTATTGAAGCATGAAGGTGTGTAGAACAAGGCTGACGTATGTAGGATAGCTGTTGTGAGGTTCAGGGATGAGGAAGAACTACTTTTTAATCAAATAGTGATGCTTTGGCACGGAGAGGCTGGTAGTGTCAGACTGTGGTTCACTAAATCAGAATTAATAGTTGGATGTACTACTGAATATATTTCACAAATCTATACATGCAGTGTTTGAATAAGAAGGTAGCTCGTCACAAGGGATTCACTACATAAGATAAACAGCACACAGTGTAAAAGTATGTGAGAAAAGGCAAGAGAAAGGTGAAAAGAAAGATGAAAGAACAGTTACTATTTGCCTTGATGCCAGGTTGCTTGTGCCTTTTCCTTTGACTAATTTATTCATAGTTGAGCTGTATATTGATGGATAACAACGCCAGAATGAGTTAAGTGTAGATAGAAACCTGTCGTCCTCTGACTGAATGTTGTTCAGCAGCAGCTGCCTGTGCAACTTCAAAAGCACATAACCTGCTTTGACTTGATGAAAGGCACCAGCATGTCTCTCTGTAGTTGGCTACATTTCCTCCATTCTTCCACCTCTACTCTCTGCTTTGCCTCTCCAGCCTCCTCCCTAACCTCCCTGCTGTCTGTCTTAGAGAACTGGGGTTCTGTTGGGCTTTGACTGAACTGGTCTAATGGCCACGTGTTTATTTTGTGTTGATATTCAATATATATCTCTCCATTTTTACATTTCTGTCTTTGAAACTGCATTTAGACCAAAATGTGTCACAATTTGAAGCCAAATCTGGGTTAAGCTGAAATACATGCGAAGGCCAAAAACAGTGGTGTAAGATGGAAGCCACTAATAGCTGTGTATAAGATGTTTGACATGTTTAAACGTGACTCTTTTTTTTTTTTAAAGAAAATAGTTTGATATTTTGGGAAATACTCACTATACTATATACTATACTATACTCTGGCTGAGAAGATTGATACCACTCTCGTGTCTATGTCAGTTAGCTTAATATGATGCTACTGCTTGCTATAGCAGAGACCGGAGGCAGGAGGAAACAACAATAGCTAACCGCTAACTTTGCTCTGTCTAATAATCACAAAATCTTTCTACCAGCTCCTTCAAAGCTCTTTAATTAACATGTTATATCTTGTTATTTAGTAAACTTTAGAGGCAGACTTATAAGTATATATGGACAGAGACAGGCTATCTGTTTCCCCCTGCTTCTAGTCTTTTTGCTAAAGCTAACCGGCTGCTAGCTTAGCGGTAGCTTCCCATTTAAAGCTGCAGTGGGTAGAAAGCAAAGAAATTCCAGGATTGAAGTAGAGTGACACCTCTTCCTGCAGCTCTCCTTCTCCCCTCTCTGTCACCCAGGTAAATGCATGCACAGACCAGCCAATAGGAACGCTCTGTTTCTTTCTTTCTGAAATGACCTGTGATTGGTCAAAAGCCTGAAAACAGAGCCAAGATGAGGTGCAGACGTCTAGTTTTCTCTTAGACCACTTGAATTACAATATACTGATAGGTTATTATGGATTTTTTTGCCCAACAACGCCAAAAAAACAAATTGCCTACCACTGCTTTACTGATGTCTGTATGCTAACTATGAAGCTACAGCCATGGGGAATGCTAGCTTAGTGGGAGACAGCTAGCTTGGCTCTGTTCAAATGTAAACGGTCCACCTACAAAGGCTAGCTGTTTTCCCCTGTGTCCAGTCTTTATTCTAAGCTATGGTAACCATCCCCTGGCTGGAGCTTCAAGTTTAACATATATATGAAAGTTGTATTGATCTTATCATCTAACTCTGCAAAAAAGCGCAAGAGTGAATTTCCCAAAATGTCAAACTATCCCTGTAGTGCCAGAAAATGTAAGGTTCTTTTCAGAATTTTGCTCTTTTCCTGGTAGAAAACTTCTGAAATTGCATCTAAATTGTAGTGCAACACTAAAAATCTTCATTTAATCCTGACAAGAGTAGAATATTTATGCAACCTTAGAAAAAAATATCAGTCCAGTTCAGATTAAGAGCTTCCTATAGAACAGTTCTACAATAAATATCTCTGTCAAACTCTGACCAAAAACTGGTCCTGAAAACGTCATTGAAAACTTTTGAGAAGAGATCCAAAATTTTTCCACATTTTTTGTTGTTGTTCTTTTTGTTCTCACTCAATGAACTTTTTCTCTGCATGGCTCTGGGTAGCGAGGCGGGTGCAATATGCCCAGGCAGGACTGTGCTACTAGCCAAAGACCCTCTTGATTTCTAGTGATTCTGTGTTGTATGATTTATATGATATGTCGGTTCTGAATGTTGTTTTTATCAGGAGGGAGATCTATATGTACAGTTTGTGTTCTGTGTTATAAATGAGAGATTCAAGCCAAGTGAGGTTCGATGATGTGAAACATTTGGGGAGAAAAAAAGCTTTTAGTATTTTTTGTTGACGCAAACTTGTTCATGTGCCTTGTTCGATAGCAATACAACAGATTTGTGTGGAATTATGAGAAATACCTCCTTGCCAGAGTCGTTGGCCATTTCTAAAATTTTCCCAGCAGCACCTAAAGGTTTCCTCTCTCTGTGTGTGTATAAGCTTTATTCAATCCAAATCCTAAGTTTGTATATTGATTTAAAGATGCACTCCTCTTATCAGTCCTGACTTACCGTATGCACAAAACCAATGTACAATTATACCAACACACTAAGATAAGATACTAAAGATTTGAAAAATAAATTTGAAAAGTAAAAACAAACTAATGAATGGCTGGTTTTTCTTTCTCAAATACAAACTATTATAGGAAACCATCAAAGAGAACATTGATGCCGGTTATATTTCTTAAAGTGCCCATATTATGAAAAAATCACTTTTTCTGGGATTTGGGGTGTTATGTTGTGTCTCTGGTGCTTCCACACACATACAAACTTTGAAAAAAATCCATCCATGCTGTTTAGAGTGAGATACGGTTTCTGAATGTGTCCTGCCTTCAGTCTCTGGGTGAGCTGTTCAAAATCGGCACGGCTTGTGATGTCACAAGCCGAAACGAGCAGGCTAACCGCAACCATTAGCTCGTAGCGTTAGCATGCTAACGCTATGGCTAACGCTAGCATGCTAACGCTAGCATGCTACCTCGTTCTCAATAGCAAAGCACTGCTACAACACACACAAGTTCACCATAATCTACAAAAGAACTACTTCCATGTGCGCCCTCATTTAGAAGTCTCCCAGCTAATCCTGCCTTGTAACTGACCAAAGTTGTAGAAACAGCCTTTCTTTTACTGTCTATGGAGCTAGCTAGCTGACATGATCTACATCTGAGCTACTGGGCATGTGCAGTGCAATCAAAGATAGTACAGAAGAAGAAGAAGAAAAGAGGTCTCACTCTGTAGCTAAAACAGAGACCAGGTGAAAAGAGGATCTGCAGCAGTGAGAGAGAGCGGTGCAGTACAACACAAATATGGTGTTTTTTGAAAATTAAACCATGTAAACCTATTCTGGTACAACCTTGTAGGGACCCTTGCTACTCGAAAACGTCCACTACGTGGCTGGGTGGATAATTTAACTATTTAAGACGCGTGCACTATGTGAGCCAATGCCAAACATCGCCAGTAAGCATTTATTTTACAACTTAGGCCATTTCGCATACATAGAGTCCATTCATATGTGTAAACATCATACAAAAACACATTAATTCCACTTTTCTTCTTCTCGTAACATACTGCACGGTCAAAAAACTGTTTGCTCCCTTCTCTTCCCCACCTGTGCCCAATTGGCCATTGATTAAATCACCTCTGTCCCAGCCAAATGGACAGCGCCCTGGCTACCCCCAGTGGCGGGAGGATTAACAGCAACAAATAATAAACAAACCCAAATGGCTCTCACACACCGGCCCCTAATTGTTTCTGGCAGAAGACAAAACAATTCATAACTTTAACACAAGGAGCCCCTATATGTGAAACAACTCTACCGATTGAAACATTCAACTTAAAAGAACTCCCCATAGTCCATAAACGAATATTCCTTGGCCTTCCCTTGACCACAGGTAGAACTTCCATTAGTCTGTTGCTTCACAAAGAAGACAAATCTTTGTCACCGGTCTTTCGATTACACTGGTCTTGGTTTTAAGACGGACAGAGCGTACAAGTCCTTTCCTATCAGGAAATGTCTGCAGTATACGTCCAAGTACCCAGGATCCACGGGGTGCTGCTGAATCGACGACAACAACTACATCTCCAAGTACGAAACTTCTTTTCACTTTATTCCATTTTTGTCGTTCTTGCATCAATGGTAAATATTCTTGCGTCCATCGCTTCCAGAAGAGATCAGCTATGTACTGAGCTTGTCTCCATCTCCTTTTAATGTACAGATCTCTTTTTTCAAAGAGTCCAGGTGGAAGAATAGGCTTTCCTTTCATCAACAAAATGTGATTTGGTGTTAATGGCTCAAGATCATTGGGATCTTCAGACAATCTTGTAATAGGACGATCATTAAGTATGGCTTCCACTTCACATAACACAGTGTGAAATCCCTCATCGTCCAAACACTGCTGACGAAGAACGGTGTTCAGAATCTTTTTGACCATACGTATGATCCGTTCCCATACACCACCATGATGGGATCCAGCAGGGGGGTTGAAACTCCATTTTATTCCTTCCTGTGCCAAAGTCCTTTGAATTTTGTCCTGGTCCATTGAAGCTAGAGCTTCCCTGAGCTCTCTTTCAGCTCCTACGAAATTAGTTCCGTTATCTGATCGCATCTTAGAAACTTGTCCTCTACGGCAGATGAATCTTCTCAATGCATTAATACAAGAATCTGTATTAAGTGAGTAAGCGACTTCCAAATGGACTGCTCTACTTGTCATGCAAGTGAAAAGTACTCCGTAGCGCTTTAGGATATTACGACCTCTCTTGACGTCAATTGGCCCAAAATAATCCACACCAACATTTGTAAACGGTGGAAGATCAGGCACAATTCTTTCCGTGGGTAGATCCGCCATTTTTTGCTCACCCACTTTACCTCTGCAACGTCTACAGAAGTAACATCCAGCAATTACTTTCCTCACCGCTGAGTTGGCGTTTGTAATCCAATATTTTTTTCTTAGAGTAGAGAGTACATGATTTCTACCACCATGGCCCAGTTGCTCATGAATATGGCGGAGTAAAAGAGTGGAGATATGTTGTTCTTTGGCTAAAATGAGTGGGTGCTTTGCAGCTTCAGGCATGCACGCTTTGCTTAGCCGTCCTCCAACTCTTAAAAACCCTTCTTCATAAACTGGGTCAAGTTTATAGATGGGGCTCTCTTTCTTTACTTTGGACCTTCCAGATGCTAATGCATCAATTTCGTTGTGAAACCTTTCCCATTGACTGAAACGAACAATCGAGGTCTCGGCTTCAACAAGATCCTCTGCAGACAACTTTTGCTCACCTAAGGTGGCTTTAAATTTCTGCATGCCCACATTGACAGTCAGTTGACTCGTATCATCACTTGACGACAGTAACTGCTTCCTTTCCTTACTTAAAGCAGTCAATATCATTCTTAACTTTAGAATCCAACCTACGGCCAGTTTCAACCTTTTCCAACTGGAAAAGTAAGTGATCAGTTTATGCGTGGCATTCGAGACGTCTTCAATGACCACTGCATTCACTGTGAAGTTCCTTTTAACTTCTGGGTCATCATCAATGTCTGTATCCAAAGTATGTGCTGGCCACTCATTTTCTGCTTTCCACAGAAACCTTGGACTTTCAATCCATCTCCCTTGAATCAGATGTTCAAGTTTGAGTCCCCTAGAGGCGTCATCTGCTGGGTTTTGTGCTGAAGGAACATATCTCCACTGTGCAATATCTGAGGCGTCTCTGATGGTTGCTATTCTGTTTGCAACAAACGTTTTGAACCTTTTATCCTCATTCTTTATGTATTTTAATACTGCTGTACTGTCCGTCCAGAATTGTGATTTCCCCAAAGGAAGCTGTAGCTCTGATCTTAGCATCTTATCCACTTTAACAGCAAGAACTGCACCTGTCAGTTCTAAGCGAGGAATAGTCATTTGTTTTAGTGGAGACACCCTCGCTTTGCCAAGTATGAAAGTAGTATGGACCTCGTTCTTGTTGTTTTGCAACCTGAGGTAAGTAACTGTGCCATGTGCAATCTCACTGGCATCAGAGAAGTGATGCAACTGAGCAGAAGTTATCTGTCCGAAGTCTTCTGGCTTGTAACATCTACTGATCTTGAATCTTTCAACATTTTCAAGATCTTTCCACCACTTGTTCCACCTTTGTCGAAAGGATTGGGGTATTGGATCATCCCAACCGTACTTCAGTCGACATAGGTCTTGCAAAATCATCTTAGCTGGGATTGTGAATGGGGCTAAGAAACCCAAAGGATCATACACAGAACTAATCATAGATAACATTCCACGCCTTGTATGAGGTTGATCTCTGATGTTAAATTTGAACTTGAAGGTGTCAGTTTCGCTGCACCAAAGTAGTCCAAGAGCTCGTTCAACTGGTAACTTGTCTCTGTCCAGATCCAACTCCTTGAAGTGCTTGGATTTCTGTCCTTCTGGAATTTGCAACAACACTTCACGATTGTTACTACTCCATTTCGTGAGATTGAAGCCTCCCAACTTGCAGATAGCAGTAAGGTTTCTGACCATGAGCGTAGCGTCTTCTTTAGAAGGTAAACTCTTCAGAAGGTCATCCACATAGAAATTTCTTGTGACTGTGTCAATTACTTCTGCTGAAAAACGGGTTTGATTGTCGTTAGCGGTTTTTCGCAGAGCATAACATGCACAGCTAGGAGAAGATACAGCTCCAAATAAGTGAACAGTCATACGATACTGCACAAGTTCCTTTTCCAAGTTTCCTTCTGGCCACCACAAAAACCTCAAAAAGTCCATATGTTCATTATCAACCTTGACCTGATGGAACATTGACTGTACGTCCGCCATGATTGACACGGGTTCCTGCCTGAACCTTGTCAAGACTCCTAACAAAGAGCTTGTCAGATTTGGTCCTTGCAGAAGCTCCTTATTTAGCGAAACACCTTTATATTCTGCCCCACAATCAAACACGATGCGCAGATTCCCTTTTTGTGGATGGTACACACCATGGTGAGGGAGATACCAGATTTTTCCCTCAGAGCGCTCCAACTGGCTCTCTGGTACCCGCTCAGCATATCCTTTGTTGATGACGTCAGTAAGGAAATCTGTATATTCCTCGTGAAATGTTTCATCCTTCAGAAGTCTCCTTTTCAAAGCACTGACGCGCTGCTTAGCGACAGAAAAGTTGTTTGGCATGTTTACATGTGGTGTCCTGAAAGGCAGTTTCATCGTGTAGTGGCCATCTTTAAGTTGCACTGAACTTTCCACTATTTCCATAAATTTCTTTTCCTCTCTTGACATTTCCTCTTTGTCATTAAAGAAGTCCTCATTAAAGTCATGATTGTACTGCCTTATCAGCAGCTCTTCCAACCTGTCAACACCAATCCGATTAACAGTGACAGCAGGGTAGCCATTCTCACACTGCTCTGCACTGTTTCCACGTAGAGGTCCATTAATAACCCATCCCAATAGGGTTCTTACCGCATATGGTCCCTCTCCTTCACTGTTGATCACCTCCCATGGTTCCATTAACCTTGAGGAGTTTGTGCCAATCAGTAAATCGACACCAGCATTGATCCGGGGAATATGTATATCCTTTAGGTAAGACCACTTAGACAACTCTTCTTCGGTGATGATATTATTTGTCGTCACTGGCATTTCCTCTTGTGTGAACATATTAGGAAGCTCGAAAAACTGCTTGCCGGTAAGTTCAGAGATTTCCAAACCTTTGATAATGTTGCTTGGGACAGTGGTGTTATGGCCCATTGTGCGTAGATGAATTTTTGTCCTTTTTCCTTTGATGTTTAATCGTTCCATAAGGCTTTCAGAACAGAAAGTATCTGTACTTCCTGGATCCAGAAATGCATACGTTTGAACAACCTTTGTTCCCTTTGTACACTTAACATTAACAGGTAAAATCGAAAGGATGCCGTTACTGCCTCCGGCCCCTGTATGACCACAGGTAGAGACAGTGTTTCTACCTGCCGACAGTTCCTTAGACTGGCTTTCATCTTTGCTCTTTTGGATTTTCTCGATGTGAAGAATGCTGGGATGCCTTTGTTTACAAACTTTACAAGATATGCGGTTGTTACATTCCTTGCTCATGTGCCCTATGCACAGGCATCCAAAGCAAACTCCCTTTTCTTTTAGAAAGTCCAACTTTTCCCGATGCGTTCTCTGTTTTAACTGTGGACAATGCTCCAATGCATGACCTAGTGCACAATACAAGCAGGAAACGGAGCTTGATGTTGTAGATGATACACTTTGTGTTTGAGTATGAATACTTTTCTTGGTTACGTTCATAATTGATTCCTTAGGCATAAAGACAGCAGTTGCGAAGCTATTTCTTTTGAGTTGTGCCCTTTGCTGTATCTTTGCCTTGTTGTCTCCTTTATTTACAACTTGAGTATCTTGGATATTGCCAAAAATTGGTTCAGAGATGATTTTAACTTGGTACTCGATGAACTTGACGATATCCTTAAAGCCAGATCTACGTCCTTGCCTTTCAGATATTTCACACACAAGTGTTCTCCATTTCTCTCTGAGCTTATAAGGAAGCTTTTGAATTATTGTTTTCATGTTTGCTGGCATATTGAGTTCGTCCAAATATTGCAAATCCTCCATAGCGTTGCAACACTCTCGCAGAAATAATGCATAAGCTTGTAGCCCCTTAGCATCTTCTGCCTTAATAGAAGGCCATCCAACAATTTTGGAAACGTAAGCATCTGCGATCTTTACTTCTTGTCCAAAATGTTTGTGGAGAAGGTCTTTGGCCACTGCATATCCTCTTTCTGGCAGCATGTGCTGGCAACTGCGCACTAGATCTTTAGGCTGCCCCCTAGTGAATTGCTCCAAGTAATACAGACAGTCTCCTTTGTTGTTTGTCTTGACCTCCACACATTGTTCGAAGGCTCTGATGAATGACCTATATTCTAGGGGACTTCCATCAAACACGGGAACTTCTCTGTGAGGCAGCAGCTGTGAGTTCTGCGTCTGTACGAGGGTGGCTGTTATTTCGTTTTGCCTTTGTAACAGACTGTAGAAGTCTCCGGACAGTTGAGGATCACCTTGAAAATGTGGTACTAGATGACCAGAAGGATTTAACTGTTTTTGCCACTGTTTTGTTTGATCAGACCTTTTCCGCTCAAAGCCTGCCTGTTTAGCTGCATTTTCCTTGTCCATTGTTTTTTCCACTGTTGCATGAGCGCTGGCAAGTAATGCATATTTTTCCTGAGAACTGTCCTTTTGCTGTGGGTTGTATTGTTCAGCGTGAGGATTCAGTGCGTTTCCCTTTTCAAAATAGGAACTCATTCCATCTGAATGCGTACTGCCATGACATGAGGTGTTCAACACTGCAAGTTTTGCTGAAGAAGCTGCTATTTCAGTTTCAATTTCAAGTTGTTCTTTTTTCCTTCTTAATTGCTCCGCTTGCTCCTCCAAAGCATGTTTTTCTTGAAGTGCAGCAGCACGTGCCAAGAGTGCAGCCTTTTCTGCCTCTGCTTGAAGCCTTACGGATGACGTTGAAGATTTGCTGCTGTTTGAGACAGTACTTTTCCGACCCGAGCCTTTACTGGAAGCTTTGGATTGGACGTTTGAAATGCTGTCCTGAGGATCCACATCAACACCAAGATTTTCAGCTTGATGGCAACTTTCATTGTAAACCAACCATTTGTTTACGTCAAAAATAAAATCAGTGGCACTGAGCATTTTTACCTTAAACCACATGTCCTGTTTTTTCACCTCGTCTTTAGGTAGTAAACCCATCAACACTTCATGTTTTTCTTTTGCTTCATCACAAAGAGCATTAAACTTTACAAAAGTACCTTTCAACTCTTTTACAAAGCCCTTTTCATTCATCAAACCAATAATTGTATTTTTCAGATTCCATGCTTTTTTTAGTTTCACCTTTCTTTCTTGTTGCAGGTTATCAATTTTCCCCAGAAACGCTTTTTCTGTCAGTTTAATACTTCGCTTTTTAACAGAAGGGTCCGAACCTTTAACAGTGGAGTCTATAGCGTCCGAACCACACTGCGGTTCTGTCTCACTTACGAGTTCAGAGTCAAGTTTGAGCTCTTCACTCATAGTCAATCATGCATTTTGCACAGTTCCGTGAAGAAGAAAAAACGCGCTCGGAGCGCGTAAACAGTTAGTACCAATGCATTGGATTTTAAACGCAAAGTTATGTGTGCACACATTTATAATAATGGCCATTCACTGTCTGTAGCGCTACACATACCTTAACGTTGGCCGGCTCGCCGCTGTTGACGTTCCGCTGGCACCGTTCCGAGCCAGGTGAAGAACTATGTGTTGGGGATGAATAGAATATGCCAATGTGCAGCGCAATCCAACGTTGTCCTCAGCGAAGCAACAGCAACAACGGCAAAATCCCCCAACGTCCTCTCAGCGAAGCGACAGCAACAATGGCAAAATCCCCCGACGTCCTCCACGTTTTCCTCCTTTGAGCAGTTTTTTGACTTAAGATGTAGGGACCCTTGCTACTCGAAAACGTCCACTACGTGGCTGGGTGGATAATTTAACTATTTAAGACGCGTGCACTATGTGAGCCAATGCCAAACATCGCCAGTAAGCATTTATTTTACAACTTAGGCCATTTCGCATACATAGAGTCCATTCATATGTGTAAACATCATACAAAAACACATTAATTCCACTTTTCTTCTTCTCGTAACATACTGCACGGTCAAAAAACTGTTTGCTCCCTTCTCTTCCCCACCTGTGCCCAATTGGCCATTGATTAAATCACCTCTGTCCCAGCCAAATGGACAGCGCCCTGGCTACCCCCAGTGGCGGGAGGATTAACAGCAACAAATAATAAACAAACCCAAATGGCTCTCACAACCTTAAAATACAATTATGAACCTGAAAATGAGCATAATATGGCTGCTTTAAGATGAGTTATTCCACTGTCAAACATGCATTTCTTTAATTCATCTTTATTGCTTTTATTCTTCATTTATTTCAACATGTATTTCCTTAAAGGAACTATGACATGCTAGCCTAGAAATCTAGACGCACCTAGCGGCAGCAAATTTAATTTGCAGCCAGGGGGGTTTAGGCACTCTCCGTTGGCTTGCGAGCTGGAAAAACCAAACTCTGGTCAGGCCAATCACATTGTGTATAGAGTCAGTAGGCAGGCTTATGGCTGCTGCTGCTGCTGCTGCTGGGAAAAGCAGTCTTCTAGAAGACTTGGAGTTAAGCTTTTCTTTGAGAAAAGAACAAAGAACGGCACTGAAATCATTCTTAAAAATGGAAGATGTGTTCGGAGTTTTGCCGACCGGATACGGCAAAAGTTTAATCTATCAACTAGCTTTGCTACCTTCTTCGTTGCTCTGCCTGGTTGTAGCGCTCTTGCGTGCAGAGGGAATTTGAAAGACAACCGTTTATCCCGCCCCTCGGATTGAGCCCTGTCAGTGGTGAGTTCCCAGACCCAACATCTTGATGTGGGTCTGGCTTGTCAGGCTAATGACATGCTGCTTTTTGGATGCTTTTATATATGCCTTAGTGGTCCCCTAATACTGTATCTGAAGTCTCTTTCCAGAAATTCAGCCTTGGTGCAGAATTACAGCCACTAGAGCCAGTCCCACAATGAGCTTTACTTAGGACGTGCCATTTCTGTGTCTGTAGCTTTAAATGCTATTGAGGAGGAGAGAGGGGGGGCATGGTGGAGGGTGGGGGTGTGGCCTTGACTAACTGTCATACTTTGCTTGTTTGTAAGCCATGATGTCTCTCCCTTTCTCATGGGCGGGCAAAGCAGAGAAAGGGGAGGTAACCTTTCCCCTTATGACGTCATATAGGGAAGATTCCAGATTGGCCCATCTGAGCTTTTATTTTCTCAAAGGCAGAGCAGGATACCCAGGGCTCGGTTTACACCTATCACCATTTCTAGCCACTGGGGGACCATAGGCAGGCTGGGGGAACTCATATTAATGGTAAAAAACCTCATAAAGTGAATTTTTCATGCCATGGGACCTTTAAACAAATCACAACGTCCTGGGCGACGCTAAGCCCCGATAGCGGAGATAGCAAGAGGGGAGGGACATCCGGATGGCTTTATCCCAGCAATGTACATCTGTTGAGCCAGAATAGTGTCATGTCATCCCTGCTAATGCATTTGTATTGCCATTTTCAGAAACAAGTTCTCAAGGCGCAGTTCAGCAACAATAACACATCTAATATTGCAGCATGCAAATGAGGTCAGTCCTTGAGATGAATACTGTAAAGAAAGGGAATAAAAACCAGTCAAAAGGTCATTCGGTCACATACCCTGTAGACGTTACGTAAATCATTGTTCACCAGACATTGAAAGAATGCTAGATTTCATCATCCCTACTTTTGAGTCCCTTGACTTTTGTAAGAGAAATGTTAATAGCACTCCCTTCATAAAGAGGCTCCGTCTTAGTGGCCTGCTGACCCACTGGGTCCCTGGGTGGTCCTGTATTTTAATCCATCAACAGTGGTGGAATGTAATTTAGTACATTTTCTTTAGTAGCGCTACTAAAGTGTTTGTTTGAGGTGTTTGTACTTGAATGTTTTATTCAACTATACTTCTACTCCACTCCATCTATTTGATAGTGTGTAACTTTGAAGATTATAGCCTATAATATGATGCATTGTTATCGATTAAACAAATAGAGGAGGTAAAATTAGTTTGACTTGCTAAAATGCTTTATACGCTAAATAATAATTCATGGATATAACACTAAAGGGGCCCATTCTACATTAGTACTTTTACTTTTGAGATGTTAAGTACATTTTGCTGATACTACCGTACCTTTACTTGAAGTTGCTATAATCATTATTTTTTTTCAAATGATAATGTGAAAGAGCTCCTAGTGATGAACCTACAGAGAATTATCACTTGAATCTGCAGCTCCTTTCAGCTATTACAGAGTTTAAAAGTGAGTTTCAGCTCATTTTTTAGCTGTCCGGCCCACAACTTTACTGTTTTGAGTCACTCTCACCACTCTCATAGCGTCGTGTTCGGCTGTTTTCAGTGAAAAAGCTCTAAACTTCCACTAACTGGTGAATATAGTGGCAGCTAGGGATGTAACGATTACCGGTGTAACGATAAACCATGATAAAAATGTTGACGATAACAATTACTGTTTTCATTGAAAATATCATTATTATCACGGTAGATTACCACGGTATGGAAACCGTGTGTTTAATCCTTCCCAGCTTCATCCGAGTCTCCTGAAGTTGCCGCGCAGGCGCAGCCTACAACATGCGTTTCTTGAAGTTGGAATCATGGCGGAAGGAGGAGATGACAGCGCTCAGGACATTTGATGTTAAAAGTTGCACTTTTAATAAGGTTTCAACTATATTTTTGTAACATAATAAACACTGTTTGAAACTATTTCAGCTTGTGTAGGACTATCAGTGCTTTCTGAACATATTGAACACACTTATTTTTTTTAAGATTGTTTTTTGGGGCTTTTCCGCCTTTAATGTTGACAGGACAGCTATGTGAGAGAGAGGGGGGTTAGACATGTAGGAAATCGTCACAGGTCGGATTCGAACCCTGGACCTCTGCATCGAGGCATAAACCTCTCAATATATGTGCGCCTGCTCTACCCACTGACCCAACCCAACCACACCACATATGGAACACACGTGATAATACCAAAAACCATGATAATTTTGGTCACTATAACGTGAGGTTAAATTTTCATACAGTTACATCCCTAGTGGCAGCTAAAGAGCCAAATATTTTTCTCAGCAGTTGGAACAGACTAAAAAGCGAGCTAAACGAGAGCGAGTGCTGGATTTAAATACATCAGGTCACCAGAATTATGACTCTAAATAAATGATAACGTTGCTCCTTAAATGATGGATGCAGAAGCAACTATTTGCCAACAAGTTCACCATGTCAACAAAAGATGATATGTCAATGTTATGTTCACAACTTGTTAATGCTACCTCAGTTATTGCAGGTTAAAGGGGTTTAATGCAAGCCGTTTACTATATAACAGTGTATCTTCACATTGTAGTATTAGTACTCTTACTTAAGTAACGAATCTTCCACCACTGCCCATCAGTGACAGAGTCAGGTACACAGTATGAAGCCTGGTTTGAAGCAGCCACTAGGTGTCGCCCTCGGTGTGAATTTCTCCCTCAGTGGTTTCTGGTTTTGGCTTTCCCCTGGACCATGTGAACCCTCCTCTCCTATTGGCCTATTTCTAGGAATTGCAGGTTTGGCATGAAGTTGAAAGTAAACATCGACCTCACCTCACATGTTATGGGAGGATTTATAGCCTGCATATATATGCTGTAGGGGCTGCAGCTTATGGAAGCCCTATAGACATTTGGTACACATAAAAGAAGTAGCCTAGTAGGGATTCACTGCGCAATTATCAATTCAAAACCAACAGGTAGGACTTTCTCAGAATGGGACCATTTAAGCACAGAACATATTCCCAAAATCGTTCTGTTGCAGCAAAAAGGTTTTATTATTATTATACAAGCCTAAATAATAATTTTGTTGCAGGGTACAAATAATCAATTCAGGTGTTTTAGGCTATTAGGCTGCATTGAAGCTAACATTTTCCTTCTGCCAAAGTTTTAGTGATCTTATTGGCTTGTAGTTCAGTTGTTATAATGGCTATATGATACAATCTGTATTGTCATATTAACGTCATTGTTTTTGTTTCAAAATAAAAGCTATCTCGTGTCCCATAATTACCAGCTGTTTAGGCTGTATCCACACAAACCTAAGCGAACTGTTTTCCCAACATTTTTTTAGTGTTGCGAAACAACACACATGTAATCTTGCCGCGCTGTGATTGGCTCAGGGTGGTCTCTAGCTCAGCCACTGGCCAATAGGCAGGCGGTGTTGTTTGTGCACGGCTCCTGCGCTGCTATAAAGCAGCAGCAATGAGGGATGAGAGAAGAAATAGTGATTCAAAGAAGATAAAGACACATCCTACATGTGAATTTCCACCGCTGCTCTGTGTGTGTTTGTCATCGAGGGACATTTTTACCTGCAGAGGCAGATTTGACTGAGCGGCTCTATTGTCCCTGAAAGCCACAGACTCCGGTAGGTCCGCACCATGGATGCTCCACACCGGAGCTCTGACACTGCACTGGAGGAGAGGCTGACTCATATTTGCCGTGGTTCATCACCATCTCACCGTGACACAGTCTATCCCAGGCGTCATTCTGCAGCAAAGTGTTCTCCTTCACTTTGAGCATTTTCCTCTCTGTGTTGTCCTTTGTTTAATGGCTGCAGAGAGGAAACTGAAGCGGCAACAGCCTGCTGCACTGTTATCAACTTTATCAGTGTATTTATCGACCGAGTCAGTTTCTCTTACTCTGATAATTGTGTTAATTGTGTACATTTACTGCAAGACGTGCACAGTTTATTAGATCAGATTAAAATGAATTGCTACAGTTGTTTCTTTCAGTTATCATCAGGGCCGATCACTTCTTCCGTTTCCCCTTATTTTGCCCGGGCACGGTGACGACAGTCGAGCGTATTCAGCGCTGCATGGAAGTTATGATTTCATTTCTAAAAAAAAACCGTCTTGATCTCACACAGCAGTTATAAGGCAGCAGAATACCAGCTGAGGCTCTCGTATCTGGAAGCTTTTTTTGTTGCCAGTTGGCTTCTACTTTACTGTCTTTGTTTCAGCAGCACGATGGTATTTCCCCGTATTGTTGTTGATGCTGAACAGCTGAGCGCCTCTCGGTAGACGAGCGTCTAGTCACTAAGAAACAATCCGTATAATTCCGGAAAAGTGCAGATGTTGTCTTCAAAATAAAAGCATAAAAACACATTCAGAAATTGCAGAACAACATTCAGTTGCTTAAGTATTCAGGACTTTAGTTGGGTGCCAGTGCATTCAAATAGCCTAATGGCTAACGTAGCCTACTGCATCAATTACGCTGAAATACATTCGTTTTTCATTTTAATCAAAATTTCATTTTTATTAATAGGCTATAGACGAAGCCTATCATCTTATGGCCTACTATTATTGTAGTTGGAAGTACACGTTTCTGTATGCTTCTGTGTATTTTTTTTTTTCTTGATTATAATGATAAAAACAAAAAGTCGATGTAAGCTTACATTTTGCCTTTTTTCATCACTTACAACACCTTGTAAAGTAGCAACATTTATACGACTTTTATTTTGTGACTAGCAACCGGAACACCGATGTTTTGTTCTGGCTAACTTGACTCTGTGCAGGGAGGGGACTGGGGATGCAGATTGGGGCTGGTAGGGGGGGTGTTGTGCGGATGATTTCAGTCCAGTTCAGACCAGTTCCAGTGCTACTCTTCATTCATTGCCATATACTTTATCTTATTGTTCTCGGTGCATATGATCTGCGATTCAACTGATATCAAAACACACCAAATCTAGTACATCCTAGTCTGCACTGTGTGTCATGCCATCTTTATTTTTCATGGTCATCAGTGCTGGGGGCGATGAGTGACCAAGTTTGTCTTCAGACAAAAACAGTAGCCTATGTCATACAGAATAAGAGGACAGTGTTAAGTAATCATTTTTTTGCAACAGTTATTAGCCTTATAGGCTATAATATATCACACTGGAATACAATGAAAAACGCATGCGAATGCAATTCATTTCTATTAGGTTCATGTTTGACCCCTGTAATCTGAAAGAGCATCACAGTTCTCACATGACAGACTAATTTAGCACATTATTTCCTCACTTGTTCTCAATAAGTTATTTAATTTGTTAATAATTTTTGCAGTAAAGTAAATAATAAGATATTCGTAAATTATTGAAATCAGACTACATTTTTATTTAACCAAATATGTATCAGTTTATCTTAATTACTGATGCAGTTCCTCACTGTGTAAGTAGTAACAGTGTGTCGGAGCAGATATGCATTTAGCGCGAGCTCTGACAGCTAAATAACACAATCTCGCGCCGCACTGGTTCGAACCGGCTGGAGCTCGCGCTGCATTCGCGTGCAGTGGAGTTTTCTGCACTTGTTTCTACCAAATTATCTTTATTACACTCGACCATTGACTGTACAATTATGTTTTATAGTCTATGCAATCGACAGGCATCCACGTTAACAGTGAAACGTTTTCGTTTATGTTTCCATACAAACTAAGGAAAATAAAGCAGATAGTTATCCTGTCGAGATATTTTAACAACCAAATGGCTACAGGTAAGCTATTTTTTTTTATTTGATTTGTTGATATCTAAATTTAGAAAGCTGGAGTTCATGCATTTGGAAATTTGGTTCTAGAATCAAACTCAGAATCTCTACATTTGATTTGTAATGCAAAAGCCCAGCAGAAACTCAATTTTCTGACAATAAAGACCCATCAACAGTCTTCTCTCACAAAGGATGAATGCAACATCATCAACCTCACGTGTAGCTGCTGCACGAGCTATGTCACTAGCAGCCAATAGCAAAAGAGCGGATAAACCGTCAAGCCAATCACATATGTCAGGGGGTGGGATTTTTTTAATATTTATAAGAGGAGATTATGCACCTCAAAGGGCCCAGCTGTTTTCTGGTTCTGGGTGTCTTCCTCTAGATCACCACAATCATAATCATCATCATCATCATCATCATTAAGCAAGAACAAAGACATGTATATGTTCCAGGCACAGAGCGTCATCCAGAACACTTTTTGTTTTTGTTATTGTGAAACCGAGCACCTACTCAGAATCAGCTTTATTAGCCAAGTATATGTGCACAGGTACAAGGAATTTGTCTCTGGTTTAAAGTTGCTCTCAACATACTGTGTCCAGGAAGAAAAATAGAAATAGACATACAGCTTAAAACAAGGACAACAATGCTGAACAAAGACTATTATGTAGCCTACATGTAATTAGGTACATGTATGAATATAAAAAATAAACAATGAACAACATACAGTGTCTATTAACAATTCAAGTGTTTCTGTCAATTGTGGTGCAGAGTGCTGGAAACAACAGACCATTTGTTTAAAATGTGATAATTATCGGTAATAGCCCAAGTTCCCAGTGAGGAACAACATAAGTAATGCAGCATCAGCCTCACACATTATCTGGCATCACTTTTTTTTTTGTCTTTTTGAAAATCTAACCCCAGAAGAAGCCCAGAATCATCTTCTCATCACTAGCCCTCCTGTCTTATTCTTCCAGGCTCCAGCAGCCTCCCTCACTTCCAGTCAGGCCAGTGAAGTGCTACCTCCAACCCAGCTGAGATGGCTCCCTCCCTGGCCACAGCGTTCTCTCGCCGCTGGTGGATGGCGGTGACAGCGGTCATTGAAAACCTGCTTTTCTCTGCTGTGCTGCTGGGCTGGGGATCCCTGCTCATCATGCTCAAGTCGGAGGGCTTCTACTCCTACCTGTGCAAAGGACCTGGTGAGTCAGCTTTATATGGTTGTCGTGTTTAACAGAAGGAGCGGGAGGTTACGGGTGGATTTCAGGAGTTTTAGATGAGGGAGGCTGCAGAACTCTAGAATTGTTTTATCCCATTAGTTATGGGAAGTACATTTACAAGTACTGTGCTTAACATCAATTTTTGAGGTACTTGTACTGTTGTATGCAACTTTATGAATCTACTCCACTACATTTATTTGCTATAGTTACTGATATCAAAATTTGCCACTTTCTCTACTACTACTGCTGCTGCTACAAACATGGACACATATGTCATGCAAAGAAGCTACATTTGGCTCATCTCAAGAGCTAACAGTCCGGTTTGCTTCCCGCAATTTACAAAAGCATCCCCATTCTGGGCTTTTTGGATTTAAATCAGAGTTTGAATGGGATGTTAATGGGACAACCTTGCATGACGACGCCCTGAGTATCTTTGCTGTGTAACCAAAAGCTTTCAACGCTGTTTGCATCAGAGTGAAACCCCACTCTGGGGTACTTTTCGCTGAGTGGGTGTGGTTGAGTTATGGAGATTTAAGGACATGCAAACACACATACAATAGGCTTTTTCCGGAAGTGCTTAGGTTTCACCTTAAAAACGGCTTCTCCATATTGTCCAGTTCTCATTTATATTTTACGTGTTATTTCCTCAAAGTGGCCTTGGAAAGAAGCAGCTACCTGCATATTAGCAAACACACAATATTCTTATCGATCCAACGGTTGGGATTTCCTCATGGAAAACAAGTTGATATGCCAGCAGCAGGCCGGCTCCAAACAACCCTCAAAAGCAGCTATGAAGTGCTCTGGCACAACAAACCGTCAGACAGACGGTTATTTTATTCTGCCCTTAGTTCTCCATGATCAAAGGTGATGCAGGGAGCGGCTGCACTCAGCCAGTCATTATTAGGTTGTTTTTTTACGATACAAAATTGCTTATGCTTGAAAGATCAAATCAGATTAGGACTTTGTTTCCTTTTAGCCGGTAAGTGGTAGCCACTCATCAGTCAGATTAAACATAACAACATACGTAACAACAGTTCATAATCATATTCATCATCAGTGGCGTTTTGAGTCTCCATTGCCAGGCAGCTGAACGATGTGTGAATGAGACCATTCATCCCTTCATTCCCCACAGTGATTATCACACAGGCAGTTTTCTAACTTTGTCTCTTCAATCCTCTGATTGTGTCTCTGTCTGTGTGTTTCTCTCTTTGTATCTTACAAAGGAGCAGTGTTGAAAGCCTTGCAGGGTTAATTTGTGCCTATGAAGCCTTTTAATGGTTTCATCGCACTCACATCACATTCACTCACATTGTCTGAGAGCACATTGTCACTGTAGTTTTCCACACTAGGTCTGTATTAACTGTGTTAACTGCTCTTAGATAACTCTCATTTCTATAAGCGGATACAGCATGTGTCATCTACCGTGAATAAAAGCTGATTATGCATTGGCATTTTATTATAGCCTGTTTATCTGATTGGATTAGGTTTAGGTGTCTCGTGCCATTGACTCAGCTCCTTTCACAGTGACCTGACCCATGTCCCATCACTACAGGTCTCCACTTTCTCGCCCCGTCTCTCTGACCTGCTAAGTGGTGATAAATCAGCAGTTTTTGGTGTTTACTTGTGGGACCGAGATGTTTGAAATCAGGTCAAGAAGGTGCAACATACGCTGTTTTTGTTTATGTCTTTACTCACATCATCACACATCATCAGTCATTGTGTTTCTCTGTCCTCAGTGCAAAGTATGTGCAAACATGTAGCATTGCTCTACTTCTAGTGTGCAATGGAGCTTTCTGCATTCATCATTAGGCTGAAATGCCATTGTGAAATGTTTTTTTTTTGCTTTGTGGTGAACTTGGCCAAAAGTTGAGCCATGCTAATATTGTTGTGAAGCCTTTTCAGCCTGAATTTAATCTGATTTAAAATCAGATTAAATGAAAGTTCACTTTAAAAAAAAAAAAGATATTTTGATACAATACCCACATGCCCATGTGAACAATTAAACAGTTTTTGGTCGCTGTAATCAAACCTCTCTATACTGGCCGACAAGAGATACCATCCTAAAGCGATTCTAACGTACTGTAGGTGTTGGGGGACAAATCCACAGTTTGGTTCTTTGTAAAAATGAATTGTAAAATAGGGATCTTACAGTTTTCACTGTAAAATGCCCTCTTTGTGTTTCCCAGGACACAGTTTTTTTGCTGTGCTGTGGTGGAGGGATAGTAACACAAAAGGGAATTTTTAACATTTCATACATTCTAAATTTGTTGTTGCCTCATATTATCTTCAGCTAAATTGAAACATGTTTTGCACAAAACAAGGACTATAGATGTTGTCTCTGATCTCATACATTTGATTCGCATGAGGAAGAGATTTCCTCTCGGCCTCTGTTGACAAGAGGAACAAATACAGCAACTGTTTCAATGTACATGCGGCATGTGGGTGTTGTTTCTGGGACAGACTTGAAAAACATGTGAACCTATCCTTTAATCATTAAATGGTAATTTGAAAGTGCCGCTTTTTCAAGAGTTTTGGCAGCTTACACTATTCTATCTAGATTACCCTGGCATTGTTACCATATTTACTTTTCGCTGTTCGCTGAAGACTAAATAATGTGTCAGTTAAAACAATATGGGACATGATGCAGGTCAGGCACAATGCATGCTGGTATTTTGTGATGGTTAGTGAGCCTAATTTGTTTCCTACTTTTAATGCATTGTTGGATGTGGGTCCTCTACATGGTGTCTTACAGCACCACCACAGAGAAGATAATTTGTGAATGATTAATCTGTTGTCTGTAATTCAGCATGACAGTAAACAGATTGTTGACAAATTAAAAGAAAAACTGAAAGGGTCCTAACAGGATGTTTTTCCACTACAAGCCTCTAGGAGAGCTTCAAATCTCCTTGGCATTACACTTTAACATTGTTGGCCTAATGATGGACAGTTTGATGGCATCACATGAGGCACTTTATCAGACTTCACACAGCTCTCTCTTGAGACACAAAAGGTTTATCCAACTTTTTTTTTCACAAATGCAGTAGCACTCCTCAACACAGACATTAATGTGTAAAATTGGTGGAATTCCTCTTTAACAGCTGTTAACAGAGTCGGAGGCCAAGATTTGTTCTGCAATTTGTAAAGGCAGGAAACATGGTCCCAGAATGTGTTTCATCAAGTGGCATGTCACCTACCGCAGCAGCACGTCTGATGACTTAGACAGGAGAGCCACAGCAGTGAAGGACCAGGCAAACACAAAGATACCTTATATATCAAGTCAAAATATGAATTATTAATCTTGTGTGCAAATGTTATCCTGCATACACCCTGTTTGAATTAGCTGTATGTTTAAACAGCATGTATATCTCTGAAAAATCAAACCTCCCCTTAAAGTTCACAGTTTCTATTCCTACACTGGCTTTGTTTTAAAGAACACATTCTGTCAGTACAACTCTGCTCTCCCACAGGTTGTGGTTGCTCTGCTGACGTGAAGTGTGTGTGTGGGTGGGTGTGTGTGTGTGTACATGTGTGTTTGTCACACAGCAGAAATGAAACATGTGAATTCCTGCGTCTAAGTCTCATCTCTCGCCTCCCTTTATCTCGCTTTGTGTCTCATTACGGGGTCTGTCAGCACGGTTCTTTCACTCCGATTGTTGGTTGTTTCTGCGAGATAAAATGTGTGTGTGTTTGGCCCTCTTTGCTCTGTCCCTATAAACATTTGTTTCTGTTTAAACAGAATGTACTTCATTCCCCAAAAGAAACAGTGAAGGATTTGAATAGTTTATTTGCCTTCTCATCTTCTTAAATGATCTGTGTGTATCCACTTGTGTGTTTCATGTTGCCATGGGGCTGTTAAATATTTATTACTGGATCTTATAACCAACCAACCGTCACTTGACCCCATCACCTTTACATAATAAGGACTGTGTCTTTATACTGTATGAGCAGTTGACTGCCTCTGACTGCTAATTGTTTGATGACATGGATACTATTAAATGGATGAGGTTTGTGTACTGTAGGATCTGTCAGCATTATTCCTCCTCCTTACATCCTCTGTTATTACTTTAATATCAGTGCATTGTCTTAATATGCTATGACAATCAGGTTGAGTTGTGTATCTTGGTGCTATCTACAGATGAATAAAGAGACAACTTTAAAGCCAAGGAAACTAACTGACTCAGAGAAGTCAGTTTGACAATAGCTGTATGTATAAGGGAAGCTTAAAGGATAGAAGGGAGTGGCATAAAAAAGCAAACAGGAATTTGGCGAAACACACAAATGAAAAAGCTCTAAGGGCGTTGACATGAACGAGAACAAGATATCAGGTACAAAGTGTTACTCCTCAGAAATAGCCTTTCACAGAATATCAAGTCAGCCTTCATCCCCTTGAGTGTATTTGCCAGTGTGTGTGTTTGTTTGTTTGTGTGTGTGCGTACGTGCGTGTCAGGGCTCTTCCCGTATTGACTCGGTTTTGCTGTGGCCATTTGATTAGTCAGCAGCCGAGGGTGCTGGGGGACAGATGCTGCTATCTTCTGTTAGTTAAACAGTCAGCACTTAATGTTCCAATACACCTAAAATACCAGCTTGAGAGGGTAGAGCAAACAATTTCCATATTGACAGATAATCACAGAGTGCTTTTGAAGCCCATATTTTTCAGGTTTTAAGCTGCTCTAGATCATCTGTCGTTGTTTCACCACTGAAATCTGTCTGACTTTGTTGATTCAGTTTAGTTTGGTTGACATTAATAGAGTGTAACATCTCCACAACTATTGCATGGATTCCATTGAATGTGGGACAGATATCCAGTCAGTTAAAACAATATGGGACATGATGCAGGTCAGGCACAATGCATGCTGGTATTTTGATGGTTAGTGACAGAGTGCACATACTGCCATACAGATGAATTGTAATAACTTCAATGATTTTCCCTTCTAACTTTTCCTTAACTTTTCATCTAGCACCATTATCAGGCGTACCTGTAAAATCTAAAGTCAGTCCCATCAGCCTCAGCTGAACTTTGTCTTTAGTGCTAATTAGCAGATATTAACATGTTAACACACAACACTAAGATGGTGAATGTGGTACACATTATACCTGCTAAGCATCAGCATGTTAGCATTTCATGATGCAGCTGTCAGCATTTAGCTCATAGCTTATAGGTAGGCGATTTGTTAATTTTTAACAGGGGAGATGGGGTTTCATTTTGTTCACCCGCGACTAGCAAACCCCCCCATGAACGACTCTTTTGGATCTGCATTTTCAGCTATATAGTTTAGAGAATATTATAGATCCAAGATGAAACTGACAGAAGGGCGGGCTCAGAGAAAAAGTGGCAATTACAAATCTGTCTGCTACTTCAGCACCACAGACAGCTCCATGGATTAATCAATACACAGTTATGTTACTGATATTTCAGAGTCATGGCCGGGGCCATAGATTCTAACTTGCACAAACCTCAGTCAAATAAAGAATCAATGAGTCAGCCTAACATGTTTAGGAGCTGCTGGCATTACTGTGGTCTTGTTTGACCTTGCATTTGATCATTTATTTTGTGGGAAAATGTCCCATTAGGTTGGAGAATAAAATCAAAACTTTTAGGGACACTAAAATTCTCGACTGAAAACTAAGTCAATTACCACAACTACTAGTGCAACTACTAATACTACTGATCATTATGAATTCAATATTAACTTGAATGTTTTTCCCATAGACCGCTTTGTGTACATGAATACAATGCATCCCAGTAGAGGTGAATGACTTTTAATGAAAGCCTACAGATCAAAATAGCTCTGCGTCCTCATGTTCTATCCAACTAGTCCTTTTTGTAGCTGCTAGTTTTGAAATGCTCTAGAGCTCAAGTATCCCCATAGCTCTCAGTGAATGTATGTACCAGCATTAAAACAACACTACAGTCATCAGATGTTCATTAGGCCACTTTACCTTTCACCTACATATATCCTCACAAGGCACGGGCCAAGTTTGTGCACCAGGATGCATTTAATATGAGATTATAGCTTCCTGTTGTTCCTCCAAATTCTCCCCCTTAGCCCAGAGACCAGCTTCAAGACTTGCTCTATCCCTTGCTCCTTTTACCTAAAGCATGCTCAACAGGGCAGAATTTAACATCACACACCCCTTTAAGAACATAGTGGGAAAGCAGATTTTCAGCTCTGTTGTTTTTTAGATGCAGACCTTGGCCTACATCTCCCTCCCTCCTCTAGATATTAAATATGTGGTTACTGCTGATTGAGTCTCTAATGTTCTCCTGGCAGTTTGACCAAAAACAAGTCAAGGTGAATGAGGACTGGTTTTCCTCTTTCGGCCCTCCTCTCTGTCCCCTGTCTGTTTGTGTATTGGTACCAGCACAGTTTCACCAGAGGCAACAGTCTAACAGAGCAGACTGACAAAAATAGACTCCATGTGAGCTCAGTGGACTGTGTTTACCAGTGATTCAGCACGAGGCCGACTGGGTCGGTGTCTGTCTGTGTGAAACTGTTACAGAGAGTTCCCCTCCACCATGCAGGGGTTCAGTTGTGACTATTTGTGGCGTCTGTTTACCCTGCATTGTGTTGTTTTCCCTCCAGTTATTTTGTTTATTTATTAAGTAATTACGAATAGCCCATTTCAGAGTTTTCTATTATATATATATATATCATATGTATCTAGTATATATTATATTACTGGATTATTATTAATAATGCACAAATGTGTAAGCAGCATTCTAAAATTGCAGTCTGTGGAGCTTATGTGTGTAACAGAATACGTATAACTATAGCTGTCAAGTAAATGTAATGTAATAAAAATCACAACATTCCCATGTATGTAGTGGAGTAGAAGGATTAAGTTACATAAAATACAATCTCATCATTAAAGTAGAAGCACTTTAGAACTATACACTTGTACTGTATGTAAGTAAATGTACATAGTTACCTTCCACCTCTGGGTATATAGCATTAGAGACTGGACATGTTGTGTGCATATAATGTTTTATGGTTCATTTTCATTTAGAAGTGTTTCCTCATCTGACAGTTCTAATCTGAAGTCTTTACATCTCTACTCTCTCATTCATCCAGATAACAGCTCCAGCATCAACCACTCCAACATCAACACCACTGCGCCATCTGATTCTGAGGAGTACCTGGAGATGAATGGCTGGCCCATCTGCAAGGACCAGGATGAGATGCTGAACCTGGCCTTCACTGTGGGCTCCTTCCTGCTGTCTGCCATCACCCTGCCCATGGGCATCGTCATGGACAAATATGGTCCACGGAAGCTACGACTTCTGGGCAGGTAAGGCCACCTGATATGATATAATATCTAGGGATGCACCGAATCCAGATTTTTGGGGATCGGCCGAATACCGAATCCACTGGTTAAGATTCTGCCGAATCCGAAACCGAATACCGAATCCTACTCCCATCCTCAGTACATTAACACAGTAAACACATTAATGAAGTAAACAACGTCCACAGCCTCTAAAATAGTTAAATGTAACAACTTAATGTTGAATTCACACGCTCTTTTCACATTGTAGGAAAGCACGTCGCTATCGCCAGATGAGTGACAATTTTGTTTGGCAAATTTTCGCTAACCAGTGTATGATGAAGGCATGTTGGGTGGGTGAAATTAGAAAGCTAACGTTGGCTAACGAGCAGCAGCCGGCCGTTCAGTCGCTCCGCTCCCACTGTAGGGACACTCATTTGCCGAGAGAACAGCTGAAAGCCCGAGAGAGGCACTGTCTGGTTAACACAAGCTTTTAGCTGTGAATGTCCTTTCTTTGCCGTACCTGGGGTTGCTGTGTTTTGGCTGCTGTCTGTGGATTCCTTCATGTGCGGCTCGTATTCTTTCGGATGTTTCATGCGCAGGTGTTTTGGCAGCGGCGATGTTGTGTAGTATTTGGGGTCCTTGCCGCCGCGGGACAGGTCGGCATTGCGGGTTGGGCGTGTGGCTTGGCTTGGGTCGCCTCGCCTTCTTTTGGCAGGGGGTACTGCCGGGCGGCGCTTTTTCTGCTTGCTAGTTCCATTTTCACTTTCTCACAGCCTACTGCATTGAGCGGTCCACACATTACGTCGACCAACGTAGAGCAATCGTAGGGTTCGGTTCGGTGGAAGAAAATTCCCTGTCAAAAAGCCCAATATTCGGCCGTATCCGAACCCGAATCCTGGATTCGGTGCATCTCTAATAATATCTGACAGTAATGGTCTGTTTGGTTTATTTATTGCCTTATTCATACCCAGTGCTTTGTGTTCCCAGTGCCTGCTTTGCATTCTCTTGCCTACTCATCGCCTACGGTGCCAGTGATCCCAACAGTACGTATCTTTACTCATGTCATCTCACATATATCACTTTAACGGCATCATATGTCTGTACTGCCTGTCTGTACTGCTACTCTCAATCATATTGCTTTTGTAGCCAACCCACATTGTACAGCATATTTACACACAGATACATACAGTGTATTGATGCATTGGTGACACTTTAATCAATCAGACAGGAGGTGTGGGTGCTACTACTATACTGTACTACCATCTGCCTACGTCACTAATCTGCTCTTTCTCCTGCAGATCTGTCCATCCTGATCTTCTTTGCTTTGGCGATGAATGGGTTTGGAGGCATGTGCATGACCTTCACTTCACTGACAGTAAGTATAAAAGCTTTACTAAGACTACAGTACTTATATGATATAATTAAAGCAATATTGTCTTTCACTGGTCAAACTTATAACCCGAGAATTTTGTAATAGGCAGGGATATATAGGCAGGGATATATGGGGGGTATAGGGATATACAGCAACATAAAAAAAAACTAATTTAATGGAGTGCTGTGATCAGTAGATTTGCCCAAGGAGGCAAAGTAAATCTTTGTGCCGTTGACCAACGTAAAACCATCTTGACAGTGCTGAGGGAATGGAGAGTCAGGGAGTCAAAAATGGAGGACACTATCATATTAGTTTTATACAACCCTGCTCTGCCGGAGTACAAACTGCTCTACAAAACATATAAATACTCATATAATATATTACAAAATATGTAATTTTCTAATAAAAATATCAATATGAACAAAACCAGAATAGCATAATTTGATATGAGGGGAAATGAAATGAGGAGGAGCAGAGGGGAAGGAAAAAAATAGTGATGAGGAAGAAGAGGAAAGAGAAGACAGAGAGGCAAGAGAGTGGATTAGAGCACCGTGAAGAGACACTGATGAAGAGTGGACGGAACAAGAGGGTTAGTTGATGGAGACAGAGAGATGGGCAGAAAGACAGTTGCATCAGAGAGAGGGAAAAGATGGACAAAAGAGGAGCAGACAGATGGCTGAGAAGTTGACAAGGGACTACTGGGAGAAAGGGATGAGCAGTGATGTGTAGACAAGAGAAGAGGGAGTGATGGAGTGGGTAGGAAAAGCCAGTGGTCAGGATGATCTCATCAGTCAGAGAAAGTGCTGCATCACAGGAGAGGCCATGTGAGAGCGAGTCTGCATTAGTGATTTATTATTCACTATTATTCACCTGCTCTGCTGCTATGGCTGGGAGCCAAAAAAAGACATCTCCTCATTACTATTTCATTCACACAAGGACACATGTGTGTATGTGTGTGTATGTGTGTTGATTACAGTGCAAGTCTACAGATGTGTCATTGTTCTAACAGCACAGTAGAGTGTGTATTGAAAATAACAAAACACATGGAGAGCAGAGGACAGGCTGTCACAGAGGAGACAAACAGGAAGTAGCAACAGGGTGTGTGTGTGTGTGTGTGTGTGTGTGTGTGTGTGTGTCTCCCCACCTATGCTGCACTGTTTCCTATTCAGGCTGCCTACTGGGACCCTGACTGACACACACACACACACACACACACACACATGTTGCTCAGCTGGTTTCATCACACTGTGCCCCCCCCACCCAACCTCCCGTGTTTAGTCTCAGTCTTGTTTTTTTCTTCTCCAGTTTCAGCTCCTCAGCAAAGCTAGACCTGCTCACAACTGTCAAAACGGTCTTTTGTGCATGCAAGAGATCTGTATGTTATTGTGTCAGCACTGTGTGTGTGTGTGTGTGTGTGTGTGTGTGTTGCTTTAGCTGTTGAGCGCCTCTAACGTACAGTAGTATAGAGCACCCTGCAGGCCTCGACAAATGTTTTGTTTATACTACTGCCTCGGTATGTGTGTGTGTATGTGTGTGAGTGAGAGAGAGAGAGAGAGAGAGAGAGAGAGATAGAGTAAGTAGTAAGCGATGTTGTGTGGATGCATTGCTTCTGCTCTTCCCTCGCCCTGCCCTTTCCTGAATCTCTGGGTCAGGGGTGGTTAAAGAGGAAAACAACTATTTTAAGAAGTAACCTTTATTTCTCAGGGGGGTAAAAAGCTTTGACGCAACATCTTGGGCATCATGTGTCATTAAAACTCCTCAGGTTAGGGTGACCCAGCCAGCCAAAACACCCAGTGTGTGTGTGTGTGTGTGTGTGTGTGTGTGTGCGTGCGTGCATGCGTGCATTTTTGTCATTTAGTCACTAGAACCACCACCATGCTTTCTTTCTTTGTCTCTGCTCCTTTCTTGCTACCGCTAATGAACTCAAAGTGTACCATTTGGCTCCTTCCCCTCTTTCGGCAATGGAAAACAGGGAGTGAAGCTGAGGAGGAGGAGAGGGTGGGGTGATTTATTCCGTCTCTGCTCTTCATTCCATTCCTTTCCATTCTGTGCCTGTAAACAGCTTCATGTTACAGAGAATCTCTCCTCTTTCTTGCTAAATGTTCCCAACACACTGCCTCTTCGTACATGTACATATTTCCACACCCATAGGCAGACATGAAGCTCCTCCTCTTGTTCCTCGTCTCATTTGTGGCACGTGTTGGAGCCCCCGTTGCTTCCTGGGTTTGGTTTCCCAGTCTGAAGCTCTGCTTGCTGCCATAATGTACATTCTATCTGTAATATTTCTTCTGTTCTCAATCCCCTTTTTTTTGGTCACCTCTTAAAAGCTCACTAAACATCTGACTGATTCCCTGCTTGAAAACAACAAATTGTCCATAGATGTGGTTTTTAGTTGAGAAATCTAAATTTTTCTTCCCAAATGACTGAAATGTCTAGGTGGGGCTGAAGGAGAAACAGTGAGTGATTTCTTGTTAGGTGGAAAATTTATAAAGCGCACACACAGTGTTTCATTCCACACACTCAGTGTTTCATTCCACATCACTCTGTGGACTGTTTTTACCATGCTGGAGATGGCAGGGTGAGATAGAGGAAGAACAGTATATATGCTCTGTTTACTGTTTATTTGACCACATGAAGGGAAGGGAGATGTGAGAGGAAATAAGATGAATGAATGCCAAAGGTCAAATTTGTAATTTGAGATCCGAGCTTGCCAGACAAAGCGGCAGTTGCTGATGTCAGGCCCATGTGGCTTTGAGTAGTGGTGAGAAGTGATTACTGGATCTAGATTTTGAGGATTTTTGTGCAGCTAGAATGACTGTAAATCCCTACCAGACACAGAGTGGTCTTAACATTCATTCAGAGACCTCTCAACCCTCCCAAAATCTTGTTTCTAGTGAAAATGCTCATGTGCTTTTATTCATTGTTTGGCATTGAAGTCAGTCCAAAATATATCAGCTTTGAAATGATTGGACTCCTAATAGGAGGGAGCAAAAGATGACGTCAGGTTGATGAAGGTATGCAGTCTGGTTTTCGTCAGCTGGTGTTTGCTAATCTTAGGGCCCACTTGGCTGCTCTTTATGATGGATATAGTTCTATCCTGTGCGTCAGGACAGGACCGGTCAGAGCTAGTTCTTAGTTGTCCGGCAGAAGGCAGCTGAAGTTTCCACTTGCTGCAGCAAACCCTCTTCCTTCTTTCATTTCTCTGTTTTTTCCGCTTAAACGGCTCTGTCCAGTTTCCTCTTTCTCCCCCTCATCATGGTTTCTCACTCCCTAGGCCTCTTTGTCACCTCACACTCTGCCTTCTCCATTTCCATTTTCAACACTCAGCAGCACACACTCCTTTCAAGAGTGACTTACAAAATACATGCAAAAGTGCAGGATGGCCAAAAAGTTTGCAGTCGCAAACTTTTTGAATGAGCAGTCGCAGGGGGATTTTCTTTTTACCAAGCAAGTATCTAAACTGGTTCAAGGGAAGTCAGGTTCAAGTTCATGATGAGAGGGTTAGGGTCCTTATATGATTCCAGACTAATCTTACACTCCGTGGAAACATACATATTATTACAATTGAATCAAGTGCCTAATGAAGATATATGGGTTAAAATGAGACAGACCAAGACTGTAGAAAAGATATCAATCTTGCCTGAAGCTCTGTGCAGCATTCATTTGACAAGGTGAAATCACAGCTGAACAGGTTTCAACTTGATGGTTTTAACCTCCTTCACTGCATTGCTGTTCTCTGTACAGCCTGTTCAAAATCGGTTCCAGGACATTGTGGCAGTTTCCCAAGAGCTGTTGGAGTGTAAATGTCTCTAGATTAGCCAAAAAGGAAACTTATGTTTAATTCATCTACAAAACCCATTTTTCTTGTTTTGTTCACTTAACAGTTCAGTTCAAGTTTAAGTCATAACAAACTGTGCTTGTATTAAATACTGCGTTACCTGAGTACTGTTCAAACAAAAACCTGACATGCATAGATCCACTTATTGATGAACGCCCACATCCCCCTAAAATAAAGCATTGTCTAAGCGAACCCTGGCTGCCACCGAACCCTGATCTCTTATCTCCAGGTGACTACTCTGATGCTGAAAATAGACCTTTAGTGGCTGTCCAAACACTGAGCCCATCTGTGTGTGTACCCTGCCACTCTCTGCATGGATAAACTGTGACCGCAGAGCTAACAAAAGAGCTATTCAGAGAAGAAGCAATAACAAAATAGATGGTGGGTGTTATTATTTTAAAGAGGTACATGTATCTGCTCTCAGTCGTTCCCCTGGAGATAAAAGTACTGACTCTTGTCATGTAAACGAGATTAGGGGACGTTAAGTAGATAGGAGATCAGTAAAGCCTGGGTTTAATAAGGTAGAAAAGGGTGAGTTGATGAGGTGACATTTCCAGAACAAACACTGGGATGCCTCTGATTAAAGCTTTAGTGCGTAACTTTTTTTTGTATTAATGAACGTCCGTTACATTCAAGCCATTGCTAAATGAGTTGATACAAAGCTAATTGACTATCAGCTCCACACAACTCTCTCTGTATTTCTCAGTGTGCACGTAATACTGTACCTTGGCGGCTAAGAAACACACAGGCAATACATTCTTTTGATGATAAGAAAATAACAGTGTGGCTCTAGGAAGGGCAATGTTGGTCAGTCACTTGGATTGATTGCCATGACATTTGTTATACACACTCATGTTAGGATGAATTTGTATCACTATGGTGATCGATTAACTTTTCATCTAGCGCCATCATCAGGTCAAAATTTCAACTTGTCTCATAATTTGGTTTATGAACAAATACCTGAAAAACTAATGACATTCCCATCAACCTCAGCTGTACTTTGTGTTAGTGCTAAATATATATTAGCATGCTAACATGCTAAGCAAAGATAGTTTTAACATCATCATATAGTAACATCAGCACGTTAGCATTGTCATTGTGAGCATGATAGCAAGCAAGGCTGTGCAGTACAACCTCAAAGAGCATGGCTGTAAATACTTCTTCTTGTTTAATCAACTGACAACAATGCATTTGTAGAATGAGCATGATTCCTACCCAGAACATGACGGAAAATGTATTTTTATTATATAAAGCTGGCACAAAAGATCACCTATAGGGTAAATATGTGTGTCTGTCTGTTATCTTGTGATTGTTACAGTTATTTCGCAGTCAGTTGCTTGTTGTGTGTATGTTAGCGCCTGAAGTCACAGCAGATTGTTTGTCTTTGAGTGTTTAACAGTCACAAACCCACCTGTCTGCTTGACTGATGTGTTATTGACTCCAGCTACAAAAACACTGTTATCTGCTCCTCGTCAAACCCTGACAGCTGCTCCTCCCATCAACACACTCACTCTAATGTTATCCTCACGCTGCTGAACCCAATAATCCCCACTTCTTCTTTCATGATTAGTAGATTTAAACTAAACTGGTTTGTGACATGTTTTTAGGAAACAGTGATTTTACCCAACTGTGACTCAGACCCAGTAACCCAGAGAAACTCCTGCTCTGACGTAATCACTTTATGAGGCCAACACTCAGCATCACAAGACCTAGACGTGGTTTTTACTCTGGTTTGGGCTTGCTGCTGAACACACAGATGGTTTGAGGTTTTCGCTCAGGAACTGCACCGTTTGCTCGCATGATTTTGTTTTCTCCCACTGACCTCTGCGCTTGCAGAAATGATCCCCAGTGGCAACAGTGTTGCTTCCAAATTAACCTTTCCCCAGAGAAACACCAAGGAGGTGAATGACAGAGAAGATAGGGACTGACTCATCCACATTATTATTCCTTTGTATCTGATATCTAGGATCTTAATGGGGAAATTGTTTATTTGAACTAGTGATTTAGGGACTGTATGAAGATTATTTGGGTGGTGAGTTGGGCTGAACCTTATGTTTCACTTTATAAAAAAGCAAAGCCAAGGTTATTAATGATTTTGTTGAACCCTCCTTTTGACTTTGTAAAAACTGCAAGTTGAATTCAAGTGTCACTTGAGTCTGCGTCGGTTGGTGCTGAAGACTTCATGTTTGAAAATGAAAGAAATCTGTAGGTGTGGAGGGGGAAAGAAGTGAGCTTACTGTAGTCTGTAAAGAGTGACCTCTGTAGCCTGCTCTTCATCTCTGCTTAAGGCTAGCAGTTGCATTAGCTGCGGGGCGGCCTCTAGCTCCCACAGTAAGAGCGTGCGCCCCATGTAGGCTGAGTCCTTTGCAGCGGCCCGGGTTCGAATCCAACCTGCGGCCCTTTGCTGCGTGTCATCCCCTCTCTTTCTCTCCCCCTTTCCTGTCTATCCACTGTCACTATTGAATAAAGGGAAAACCCCCCAAAAAATTATCTTTAAAAAAGGTTACATTAGCTGCTACTAGCATAACACACCTGAATTGCACTCAAGTTGCATTGTGGGTAATAGTTGGTAGCTGCCAGATTTTGACAAGGAAGAAGAATGTGTGAAATCATAAAGACCATATCTTTTCAATAGTTTTCTTTTTGATGTAAATATTAATGTAACTATTAACTACTTTACAGAGGAAGGCTGATAATAATAATTTTAATACAGTCCCTTAATCGATAGCATACCAAATTATTTTCAAAATGTTCGCTATTAATAGAACTCTTGCAAAAGACTGGACATTAAAAATGACCCATCGTCACAGGCTAGAGGATGAGGAAGTGATAGAGCGACAGTGGGGAAATCTGAACCTGTTGACTCTGCATAGCTATCAAGGCCTTGATGCGTCATGACCACATCAAGAGTGCTGAGCTAGACACAAGCTGAGCTGGTCATTTGTGTGTCCTCTCCTCTACACTGACTGGGCAACAGCTCACCTATCGTACCCCTGGTGTAGTCAGTCAGTCAGACTCCTCCTGTAAAGTGTCATAACTGGATTCTTCCAGTTGAGCGCTGCGACAGGGAAACATGAGTGGGGGGATTCAGGGCACTTGTTTTTTTGGATGTCATGGCATGGACGTAGCCATTTTTGTAGCTCACCTTTGGTCCAATTAATCCAGGGCAGTGAGGACTGTGTGAGGTGAGAGGGTTCAAGCAGCTGCCTAACAAGCTGCGCCCCTGTGGTTAGCACAGCGGCCGTACAGACGGCTGGACGGACAGATGAGGACAATGGTAGAGGGCGGGGAATGCTATTTACGATCAAACGATAAAAATGTGTCACCCAAATTTTGTACTCCCTGCCCCCACTCTTTCACCAGTGACCCAGTTCATTCACTGTTGTTGACTTGGAGTTTGATTTCCTCTTCTCCATGTTAAACTATATATTCTCCAGATGGCATAATTTAAACATGACTGACACATGATTAAACATGACTGATAGAGACAGTAAATGTCATATCTAGCCACATGTTGCTCTCATGCTCTCTGTTGTCAATGTTTTGCTTTGTTTCTTACTTCTTGAAGAAGGCTGTTTACTAAAGTTGAGGGTCCCGCGTCATGCAAGACTCTCCGGTATTTCTGTCTCTGCTCCACTTCAAAATCTAGGACAAAAACAGCCTGCTGCAGACAGTACAGGGTGTACTATACTTTGTGGTGACAAGCCTATCAATAGTCAATACTGTGTTGAGCACTGGGCTGACGTGTTTGCCTGGATGTGTGCAATATGCAAAAAATGTTAACACTTAGTGAGCTTGTGGGTTTTGGTTTATTATAGGTAAAGGAAAAATGTCAACGAAGATAAGCTAACAGCATAACAAGTTGCATAAATAGAGAAACAATTCTCAAAGTCTGCAAACAGACTCAGTAATGTCTGTTACAGGAATATCTAACTAACTTACATTAGCCAACATAATCTAACTGGTCATACCAGACCAAATAAGGCTGTAACAGCAAAACCCCTGAGTGTACCCAATTTATTGCTTATGAATTCAACTTTTAATTTGTAGGATAATTAAAGTGCAATGTCCTCACATACTCTCACTTTAATTCACTAGGATATGTCGTGTTTTTTAAATAAACCAACCTCCAAGTTCCATTACTTAAGCACTGAAGTGATACACAGAAAGCTTTTTCCTCTACTTCCAGAATGAAATTCGAGACCATTCTGTGCTTCTGCAGGTTATGTTAGCGATTGATTGTTCTCCATTAAGCCCCAGGCTAGTAGTGTTTTACAGGGATGTAAATGATATTCAGATATAGCGGTCAGATATAACGAGTATCAAGATCGAGATTTTCCTCTGTGTTTTGAATGAATCTTCACACATCACTTGTTAAGTGTTTATATGAACTTGCTGTGTATTATTTTTTTTTATTTTAGTACCCTAATCTGTTCTTTCTGCTCTCTCCATAGCTCCCCAACATGTTTGGAGACCTGAGGTCAACCTTCATTTCTCTGATGATTGGATCCTACGCCTCCTCTGCTGTCACTTTTCCCGGCATCAAGGTTTGTGACATTTGATTTTTGCTGTCAATGACATCACTCGATTCTTGAT
Organism: Sander lucioperca; assembly: GCF_008315115.2. Classification (NCBI taxonomy): domain Eukaryota; kingdom Metazoa; phylum Chordata; class Actinopteri; order Perciformes; family Percidae; genus Sander; species Sander lucioperca. Next base: position 36,703,353 of record NC_050177.1, read on the forward strand.
TTACCCAAAAATTTTCATAAATTTGTCCTCATCCATCATGTAAGGATTCCTCCTGAAAGGCGATGCTCTAACATGAGAGAATGACACTGCTACCACAGAATGAGATGTTGATTCTTCATTATGATGTGTCTGTTTGGGTGCCGTCTGCCTGCCTGTAGGTGATCTATGATCTGGGTGCAACCTTCATCATCATCCTGCTGGTGTGGGCCGCCTGCGCTTGCCTCGTCTTCTTCAACTGCTTTGTCAACTGGCCTCTGGAGCCCTTCCCCGGCCCAGAGGACATGGACTACACGTAAGACGAATAGAAGCTCTTACACATGCACACACACACACACACACACACACACACACACACACACACACACACACACACACACCAAGGCATATAAACATTTCTATAGCCTCCAGCCATCATTATTAACCCTTGTGTTGTCTTCCTGACGACCATGAACTTGTTGTCTTTTCGGGTCTAAATTTGAAAATGTTTTTTGAAAACTTTTTTGTTGCTTCTTTCCCCGACATTTTTGTCGCTTTATTCGATGCTTTTGAATCTTTTTTTAAAACATCTTTGTCACTTTTTTCAACTTTTTTAATTCATGGTCAATAAACCTAATTTATATGACATTATACCTAATTTTTGAGTTTGAAAAAAGCTGAAATTATTAATTATTTTGACTAATAGTTAAGATCAAAGGATGTTGAGTGGATCACAGACTGGTTTATGTCAAAGTTTAGTCAGGATACTGTTTTGAATCCATCTTAACATTTTTTTGAAATGCTATAAAATTGAATAACATACCTACAATTCAAAATTCAATGAAAGTAGTCACTGATTTTACCTGCAAGATGGAATGTACACCCACGCATCCATGTTATTTTTGGGCAGTTTGGTTGAAAGAAACCCATATTTCTGATATAAAAAAACTATGAAAACGGGTCAGATTTCACACTAGGACAATACAAGGGTTAAATGGCCACTGTAATGCTACCAGCTGTCATCAAGTCATACCTGCTGTAAAGGGATTCCGACCCAGACAGACTGCATTCTCCACAGAGATCACTATATTACACACATGCACAATATGTAGAGACATACATGCTCACACACTCACCCACAGTAAATCCCAGTGTAATGCAGCAGAGGCCAAGTAAGCCCTAAAGACAGGAAAGACCCTAAAACCAGGTGATCTGCTGGCTTTGCTCTCAATCACCTGGATCCTTTGTTTCCTCCTGTCTTTTCCCTTTTCCTCCCTTTCTCTCTCTTTCTCTACTGATGTTTTTGTCCTTGTTTCTTGCTTTCCTCCTCCTCTTTTCACTTGACAGTTTGACAGTTACTCTGCATTTTGTGCAAACAATCACCGTTCACCTTCTGTTCTCTTTCCACCAATCCTTCAGGGTGAAGATCAAGTTCAGCTGGCTGGGCTTTGACCACAAGATCACAGGGAAGCAGTTTTATCGGCAGGTGACCACAGTGGGGCGCCGTCTCAGTGTCGGCAACTCCATGAAGCAGCAGCACCAGCCGGCCAAAGACCTGGCCTCGCAGGAGGCCAACAAGCTGTGCCTGTCCACTGTTGACCTGGACGTGAAGTGCAAAGCCAAGGAAGAGAGTAAGTCTGAGCTTAGACGTTCTGTAATGTTAGGAATCTATAGTAATATATAAATGTAATGAATTATTATTATTACTATTATTATTATTATAAGGTGGAAAAGTGGAAACCAAATGGGGAAACAAGTCAACATAACTGCTCCTTGTGCTCAAATGATCCAGTCTTAAGCAAAGGCAGTCCCACTATTTGTTGTGTCCACTTTGCCAACTTATGAATATTCATCTGAACATCTCAGCAGCCAGTTTGCATTGTGAATGAATCGGGCAGGAGAGCTGTGCCAGATGTCTGAAAGCTCCATAATGGACAAAGGCTTTCCAGGCTTTTCCAGACAGCAGTCCTGAGGAGGGATAGTGATACCAGCACTTTATAATGTTCTCCATTGAGAACTAAGTTATTATAGCTATTATTTTTTTTAAGATTACCAGTGTCACAATTAGAACTTAGCAATATGGTTAACAGATTGTAATATTATTTTTTCAATAACTGACTCATATACATTAAAATAATACAATTGATGTCTTTATATATATAGAAAAAAAACCTTCCAGAAACTAATTTTGTTAGTATTTAATTACGCGTTGCTAAGAATGACTCATTTCAACAGCAGAGTTGTGATGACATGATAGAATACAATATACTTCATATTAGCAGCATCGCCTCTCAGCTCTGAAAAACATAAAACCTCAGGGTCTGACCTACATCTGTACAAAACAATAAGGCACAAACACCCCTTACATTGAATGCCCCTTTACCTCTGCCCTACATCCACGCTAAGCTAACCTCTGTTACCCCTACACCTCCAGTCCTCCTTTGGCCCCTTCTGGCTCTTCTACACAAGAGTCAAGGAATCCCAGTGTGGGGGTCTGGTCGCTCCCCTCTGGGTCTCTTTGATAGCAAATGGACCGTTAAATTGGTTCGGACTCCATGCTTAGAAAAGCCGCTCAGCAGTGTGTGGCGCGTTGGCAGAGATCCCTAGAGAAGCATTGTTTTGGTTTGAAGGCCAAGCATCCTCCGCATATGGTTGGTTTCATAACAGCTGGACATGTTCTGACTGTCAGGAGCTTTAAGGAGGCCCATATTACACACTCACACACAAACATGTTTGCCCTCTCATTCCTGTCTAATTTAATGGCCACTGAGAGGGTTGCAGAATATTTACTTATTAGGCATGGTTTCTTTTCCTCCGGTCTCCTGAGAGCTGAAAGGCTTGATTTGAATTTAAACACATCAACATCTGAATATATTTTGTTTCTATCATCAGTAACAAACACAAATCATGTAGCTGTACTGAAACACTCAGCAGGGCCACAGTGTACTAGTTTAGTATGTAAACCACATTTTGAGCCAGCACAGAAGTCTTTTTTTCTAACTAATTGCTTAGATTTCAAAATAAAAGACATACTGTATAGTTTTTGTATCTGGAATCTTAGCCAACCTTAAGTCCTTTTTTTTAGTCTTGGACCTAATGGTTTTTGGACTGTTTTCATGGCATTATGGCTACTAGTGTCTTGATCAATGCTGAAGTATCAAACTACGCCACACTAAACTATTGACTTTTCCTGCCGCCACCATGAAGTTAATATTTGTAATTTCTGCTGCAGCTCAGTCCTTCATGAAGAGTATCCTCAGTCCCATCTTCATGCTGAGCCTCATCACCATGTGTGTGACCCAGCTGCGCCTCATCTTCTACATGGGAGCCATGAACACCATCCTGGAGTCCCTGACAGAGGGAGACCTCAGCACAGGTGTGTGTTGTTTCTAGCACATAGAAGATTAAACTGTATGTGAACACACACATGGTGTTATGTGAATATCTTTAACATCTGACCACAGTGTTGCAGTGGATGCTCTTAGATCTCTGACACCTAACAATCTCTCAAGCTGCTTTCCGCTCAGCTAAACCGCCTTGTTGCTTGTTGTTAACTTTCCGTCTTTACTTTTCCGTTTGTCTCTCTTGCTCTTTCTCTTTTCCCGTCATGCTGGCTTCTTGCTGCTGTTGCAGTGGAGAAGATGCAAGTGGGTAAGAAACCTCAGGCTTCACTTACAAAGATCTAAGACCTACCCTCTTCAACTGTTCTCCTCAGCCATCTGTCCACTTTGTGTTTGCTTGTTTCTATGTGCATCACCCTCTAAACGTCTTCATCCATTTCATTTTCAAGTTCAAAACTTCAAAATATAGCATAAAAAAATAACAACTCTGTCTGTATCTCTGTCATCTGTCTCTCAGTGAGTGTTTACACGTCCATCTTTGGCGTGCTCCAGCTTTTGTGTCTGGTCACCTCTCCTGTGATTGGCCAAGTCATGGACTGGAAGCTCAAGGACTGCGAGGAGGATAATGACAAGAGTGCCAAGAGGTGAGGATGCATACATAAACACACACAGAAGAAAAGAAAAGAAGAAGAAAAAGCATAAGCTTAAAAAGGTAATATCTTTCTACTCTAATCTAATCTTTTTTACTCTATTCTGTTCTATTAGGGAGCCTGGTCAGCCTCGTCGCAATGACAAAAAGATACAGAAGATCGTCAACGCCACCAGAGCCTTTATCTTCACTAACCTACTCCTGGTTTGCTTTGGAGTCACCTGCATCGTCCCTAACCTGCCACTTCAGGTACACAAACACACAGGATAAGAGAACTATCTTATTTCTTTGAAGCTCTTCAGCGATGCACATTTCACAGCATGTGCTGCTAGTCTAACGCTGCAGAGACAGACCAAGACTAAGAGATGTACACAATGTTCAAACAGGAGAGAGTCACATGGCAATGCAGCTCCTGATATCACTAAGTACTTTAGTGACACCTACTGGACAACTGAGTCTTTACGTGTTACTCACTCATCCTGAATCTCATTTATCAAAGATGAAAGCCATTTCTCAGTGAGGACAGGCCAGCTGTAAACTGATACTTAATGAAAAATTTATCTTTTTTTTTTCTTCATTTCCCTCCTCCTTAGATACTGTCCTTTATCCTGCACACTATTGTCAGAGGCTTCATCCACTCTGCAGTTGGAGGCCTCTATGCTGCTGTGTAAGTGTCAACATGTTCAAAACGTAACGGCATAACAGCACACACAATGATACTGTATGATACCAATATAGAATTGTAGATTTACTACATACATAACATAACAGTATAGTATAGCATATAAGTATGCATAGACACAAACATTACACCCATATAATTTTGTTCATCTCATTCCAAAACCATGGCCATTCAGTTGCTGCTATAACTATAACTTTTAATGTAGGATTACCTGTGTGTGTGTGTGTGTGTGTGTGTGTGTGTGTGTGTGTGTGTGTGTGTGTGTGTGTGTGTGTGTGTAGTTTTAATTTGATTGGCTTCAGTTTGAATAGAACCCCCAGAGTTGATATTTAAAACTCAAATTCAGGTTAGTAATGAGCCTGTTTAAATGTCCCCTCTGATACATATTGTTTGTCCCTTGCAGGTACCCATCCTCTCAGTTTGGCAGCCTGACAGGCATGCAGTCTCTGATCAGCGCTCTGTTCGCCCTGCTCCAACAGCCTCTCTTCATGGCCATGGTGGGACCCCTGGAGGGAGACCCTCTATGGGTGAGTGATACAAATATATTGACATTAACATAAATGAGTAAAGAACCGAGTCCTGTGGTTAATATTTAGACCTTTAAACATTTGAACTGTGATTTTCTAGTGAAAGGCCCATATCATTATGTTGGTCTGACTCTAATGTTGTCTTCAGGTAAACGTGGGACTGTTGGTGGTTAGCATGCTGGGATTTTGCCTCCCTCTCTACCTGCTGTGCCACAGCCGCCACCTGCAGCGCCTCAGAGACGAGCGCAATGACGATCCCAAGATCTACGCCAAGATTAACGACGACAGCAAGCCCGAGGCTTTTGTCTAGACCGTGAGGAAGAACAGAGTCAAAGATGATGTTTTAAAAAATGAAGAGGTCGAGCTACACTAAAAAAAGAGAAGGACAGGGAGAAGAAGAGAGGGGAGGGGGAGAGTGGCGGAGGTCACTTGCCTGTGTGACACCTCTCTCAGTTCGTCAGACAGCTCACAAATTAAACACACTTTCACTCACACCATTTCACTGCCAATCTTATTTTGTCAATATGACTACACACCACTGTGACACACAGTCTCACCCTCTCTGATACTGTACACTGTTAGAAACCTGACACACACACACACACACACACACACACACACACACACACACACACACACACACACACACACACACACACACACACACACACACAGTTCAAGCTCCACGGAGAGCTCCGACTCACTCGACTGCATCTCTGAACTGAGGAGAAAATAGACTGATGGCAGACTTTTTATATCTCCCCAAATGACTCCTCTACACATCTTTTCTTCACTCTTGTCATTTTTATTTCTCGCTGTTACATCTGTCAGTGACGGTCGACTGGTTCAGCCTCTTCAGTCCAACTTAAAAAAAAAAAAAAATACAATAGAAGAAGAAGAAGGTGCCAGTCAATGGAAAGCCACAGCGAGGACATTTCTAAGGTGTCAAATGTAAGCATTGTGTTTTTAAAGCCACCTAACAGTAACTGACTGTGGCGTTGTGAACATGTACAGCAGTAACCATGACTACCTTTGCTTTTTGATTGGTTCAGGTTTGTCTGAGGTGCCGTTCACCCAGTAAACTGTCACCTCTCTCAGACAGCACAAGCCAGTGTTTAATGGGGCTGCTTGGTGTCTGTCTTAGTTTTACAGACTTAAATGTCTTTTGGGAGACAAACACCAAACACCAAACACACACACACACACACACACACACACACACACACACACACACACACACACACACACACAAGTGGCACCCTTGGTCCTGGCATCTCTGCTTCCTCTTGTGCTCCAGGGCATTACAGAATAACAATCCACAGACAGCAGTATTGGTAGCAGTTCAGATTGAAACACAGTATCATGACTTAGTTAGTTACGAAAACGCTGCAGCATCTCTGTGTGTGTGTGTTACATAATGCAGTGTGAGAAAAAATGGTTTCTGGGGTCAGATACTACACTGCATGATGCCAGAGACAGGGCTGGTCCTATATTACTGTTTCACTCAGTTACTAATGCAGGAAGACTGGCTCAATCTGCCATGTTTGTTTGTTTTTTTTGTTCATGAATTCCTTTTTTGTGTGTTTGAAATATGTAACCGTTTTTTTTTTTCCTCAAATGTATTTACTTGCAATATGATCATCGATGCGTTGTTACTGTAAATCTTTGCTCCCTATACGTAATCTGACAACGTGGAGGAGAAGTGTGTTTTTTTAAAGGCTGGAGTGACGTAGAGATGGAGTGACGTAGAGATGGAGTGACGTAGAGATGGAGCTCTGCGTTATTCCACTTCGCTACACACATGAATTTGGAGTCTCGATTCATTGTAGCAATAAGTGCTTCTGTGAGGTGCTGGGCAACATGTACACACACAATTACACACATACAGGCAAACATGTACATTTTATTAACTGTATTTCTAAATCAAAATGGTGCTAGTTGAAACACAAATTATTTTTTTTGCATTTTGCTTTAAGGGGCAATTGAGGTCATTGTTACCACAAAGGCAACAAATTGACATCAACTTACTGACAAGTGCTGTTTCTTTATTCAGCGGCACAGAGGATTCCAAAGAATCAATCAAGTTACTGTTTCAAATAACTACTTTGCTCTTGGCTTCTTATCAGTTTTCTGGTAATTCTGCACCGTAACACAAAGTGCAACCACAGCAGCAGCTCTGGGAAACTTGAACTCACCTCTTACAGACATAAAGGTAGATTTGCTTGAAGGTATCAGGCTGTTAAAGACACACTCCTCCAGCCCCTGAGAAAAGTGGTATGTACAGATTTGATATGATACAGGGAGATAATAATTTCTGTTTGATTCAGCCTGCTGTCTTCAGATGCCATACAGAGAGGCTCCTCAGATATTTCCTGCCTGGCAGTAACTCACAGAGGCACTTCCAAAGACAGCCATGACCCTCATAGTGCCTCCTTATATGTGTTCAGAAAATGGGAGGAGTGGATCCAGGCAGGATGTGGCGCACCCAATCCCTCTTTCCCTCCATCTATCCATCCATCTATTGCTTTCATCCATCCATCTGTCTGCAAACACGCCTTGAAATGTTTACTGATGACAGGTTACAGAGCTGAGAGACAAGCCTCTGCTGCAATCAGATGCTCGCAATGAATGATTATAAGTGAGAAACGAATGGCACATGATGCACTTTAGACCCCTAGAAACGGACCTCAGTCATGTATTTCTGAATGGCTTGCCAACACTGTATCGTACACGCAATGCATGGCTGCTTACTAGTGGAAGAATGTATACTTAGAGCTTCAGATGTAGATTTTTTAATACAGAACATGGGAACGGAAATATGCTGTTATTTTTTTAATATTCACAGACTTAAAAAAACAACCCTGTTCATTATATCGCCTTTATGTACACAGACAGTGTGGCAGAGCCTTGTCTCTCACTTCAGGAACTTTCATAAGCGTGGATCAGATATATTCATCCTTACTAAACTGCATGAGAAAAAGAGCAAAGAGAATTGTATGGAATAAAATTGGCAGTGGTTATTTAAATGTGTTTAGTTAGATGACAAATGTGAAAAAAGCTTTTGTGAAGTGAAAAAAAAATGTTTTGTATAGAAAACTAAATTCCCATTTGTACATTTCTATGCATGTCAAATGAAATGTCCCAAAATGTTTAAATTGTTGTAGCTCCAAAGTACAAAACGTGTGTCTCAAGCCATCCATCCATTTTCCACCACTAGGTTGTGGTGGCAGGCTCAGGCTATCTAAGATAAGCCAGACATCCTTCTCTGAATTTTGTCATTTGTCAGTCTTTATTTGTACGTTGTAGATACAAACCCGCACAGAGACACTGATTGTTTTTGCACTATTATTCCTTTGAAAAGTGGAAAAAAATTCTCATATACTCAACAGTTGTTGTTTCCAAAACACCGGTTTTGTACTTGAAAGATACAACAATGTGACTTTGTGCATAGAAATGTAAAATTGATTTGCACAAATATTTAATTACGAGTGCACAATTTTTGTTTTCACAGAACCTTGTTCACATTTGCCATTCTTATAAAACACGTAAATAATTTAACTCCACAGTGTATCTGGTGGCGTGCTGGTGTGTCCTGTAACTAATACTCCTGTGACTTGACATGCTGTTAAGACTAGAGACGACAGGCAGGAACAGATATACTCTGATGCAGTACTTTACTCCAGCACTATGAATGTGGGTGATGATGGACATTGATTTTTCATTCATTCAGCACTTTTCTTCACTGCCTTACCTTAAACAACTCACCCTGTCCTCAATGCCATCACCTTCCCCTGTCTAACCCCAGCCTCCTAGGATAGGAATTCTGCAGTAGTTTAGTGATCGATGTTTTGAATAATTGTGTATTCTCTGAAGATGAATCCTAGCGTCAGCTTGTGCTTGCGGGTGTTTTTATGGTTGTGTGTGATGATAGGAAATGAGGATTTCAGCTTGAACACAGACACCTTGTTTCCCTCCCCTGGCATGTACCTTTTATATTGTTTCTAGTTACCATGCGCCAGTTTATTTTCTTAGTTTTTTTATTAAGCTTTTTTTCTCTGATGTTTACGAGAATGTGTATTTTCATGGACTTATATTGTATATTTGGTTGTCTTTTGTCTTGTACCAACAGTATAGCCATTATCATTGACATTTTCAAGTCATGTTTCAACTGAAAGAAAAAAAAAGATATCAATCAATATATGAAGCAAAATAAACACAATCGTTTGTATGGAGGTGTCTCTTATTTCAAATGATCACTGTGCACACTTCTGTGATCTTGTGGAGGTAGGACAATACTTCTTCAGAGCAGCAGGGGTCAGACTCTCACTGTAATGCTGATAGTCATGGTATGTGGGAGTAGAAGCAGTGTTTTAATAGCAGAGGAACATCATTCATGCATTTAAACAGTCTGAGATGTCTCATAAACAGGTTAAACCGGAGTTGACGGTCTCTCCCTGTACCGGTTTCACTCACACTCACTATGGAATAACAATCCACAGACAGCAGTATTGGTACGCACACACAGTTGGCTACTCCACCCTTTGAGAAGATAAGGGGAAGAACCAGCTGATGCTTGCTGAGCTGGAATAATTATTTCACTGGTAAATAAAAGTGTGGGAAACCTTGTAATCTCCATCAGTTTCATGCAACACAAAGATCCTTATTGTGTCATGTCGGCCTGTTACAATTTTGGTAAAGTCCACTCTGCAAATAAAAAGGTATGTGATTCTTTCTCTTTCTGCTTTACACCAAACCAGGGACATGTTAATGTTGAGGCTACTGGTGCTTAAAGTCGAGCTACCACCTTTTATTATTACTGTAGTTACACCAAGGGGAATTAATATTATGGATGTTGTCTAGTTGCAGAAGCAGCAATAATAGCTGTAGCTAGTAGTATAGGCTACAACAGCTAACATATGGCCTTAATTAAAAGAAGTATTACAGTAGCTTGTATTGGCATACACATAAAGTCATAATCCTAACATAAAGTTCACATTGGCAAGACTTGATAATGGTATACCCAGCTGCATTTGAACGTAACACCAAGTTACGGGTTACCTGAGCCTAAAGGTGGGTGTCACCTCCTCTTTCCTCTTTCGATGCCGCGCCCCTTCCCATGCACACGGCATCTTCCAGGAAGAAACCCCGGAGTAAAAAGAGTCCAGCGGTGAATTAACTGCTTCTGTCAGCTTTTAAAGAGGATTTTCAGGGCTTTCCACACTCATATGCTGCTGTTTGGACAGAGGCACAGTCAACATGCTGATTAAAGAGTTGTGAGTATGTTTTTTTTTTATCGGACAAAAGAGAGAAACGGTCATTGTCGCGTCGATAAAACGCATCAACTTTTCTTAAATGATTAACCATAACAGAGGAAAGGAGCCCGGGTATAATGCTACCTTTGTTTAAAATGTTGATAGCTCGCTAAGCTACGGTGTTTTGTATACGTGGTTATCTACCTGTGATTGGTTCAGCACTTTAGCTTGGTCGAGTCTTTTAAACTTCAGTGTGGATCTCTCAGAACTCCATTCAACATCCTGGCGTTTTAAAGTGTAGGTTGTTAGTAAAAGTAGGCTACGTATGCTAGATGCATTACTAGCTAGGGTGATGACAGTCATTTGGGCATAGACATGTTGAGCTATGTGTTTAAAACAGCGGTGTAACTTAACTCCTCTAAACGTTTCGGTTTGGTTTACACTCCTCGCTACCGACCGAGGTTAACTAACTTTAACTTGTTGACATTACCGTAATTTTGTGGCTATGGGTGCGGCGAAACAACTTTCAGAGTTTAATTCCCATTGACTTACTTTATTCTCTGAGGTATTCGTGTATGCCGAAGTGGACAATTCCTATCAAATGTTCAGCAAATATATAAATTGACATTACATAAGGCATGTGCGTGAGTTTATATGAAAAGGCCATCTCAAATTGGCAAATGTTTGGACAGGGTTTGGGGTTTTGAGTAAATATGGCTTCTTATGAAGTTTTACATATAGCCAAATATCACAAATCACAAATTTGTCAAAGGGCTTGGTTGAAGGGAGTGTATGAATGAATCACCCTTTTTATTTTACATTCTTGTAACTCCTGAGTTTTATGACATGTCATGTTATGTGCACACCAGTGCTGGCACAACATTCAGTAGCTGGCTGTCATCTGACCATGGTGCAAAGTACATTAACCATGTTAAATTATTATCCTTAGGAGGATACAAATACACTGGCTGTAAAATAAGACAATGGACCCTCTTTAGTTAAACATAATGGCCAGAACTTGCAAACTGTGCAGTGTTTCTGTTAGTGTATGAGTGTAGGCAGACACATATCTTTTTCATCACATCAGCCATCACGTTTGTGCCTGAAAGGCTCCTCTTTCACTCTGATCTGTTCTAATGAAATATTCAGGCCCTGCTAGACTGGCAACAGGTGGCGATTAATTGGCTATTGTATCAAGGCACACTAGAGAAGGATACACAAAGAGCACACACACATGCATGGTTTCCACCAAAAGTCCCAGGTTTATTTGTTCTCTCTATCAGTTGCAGTCTTCATTGCAGTTTTTTACAATTTCCTCTTCCTCTTCTGTAGGTTCCTATAATAACAGGACTCTACCAGAGAAATAACTATCTTGCTACTTCCCAGGGTTAGTTATAAATGATATGAATCAATCAGTCCGAATACACTCCTTAAAGCAGTGCTCTGAATAAAATCCTACCTCATGGTGTTATCGTGCAGGGTGGGAAAATGCTGGAGCCTTGGGGAGAAGGAGCACCATATATTGCAATCTTTGCTGTTTTTTTTATGGCTGCATCTCCAGGTTCTGATTGCTGAGAGACATTAGTAGTTTCATAAAGTCCTTGCTGAACTGCCATGTCTAAAATTGCCTGTGAAAGTCACCTCTATAGGCCATCTGATTTACCACTGATTCTTGTTTTTACCGCAGTAGCACAGAAAGATTGTGTTTTCCATGTCCCATTTATCTAGAAAGTCAGTGTGTTTAAATCAAACCCACACCCTTTAAATTAAGCAACGGTTTGCCCTCAGCTCTGATTGGAGCACTCCTTCGATTTTACACATGAAGTTCTGTTTACTAATCATTAGGAGTACTACCCAGCCTGTGAAAAGAGCTGTATAATGTCTTCTGTGCCTCTGGGGTGAGCTTTACAAAGGTATTTAGGAGGCAGGGATGGTCTAAAAAAGACACTATTGAGTTGCATTATGGAATATTATTTTTCGAGCTTGACCATTACTAGTTACTAAAAGTAAGGATAGCTCAGCGTCTGCTGCTTCGATTTTGATCAGTCTTTTCTAAATCTGTCTCTTGTGTGTTCTCTAACTTTATGGAAGTGCAATACCTCTTTAATAAAGCAGCATAGCAAGCCAGGTAGCATATCAAAATGAAAGAAACATAACTCAATGGCATTACTTTGAAGTTCCCATTGATTCTAAAGGTTAAAGCAGTAGTTTGAAACATAACGCATTCGCTTATTCACTTTCTTGACAAGAGAGGTGGATGAGAAGATTGTTACCACTCCAATGTATAAAATATGTACCATTAGCTGCAGCAGGTTAGCTTAGAAGAACAAATTGGAAACAGGGCAAAACCACTAGCCTGGCACTGTCCAGACGTAACAAAAAACGGTTAGCCACAAAACCCTGCCTGTAAAACAGTGACTTGTCGTTTTTTATACTGAGATTGTATTTACTTATACTTTTGTAAAGTCTAAACAAATTAGGTGCTGGTAGTTAAATGTTGTTATCTTTGGACAGCCAAACTAGCGGTTTCCCTCTTTTTCCACTCTTTATGCTAAGCTAACTGACTGCTGGCTCAGGGCTACATAACATACAGATATGATAGTGATTCTCATCCAACTCTGTGCAATAAAGTGAATTTCCCAAAATGTCCAACTATTCCTTTAAATTCCATGTCTAGAAGCAGTTTTGAAATGAATTTAGTGCAGGTTCATTTTGATTCCCAAACTTTTTGGGATGTTGTCTGTAAGTTAAACCTAAAGACAAAATGTGATATGTTGACCAATGATAACATCCTTATTCACTTGTTGTAGGTCAACAGTGAAATTGTTATTGTTGTATTTTCTGTTTTATTGCTGATTGGGATATCTGTGCCCTAATATCTTCTTGTTCGTTTTCTGTCTCTTTCAGCCGAATTGTCCTGCCCATTTCAGTGGAGGAGGTGAGGACTCATTTGTTTACTTTTGTTTTATCAGGGACTGTACGCAATAATTGACACTAATGCAATGTTTCAGATTTAACTAGATGGCTAATAGCCATTTGTAGTCCCCTTGTCTTTTGGCTGTTGGGTTTTCTTATTAACATAGACGGCTGACAATTAAAACCTAGAATATTTTTACAAATCATTTATCATAAACACAGTTGATGTTTGTATTTTTTTTGTATATTTTTATTCAGCTTGCTTTGTGTAAAATGTTTTTAAAAAGTGTAGTTTTTCCAAGCATTTGTTATAGTAAGTCCACATTTCACAATGATTTGTCATCACTTCCTTCTAAATTATGAGAATCTTTGTGGAGATTTTTGCCATTTTCAGTACCAGTTCTTTTTTTAATCATTCAGTGACAGTAAATACTCTTACTTTAGTTTTCCTCGCTGGAACGCTGTTTAAAAATCTCCAGGCTGCTGATGAACATATTTCAGTTGTGACCATGCATCTGAACTTACTGCCTGTAGACATGATTAAAGGCATTAAAGAGCAAATGGGATTTTACACATGCTACACTAGTGGCTACCAGTCTAAACTGACATGATGTTGTTTGAGTCAGCCACTCTCAGGACTGTCACTTTAGACCACCAACAGATGCCCTTGCAGTAGAAACACATAGCTGTCAGCTCCAGAACTGATTTAGCTGGGTTTAATCTGACATACCAATGGCTGCTACTACTGTATGTTATCTAGAGAGCTGGTTCAGCCTCTTCACCTTTCCCCTTCATTAGATTTGTGTTGAGTTTTTATTAAAGTTTCCCCACTGCAGTTACAGTGAACCCCTTCATTTTTATAAGCTAAATGCTATTGGCTCATTCTAAGTTTTAATCCAAATGTTCCATATAACACTGTACTCTTTGTTTTTCCATTACTTAACACAACACAAAGCAGAAACCAGTATTTCACTAAGCCCTGTAATCTCTGTATGCTGTATGACTGGCTTTTTCTCTGATCCCTTTCAGTGAGAAGCATTAGCTGGATTCCTGTGTTAGTTGAGTAACTAAGTGTCACAATTATAACCGCTCGAGCTGGATCAAATCTGAATGAAATGGGAGTGGGCTCTGTAGTCTGTGAAATTAATCTTCTTGTCCTGTCATATGTGTAACTTAGATAACTTGTAATGGACTTTTATTTAACCGCTCTCTGACATCATATAGACATAACCATTAATAAATGAAATAGGTACTCCAGGAATTTACTCACAAAAAGGATTTTAAAAAGAACAATAAAAGCAGGCTGAGACATCCTGACTTTCAATCCCTGGTATGGGACAAGGTCCAAAAACATCCATCGATCCTACACTTCCCATAATGCATCTCAATTGCATTGCTAAGCGCCCACATCTTTCACAATCCAGCAGCATAACATTTTAACCAAGTGATTGTTGTTCTTATTATAAAGCAAAAAAATGTTTGTTCGCAGTCCACACCTTGTTTTTGTCTGTTAATTCCATGAAACCTTCCGACAAACATGACCGACAGCACTTTGCCTCAACATGTTCAGTCCAGTATTGATGACCGCCTCCTGTCAGGTTTAGCCTGCTTGTCGTTTTGCAGCCGAATATTCTGTTCCCATCCCTGAGCTGCTCATAAAGGCCTGCATTACGCCCGACTGTCCTTGACAATGACAAGACACAGTGGTTACACATGACAAGTCACATTCCTAAGTTCCTACTCATAGTGGCAAGGCTGAGCATCCACAGCTACCAAAGTAGGTTACTAACCTGAAGCAGCGCTATGTCACTGGGGAGAAGAGGGCTTGGCTTGATTCAACTACAAAAGATTTGTCCAACTAAACTACAGATTGCAGCAGATGTGTCACCGCTGGTCTTACCAACTGTCATTTAACATTTAATAATAATAGAAGAGCCAAAGATACCACCTATTTCTCCAGCAAAGCATCAGTGGACCAAAATGTAAAGCGACTAGCATCTTTGTGTCAATGTTAGTATGTGAAGAAAAAAAACTTTCACACTTTTTTGTGTGTGTGTAACTTGCACACACTACAGCTTGTTGTCTATCCACTCCACACACACATATACACTGTTTCAGCATTGCATGACACGTCCTTTGGGCAATTCCAAAACGTTTTTCTCTGTGTGCAAAGTAAGGAGTGTATGGGCCTGGCCAGGGCGACAGCCCTAGTGATGTGAGTCACTCTTTCCAGTGTCACATCACTTTTGCCTAACTCAGGAAGGGAAGATCTACGTATGGGGATTGGAGGAAGAGGAAGAGAGGGGAAAAGGTTAAGAAAAGGCTTACTATGCTGTTTTTCTGATGCTGAAGTATGTGTTTGGGATACCTCAAGGGAAATTGTTAACTCAGTCATTTTCAGTGAATGGTTATCTGAGGTTATGACAGAAGGATTCTCAACAGGGTTCTTTGAACTTTTCTATCTGCTAATCTAATCTATATATCTAATAATCTATTCTGTTGTCTCTCTTGGGTTATTATTGTCGTATTTTTATTTTGAAAGTTATATAGAACTCTAACAACAAATCTGTCCTTTTTCAGGGTTACATCATCACTATGGTGAAACATCCACCACAGAAATTATTTAGGAAGAATTCATCTGAAATACCATTTTTCAGAGATTGAGCTCTCAGTGTGCTAGTTAGCCACTATTTTTGCTAACTTAAGCTTATGTAGAAGCTGGCGAATTGTTTTTTTGTCCCCTTCAACTTAATTTAACAAGTAGATATAATGTTCTCAAGAAAAGTTCACTGTGATAAAATAAATAAAATAACTTTAGACCATCTTTAAAAACAATAAGAACAATACCGCTTTCTATCCAATAGTCTTCCAACCAGTTGACCTTTTTGTTTTTGTTTTTAAAGATTATTTTTTTTGGGCTTTTCCACCTTTAATTTTTGACAGGACAGCTAGGTGAGCAAGGGGAGAGAGAGGGGGAAGACATGCAGGAAATTGTCACAGGTCGGATTCGAACCCTGGACTTCTGCGTCGAGGTATAAACCTTTCAGTATATGTGCGCCTGCTCTACCACTCATCCAACCCGGCCACACCAGTTGACCTTTTTTGCTGCTGACATTTTGACTTATAGGCTAACTTTAAAGCTGCATTCATGCATTGTTTTGGCCACTCGGAGGCAGCAGGACAAGCTGTAAAGACAGCATTAAAATAGTACTGTGACGAAAAGAGAGCTGAGCCAGAAGGCAAAGTTCTCGATCTACTGGTCAGTTTTTATTCCTACCCTCGCATATGGTCATGCAGGCTGGGTCATGACCGAAAGAACGAGATCCAGGGTGCTAGCGGCCAAAATGGGTTTCCTCAGGAGGGTGGCCGCGACCTGACGCCGGATAAGAGGATGACGATGGATGGATGAAATGTTGTTGTTGTATAAAGTTTAGGGAACATGTTGGCAAACGATTACTTGTTTACATATCCAACAGATGCGGAACAACACCGTGTTCCTGTTCACCTGATGAATACAAGTACAATATTCAGTGGTGTAGTTGATGAGGTGGGTGTACTACTAGGTAGATGGGTAGGTTACCGAGAAGGAAGTGGAATATTCACCCTCCTTTTACCTCTGTTTAGTTAACACTCCACTATCTTCACCAGCTAGTTGCTAAATGTGTCTGTCATTTGGTGCATTGAGTGTATCAGAACTATTTTGCTGAAAACAAGGTTGATGAAAGCTGAGGTTGTGCACCATAAAAATGAGCTGATAGATGCTAAAAATGCTCCGCGGAGCTAAAGGACTCTGCAGATTTGGTGATTATTCTCTGTGGCTTCCTCACTTGGAGCAACCCAATTTATATTACACATTTCATTTGATCCAATATTATTTTAAAGATATCGATGAGTGGTAAAAAGGTAATTCCTTCCAAAATTTCAGAATTGATCAGCTTTTCCTTTGGAACTTCCTTTAGTCCACCACATAAATCAGTTCACAGTTTTGGCTTTGAACAGGGCACCAACACATTATTCGGGATGAGAAGATTGATTGAATTCATTAAGGTATAAATGTATCTGTTAACAAAAATAACCATGCTCTCCTCTTTTGTTCCTCTAGTACCAAGTGGGTCAGCTGTATACAGTAGCAGAGGCCAGTAAGAGTGAAACGGGTGGGGGAGAAGGTGTGGAGGTCTTGGCCAACGAGCCCTATGAGAAGGATGGAGAGAAGGGACAGTACACCCACAAGATCTACTACCTGCAGAGGTAGGCAGCTCAGCACTGCTACTTTCACACAGCTTTGCACTGCTATGGCTTTGTTATTGCTGCTTCTTATGCCTTGTCCCTCAAAGGTCAGCATTGTCAAGACAGCCTGCTATTAGTCAATGGCAAAAGATTTGCACAGATTTCACACTGCAAGCTAATCCAGTGATTTCACTGAAACAAAGGGATTTTGTTGCAACATTTTGAAATGCCGTGTGACCAGAATGTCATGTTGTACAGGCGGCACACTGTACTTGCACACATTATCTGGATTCTGTCAATTTTCAAACATCATGGGACACTCTAGGATTATAGTGGAAAAGCACTTGAAGTGCACATATTATGCTCATTTTCAGGTTCATAATTGTATTTAGAGGTTGTA
This sequence comes from Sander lucioperca, assembly GCF_008315115.2. NCBI lineage: Eukaryota > Metazoa > Chordata > Actinopteri > Perciformes > Percidae > Sander > Sander lucioperca. The sequence continues at coordinate 36,721,323 of NC_050177.1, forward strand.
CCAGAATAGGTTTATGTGGTTTAATTTTCAAAAACACTATATTTTTGTTGTACTACACATTGCTACAGCTGCTCTTTTCACCCTGTGTGTTGAGCTCTCTGTTTTAGCTACAGAGTGAGACATCTCACTTCTGTTCCATCTTTGTTGGGAGTCGCAAATGCCCAGTACCTAGGTAAGGACTACTAGCCAGTCAGAAGCAGAGTATGAGGGCGTGCCACGCTAGCAGCTAGACGAGCATTTTAACGTGTGTTACAAAGTGACACGCATTCGTCACGGAAGTAAAGGCTGGACTACAATAGAGCTGTTTGTGAACGGTGTTTTCTGTTGGGGATGGTAAGTCCCTTTTTTTACTTTGTAAACCTATAATGTGCACAAAAAAAGATTTATTTTTTATTATATATATATATATATATATAGTATAACATAATAAAAGAAAGGGCAAAAAGCATAATATGAGCACTTTAAAGAACAGAAAACTGACACTTTAAAAAAAACTACGAAATTCTCCCTAATGTGTTCTATATTTCTAAGTCTCTGAGTGTGAATACATTAAGCTACAAGAATTGGTGTTTTGTGACTGTGCATACTTGTGTGACTACATTAATGCATGTTTGTGTCTCTGCAGTAAAGTGCCAACTATTATCAGTAAGCTCGCTCCGAAAGGTTCTCTCAAGGTTCATGAGGAGGCCTGGAATGCATATCCTTACTGTAAAACCGGTGAGTTCCACCTCATACACACATGTTAGGTGACAAACCCCCCCCCACTATATACTGGTTAGCAACCTGTTCTCAGTCAGAGCCTCGTTGTCCCATTGTACAGTAAAGAGCAGTCCCAGCTGTTTGTTTACGGTGCACAGTTACTGTGTGTGTGTGTTGTGGAATTTCACAAAAGAAAAGCTTGTTGCTTGGAATCTGTGTATTATCTAAAACTATGTCTCTCCTTCTCTTTCTGATCTATCCTCTTTTCATCACCGTCCACCTTTTCTTCTGATCCAGTCCTTACCGTAAGTATATTGTTTTTGAGTAAAGCTAACTTTATGACTGTAATATAGGAAGTAGAGTTAAAATGTTGTTCAGTGAAACATTGTAAAACTTTACTTCTGTTTTCAACAACGTTATCGACTATCACATTTTCCTCATATGGTGCAGCCTAACCCACAGGAATATGATTGTTGACTGACCCTATCATTTATCTCTCCCATGCTTACAGAATGAATACATGAAAGACTTCTCTATTATGATCGAGACATGGCACAAGCCTGATATGGGGGATCAGGACAATGTGAGTCATGTGACTGGCTGTGGTCATACTTTACCCTCCATATAGGTTAAAGCTATAGTGCGTAGTTTCTGCTGCCCCCATGAGGAATTCTAAGTAATGACAACAAAACTGTTGGCGCGTCCACATGATGCAAGCCTTCCGTGATCGCGCACCGCCTCCTCCTCCACACAGTTGCTAGTAGCCAAGGAGGACATGGAGGATTAAAATAACATGATGAACTCTTCAGAAGAGGTAATTATCTTCACTCGAGTTTCAGCGGAAGTCGGCGGACGACACAATCTTCTGAACATAGCCATACTGAGAAATACAGAGAAAGTTGTGTGAAGCTGATAGTCTTAATTAGATTTGTAGCAACTCATTTGGCATTGGCTTGAATGTAACGGACGTTCATTATTATAAAAAAGTTACGCACTAAAGCTTTAAAGGGGTGATGGAATGCAAAACTGATTTTACCTTGTCATAGTTGAAAAATGACAGTTTGGAGGGTAAATAGGACATACATAGAACCTCAAAATCCCATTGACACCCCTTTCCTCTACAAATTTCACTTTTTGAAACTGCTGCTGAAAACGGGTGAATCTCAACAAAGCTAAAAGTTGACGTCAACTCCTCAACTTTGTCATGCCCCAACATTTGCATAGGCTACACCACTGACCTGAGGTCAGCTTAGTCTTCTGAACCTAGCTAGGTCACGCAGATCTCCAGAGGTCCGCTATTTAATTACTAAATTCACTTCTGAGACTTTTTTATGCGAGAAATCAACTATGTAGAGGTCAAATATGGGCCGTCCTTCATAGACCCCGGCTCGCTGTGAGCTAGATGGATCTCCGTCACGACCGGAAGCCCGCGGCGCTCCATACCCGCGCAAAGTCACCGTTTCTGGGTTACTGGACTATCAAATGCCGAGGCCCTGACGGAGCTCCAGGGCCTGCAGCTAGCCGCGATCTTTACCCATAGGATTGAAGGGACACCAGCAGCTAATGAAACCCCTCCTATTAACAAAAATGCATTAAATTGAAATCGGACACAAGCGTTAGCTTTGTAAGACCTTAGGGTAGCTGTTATATAAGTGGCGTGACGAAATTCAAACTGTAAATATACTATAGTTATGCTCCGCGGAGCCCCGAGCCCCGGTTGTCCAGTAACCCAGAAACGGTGACTTTCTCCTGGGTATGGAGCCCAGCAGGCTGCCGCTGTCTGATCAGACTGTGTGGACCTCCTGAAATCCAACACGTCTTACCAAATTTGCAACACCCCATATTTGAGCTTTATATAGTTGATTTCTCGCATAAAAAAGTCTCAGAAGTGAATTTAGTAACGAAACATTGCAGTGTCTGAAATATGAGACCTGCTGTCTCGTCTCCAATGTGTTTGTATGTGGTTCACTCAAACCAATCAGCGCGCAGAGCATACCATATTTGGAAGAAAAACTCTTGTTCCAAATAGGGCCATATTCACAGGGTAGTTAAGGGCCCATAAAATAGCATTCGGGCAATTTTCAGCCCAACCAATGTTACATACCCTATTAGGAGACCTTAAGGAACAGTGTGAAATACCCTATGTAGTCATTCTATCACCCCTTTAAGCAAGACCATTGTAGGTATAGTTACATATATAACTAAAGAGTTGGACTTGCATATGAGAAATTAGCATTTAGTTTGTTAAGGGATGGTAATAAAACAGTTTTACTGTTGTGGTAACAGAACTTATAGAACGAATGAACCATACTGTAAGTAGCATCACGTCCCGGTTTGAAAAGGTAGTTGGAGTGGGGAAATGGGAGATTGTCTGCCTTTGGCCTTGCTAATGCAAACACACTGGAAGAAAATGGGGACAGGATAACCAATTATTGTTCTTTGCTAAAACACGTTACACAGTTCAGCTGAAGCTAATGTGATGAAATCTCCTTGTGTTTGCTGGGATTCTTAATCTTAGATTTTTTTTTAGCAAAGACTGGATTACATTACCCCAACAATCACTTGTATGGAAATTGAGGCCCACAATCCTTTTTTGTTGAACTGTGTTCATATGTGTTCCTTGCCTTTACCAAGCAACTGACTTAACTTGATGGTTTGATTTTGCCGCGCTGCAGGTACATGGACTGGAGAAAAGCAAATGGGAAAAAACGTCGATAGTTGACATCGACATTGCTGATAGAAGTTCCATCAGTTCAAAGGTAAGGGCAACATTTCTTAATAGACTTAAAGATTTACACATAGCATCATAATCTTTTAAGTGGGTGCTTAGGCCACGCACTGTATTAGTTTAAAAGTATTAATATGATTTAAATTAAATGTTAAGAGCAGTAGATACAGAAATATGTTCTGTAATGTATGGGCACACCGATTAACTACTATGTAATGTTAAACTGTTTAGTAGTGTTGCATAGTTGTTTTGTTAGAAAATGAATTTTCTATGGCACATGGGGTTTTCTAGTCAAACACTGATGTTTCTTGCAGTGTAACTGGTTGAAAACTACGCATTTACTATTGTTTGGCCTGTGACTCCTTATATTTTCTGTATATGGCCCACAATCAAGAGCCCTCCCCCCTGCTCTACTGTATGTTTAGGTAGCACATGTAGCTACTAAACATTCAGTATAATAAACCTGCTGCTTATTAGGTTGCTTCATATTTGTCATGGCTACGCTGTATATCATTGTACTTGTTGCATTCACTCTTAAGGACTACAACCCAGATCATGATCCGGCCATCTTTAAGTCGGAGAAGACCGGCAGAGGGCCTCTGGGACCTGAGTGGAAGGTATTTCACCTTCTATCGCTCTTCATTGTGGCTCACTTCATTAAAGAAATTAAATGATTCATTTAAAGGCCTGGAGACGTTGTTTTTATGTTATCTGTTCATCCATGTGTTTGCAGAAAGAACTTGCTAACAACCCCAACTGTCCACACATGTGTGCCTATAAGCTAGTCACTGTTGAATTCAAGTGGTTCGGACTACAGGGCACTGTGGAAAATATCATTCAAAAGGTATACTGTACAATTGTTGCTTTGTTTATGTTGATTCCAAGAAGAAAATATGTGATAAATGTTGCCTCCTGGTGGCCAATATATGAATTTCTGCAGAGAGGAAAATTAATTTAGCTTGGAGTTGAAATGTGACACAATAAAAAAGATGTACTTCAGGTGACTTTTATATTTTTCCCTGCAACTATTGCCTAATTTCTCCTCTCCCACGGTTTCTGTGTCCTTTACGCTGTCTTTCTCACACACCCGCCCTGTCTGCCCAGGTGGAGAAGCGTGTGTTCACCCACTTCCACAGAGAGCTGTTCTGCTGGATCGACAGATGGATTGATCTGTCGATGGATGACATACGACGCATGGAGGCTGATACAAAAGAAGAGCTGGATAAGGTAAAAGAGCATAGTATACTCTACTGTGCACCACTGTTGCGGGCCGGAGCATGATTACTCTAGTGTAATCTGTTTTGTTGCATTACTTTCGTGGACGTTTGTGCCAAATTTTTATATTATAATTTATGATAATTGGTATTGACTCCAAATATTGCCTAAAGGTGTGAATGTGAATATGATTGTCGGCGACCTTAAAATGACAGGTTTTGCTTTAACGGGACGTGTTGATTTTGTGCAATAACAAGAACGTTTTGTGATATAACAAGATGACGTGACATAACAAATACATGTTTCTTGTTAAAATGGAATAATCTGGTATGTAGTAATAATTGTCATAACATGAAAAAAAGTTTTGGTATTAAAACAAGAATTTTCTAGTCTGGCTATCACCAGACCAAGCTCATTCTTTTAGGATTGAACATTAGTCTGGGGAGTCTGCTCTGTATTTTCTCTGCAGAGAAAGAGGTGTGATCAACGGGCATAGTTCAAATGACTCTGTACGCAATTGGATAGTCCTTCAACCAATCAGACCAACGATCCGGGTGACGTACTTTGCAGAGCGAAAGCCAGTTGGTAGTAAAAAAAAAAAGCCGGTCGGTAGTAAGGCAAACACATCCTTCTTTTGTAGGAATTGTTCCAGGGCAAGTTTCTGTTCGGTTTTCAGAGAAAACTTGCCTTTGAAATCTTTTAAAACAGCAGCGACAGCGGCACCAACGGGTTGCTGCGCTTCGGTGGCTGTCATGTTGAATGTAAACGAAAAGCTGCTTGCTGTCGCTTCTCTATCGTCATCGTGTTAAACCTGCCAATAGCGCGCCAGGTGGATAAGCCAGTTTGTGATTGGTCCCCGCAGATTTGTAACGGAAGCAGGATAGATAAACGTACAGGTTTGAGGCCTGAGCTGCAGGGCAAAATCAAATCGCCGACAGATCGGGCGAAAAAGTCTAAAAATGTTTCCATTGTAACGAGAAACTGAGCACGTATTTTTTGTCAGTGGCAGCAATATGTTGCTGTAGTCTTCACAATATTTCTCCTCATTGCTTTGCCCACAACAGCAGTGCTTGTGCTGAATAAAAGAAATCCAGTATTTTTGCTCACTTTTCAGTAACACTTGTCTCTCTGTGTCATAGTTGAGGGCGGATGGTGAAGTTAAAGGCATGGGAGCTGTTGACAATGACAACTGACTTGCTAAACAGTGAGTATTTAACTGTTGTTTTTGGAAAGATTTAACATTTAGTAAATTTTGGAATGATCATTTTAACTTGTTCTGTTTTTCTCTTCAGATCACTCTCTGATACAGGAGCATTTGACTTCATTGAGCAAGCTCAGACTCTTCTCCTCGGGCACTAGACCTAGAACAGCTTGATAGGCATAATCAAGAATACCACACTTATATCCTAATAAAATTTGCTCTTAATAAGAGCTTATTATTGTAAAGCAATTGTGTGTATTTATCCACTGCACTTGAATACAACTACAGCAGCTTTTAGTTTTTTTAGGAGACATGTTTGCAAGTTGGGATCCATTTTGAGGAGGACGTGTTCTTGCTTATGCCTATTGGGTTCTCATTTTAAAACATTAGGGAAAAGGTGTGGGTTGTCTCTAAGGAAACATTTCTGATTACTGTTATCCTTTTTTTAATTGCAGTTATTTGTTTGTTTTTTTTCTTCTTGATTTTGTATTTTCTAGTCCTCCGTGATTTATTGGTTGTTTTTATTTATTGTTTAAAATTGTGTATCCTGTCTACATCGGCAGGAGCTCCAGGCACTAGGAACTAGATAGATGGATAGATAGATATTAGGCTGGAGTGTTGCAAAAAAAAATCAGCTTATGATTTTTGTAAAAACTATTACATATGAGGTATTTACTTTGAAAAGAGGCATTTAATACATTTTCAGAGTAGTCTGGTGCTGTTTTTCAGGTGGTCGGTTAAGCTCCATACAAAGACGCCTCCTGCTGTATTGTAATCAGCTTTGGTGATGATAAGATGTAGGAACCTGAACTCTGTGCAGATTTCAAAATAATTGACAGGTTATGCATTTCTGTCTAGAGTTAAAAAGTTTGGCCTATTGTAAGTCTTGTTCTGTGTTGAATGAAATAACCTGGATTTTAATGTTGTGAGTTATATGATTGTGTAGTATATTAAAGACAATTGAATTGTTTCCTTGCTTTTCGTATATTTGTACGGTACCTCTGCTGGGAAGAAACATATTAGTGAGCAACATCTCATCCACCTGTACTTTTGACTAGAGTACTGGAAAAGACCACATTGATTGTGATTAATTGTGATAACAATTATCCCTTGAATCAGAAGAAATGTCCAGCGTCCAAAATACTCATATAATGTCAGTCTCCTTTTCAGAAAATGAAGTGTCTTATATTATGTTTTTGTATTTTTCTGTTTGGGAAAAAAATGGTCTCTTTAGCAGGTGCGTTGTTGGCCTCAATTTCACAAATGCTTTTAAAGTTCTAAAAGTTCTTGTGTTCAACAACAAGCTTGAATCCTTCAGAATAAAAGCATCCCCACAAGCGTTAACTGACTAAACACTCTTAATTCTGCATATAAAAAATAATTTGGCATAAAAGGTGCGCACGCTATCAAAATGCTTATTTTCACTTGCATTTCATCCTCACATTAACAATTAGCTGTGTTGGAGACAAATGATTCAGGTCAAACAATTTCTGCCACAACGTTAATGGATGGTGATTTTGAGGTTTAGTCACATAACTTACTTTTGGTTATTCAACTTAATTGTCTTCAATAGCTTGCAAATGTATTGCAGTGCTAATAAATGGATAAACAATATATTGGATAGGGAATTTTGTAAATGATAACACAAGATGACAGTTTTAACTCAAGTACGTGACAATGTTACGCTTTATTTTGAAGGTAAATAAGGTGCCCGGATAAGGGGCAGGAACAACAACACTAAGCTGTGCTGTAACGTTACTGTCAGACTGCAGCTGTGGATCTCTACTGTATATCTCAAGTAGCTACGTTAGAAAAACAACGAAAAGTACTAACAAAGCATATCGGGTAGTATACGATAAAAACACTCCCACTCATACAGGTTGGTAATTCGAGTGTTAGCCAAGTGTAAGATGAAATAAGCTTGTTTTATGTAGCTAGCGTCATCTCCGTTACATTTTCCGATGAAAATACATCGCTCAACAGCGGAGCATGGTTAACGTTATATCGTTAGCTAACGTTATGTGCAGGTAGCTCGACGTAAGTTCATGTTACAAATAACCGAGTATGCGCAAGCCAGATATGAATTATGTTAGCTAGCTAGATACTCTGTGTGCTTAACCTAGAGTCATATCCTAACCCTAGGCTTAAGTTAGCAACGTTAGCTAATGTAACAGTTAACGTTAGTGCTTTACTGTTGCAAGTATTGCATTTTTACTTTGTTTAGGTTATAGCGGAATTGCTTCATTGCCTTCCAGGTGCGGAGATGATGGAGGAGAATGGGCAGCAGTCCGGTGCCCAGCAGCCAGACCTCAGTTTGAGGAAAGGAAACTACGAGGAAGAGAGCTTCAGGTTGGACTCTGCCCTGCGACTATTGTTGCATCCGCGTTTGTCAAAATGTTCATGCTTCTCTGCAAACATACGAACCCCTTAGAACATTATATAAATAATGCACGGACCTCCTGTATTGTTTAACGTTATGCAACTTCATTGAGGGTCACCGACTACCACGGTGTAGGATACAAGAGGAAAATTATCACAACTACAAGATGAAAATACCTGTAGTACGGTAAATTGTTTGATAAGGTTTACAAGTGTGCCTTGATAATATGGCGGTTCGCCATATTTTTATCAGTTTTAGAGAAATTTTAAGTCTAGCTGTGTCAGACATTTTGTCGATAAGCAGTAGCATCAAGATGTAGATTTCTGAATGGACCTTGACCTGAGATATTGTCCACTACACAATCTTCAGATCCTTCAGGGGATGCGCTCATAGACTGTAGGATTCACTACATACAGCTACTGCAGAATGAGTCATTCATATATATATATATATATATATATATATATATATATATATATATATATATATATATATAAATAAATAAATTACGTACACTTGTTGTAATGTGAGTGTTGACGAGTATAATGAGTCTGGTGTGCAAGTGTGTGTATGTGTAGCTGATGCACGGTAAGTGGATCCTACCAACTATTGCACAGTTTTACTGTCACACAGCCATAAAATGTTTTTGTTTACTGCGCTCATAAAAGTAATGGCGTGTGGGAAGAAACTGCTTGTGGGTCTTGTTCATGAAGTAATAAGATTTAAAGAGCCTGACAGGGAATATTTTCTGGATGGTGGTTAATAATAAGTCACATGGTCTTTTCTGCCGTACCAATGGTAGATTGTAGCCTCTTGCTTTGTGATGTTTGGTTGTAGAGCCATACCAGACTGTGGAGGTGGTGACTGCTTAAGTTCCCTTGACATATTGGGATGAAGGCTTAATTTCTTTCCTGGGAACTGTTTTGATGTCAAACCAATGATCAGTGTCACTTGAACTATAGATAAGCCCAATCATACAATGGCATGTATGGTATTATGATAAGGGGGTCATTGTGATGGGCTGTGATGACACAATCTATATAGTGCATAATACAAAAGAGGGATTTTTCAAGCTGGACCAGATGCATACTCTCCTCACTGTTTTGTTTTGTTTCTTGTAGTGAAATTGGCATTGCCTTCTTTAAACAGAGATGATACTGTCCACTTTTGGATGGAAAGTCAATCAGAAAGACAGGCTTTTCAATGTTGACATTCACCTCTTTAGTCTTCACTTCAATTATACTTTATTGTCCCCTTGGGGAAAATTGTTTTGGACTTTAGCGCTGACAACTTAAGATGCACACTTAGAATAAAGATCAATAAATAGGAACAATAAAAACAGAGCCAATAAATAGCATTTTATATGTGACATTTAAGTTCACAGCTACAAAATATTATTATTATTATTATTATTATTATTATTATTATTCATTTAATTTAAAGTGTAGCATCAGCAGTTGACCAACTCTGTATGTCAGTGCCGGCTGCTGAAAGCATAATTGTCTGTCTCATTTAGGGTGTAAAGTGCAAGACTAAACACAGTGCAATGTTTTCCACTATACAAATCTGACTGCATTCTGGCGTGGATTAGGTTGCCCAATAATTAATGCGGATTTAAAGAAAAAACAATGTGTTGCTGTCCTGCCTAAGAAAAGCCGAGTGCTCAGCAAAGGGAAAGCATTTTATGTTTACTGGTGCAAGTTGGTTTCCCAATGTTTCATTAAGCCTAACGTTGAGGCATTTTACAGAGATTATACACTCACTCAGTCAGTCAGTCACTCAGTCCAACTCTGGAGCACCTAAATCTGTAAACTGGGACTTTCCACATTTCACTCAGCGGTTTGATTCTACAGAAACAACCAAAACTTCGGACAGTTGTTGATTTTCTTCGTTCGTTCCAAACATACTTAAAATTGTCACATTTTTGATTTTTTTTTTTTTTTTTGTGGTACACTGCCAACATATTTGGTCCTTTAGGAAAATACTTTGTCCTTTCGTATTTTGTCACTTCACCAACACTCAGTCTTTCAAGAAGACAGCGGACCTCACTGCATTCAACACTTGGTGTCAGAATGGATGAAATCAGTCGGTTGTTCGGCACCATGGAGCGTGTCCGCTCTGACAGCCTTTCCAGCGATGCCACACAGTATACAGGCAGTAAACTGGTTCTGCGCCATCGGCTCAACCAGCTGATGACGTGCGTTGACGACTTGGGCCCCAAAAACGAGCTGCATGAGGATATGGTCAAGACTCTGGATAAAGCCTTCCTCCTCTGTTGCAAGAGAGCCAACAAGCCGAAAAAAGACAGTTTCAGGTGGAAAAAAAATGTCACCTCTTCGCTTGTCTTTTCTGTGTGTGCTAAAGCTGGAAAGATAGTTTGATATAATATAAGATCGTTTTTTTTTTAATCAGCTCTGTACTCTTTTCTCTTTAACATGTTTTAACTTTTTTTTTTCTGCTGTGGTTTCAAAGAACTGGCCATTAAAAGACACTCTTCGTTCTTGCTAATTGAAACCCTCCAGGGGAACTTTGTCCTTTGGATTTCTGTCATACATCAGTTACTGTCGTAGCAAAGACAATCCAATCATATGAATGTTGCGAGTTTGGGCGAAAGGATGAATGGTCTCATTATCTTAACAGTAGCAGCCTGATTTGCGCGTGGTAGTATCACAGTTTATACTGTAACAGCTTTTACACTCGAATGATGTGCTCATTACGTCCCGTTTAGACTACTGTAACTCTTTGTATGTTGGATTGGATCAGTCATCCGTTTGTCGGTTACAGTTAGTCCAGAACGCAGCAGCTCGACTTTTAACCGGGACCAAAAAGCGTGACCACATTACACCGGTTATGGCCACGCTTCACTGGCTTCCTGTTTGTTTCAGGATTGAATTTAAAATTGTATTAATTGTTTTCAAAATCTTAACTGGGTTGTCTTCTTATTTATCGGAGCTCTTACATGTCCACACACCTGTCAAAGCACTGAGGTCTTCCAGTCAGATGCTCCTCGATGTGCCCAGATCCAGGTTAAAAAACAAAGGTGACCGAGCCTTTGCAGTGGCTGCTCACATAAGAACAGCTCGGACCATTGAAACGTTCAAGTCCTTGCTTAAGACCCATTACTGTGCATTGGCTTTCAATTCAAGTTGAGCTTTGATACTTTGACCTTTTCTACTGTTGGTTATTTTGTATTGTATATTGTGTATTGTTTGTGTATATTATCTCTTTGATTTTTGGACCTTGTTAAGCACTTTGGTCAACTATGGTTGTTTTTAAACGTGCTATATAAATAAAATTGAACTGAACTGAACTGAACTCATCTTTGGTTGCGAGCGATGCATAAATGACTATTTTCCCATCTTCCGTGCCCGCAGGCTACACATGGTGACGTGGAACGTGGCCACAGCTGATCCTCCAGATGACATGACCTTGCTTCTCCATCTGAACTCCCCAAAGAGCCCAGACCTCTACGTCATTGGGTAGGTGGTGCATGGAATGTGAATTGATTGTTGGGGTCAGTATTTTGCTTATATAACGCGCAGAGTGACTGACAATTAAGACCCTGTGTGTAATAGTTTGCAGGAGGTGTACTCAGGGCCATTGAGGTTTGTGTCGGACACTATATTCGATGACTCCTGGAGTCACCTGTTAATGGCCACCTTAGCACCACGGAAATACGTTAAGGTACAAATCTTCTTACACCCTGGTACACATTCAAAGTGACACCCATTTCCAGGTAAACAAGAACAGATTAATCTTTCAAGTGTCTATTTCAAGTTTTTTTCCTCCTTGTAATAAGTGTAAATCCTTGATAGCTTTTATTTGGAGTGTAATGTTGCACTGTATTTACTTTGTGTCTGTGTCAGGTGTCATCCATCAGAATGCAGGGTCTGCTGCTGCTCTTCTTCTCCAAACTGGAGCACGTCCCCTTCATCAGAGACATTCAGGCCACATACACACGCACAGGCATTTTTGGTTACTGGGTGAGAAACACACACACACACACACACACACACACACACACACACACACAGGACTCCACTGATTTAGCATTGCACTTGTGTTATTCTGTCAGAGTCACAATGGACAGTTAAAAAAGCAATCAAAATAGATGCAGCAGCATTCTTTTCCCTTGTTTAAATCGGGTGTTTTCATTACCCAAAATGCAACTCAACTGCCAACAGTTTGGTCTCAAAATCAGGAGTGTAATGCTAGTGGTGGCTAATGTAGCCTGTAGTCTCAAACAGAGATGAGGAGTGGTCTATAGAGGTCTGGTAAGCTCACTTCTTTCTAACTCCACATCCCTGATTCTTTTTCCTTTTCAAACTTGTAGTCTTCAGCTCCAACTGATGCTGACTCACATTGTATCACTTGAAGACATTTATCAGATTTAACACAGCTTCCTCTGGAGGGCTTTATACAATTTTTTTCTTCACATATGCAGTAGTACTCCCCAACACTAGTAACCACACTAATGTGTAAAATTGGCGCAGTTCCCCTTTCAATAAGGGATGGGATGAAAATACACACATTCCACTTGTGTCACTTTGTTAACCGAACTACAGAAACAGAAGTAAATGTTTGACTTGCTAAGTTTTTCCCCTCCAAAATGTCAAATATAGCATTTGTTGCACTTGTCAGAAGTTGATAATTTTGTCTTTTGTTTCTGTCTTAGTTGTTAAAGCATTGATTTGTCTCTCACACAGCTGAAACACTGAAGGAGCAGTGCAGAGTAGTTTGACAGAATTTGTGGTTCCTCTGTTTCTCATCTCTTCCTGTTTGTCTCTCAGGGTAACAAAGGTGGCGTGTCTGTCCGCCTGTCTTTCTATGGTCACATGCTCTGTTTCCTCAACTGTCACTTGGCTGCACACATGAAGTACGCCACAGAGAGAGTGGATGAGTTTGAGTACATCATGGACACACAGACCTTTGACTGTATAAAGGCTTCAAGAATTGTTGATCACAGGTGAGGAGATACACAGAATACAAACTCCAGCTTACCCAAACAGATGTTTTGAAAATATGACAGATCTTAAAGAAGATCTTTAAGCTTCATTTATCTCACAGTCTCTGCATCATGTATAAAATCGGTACAGTCACCCATTCTTTGATATTTCTCATTTCTTTTTCCATCAACTGCTTTCTCTTGCTGTCCATCCTCCCTCCTCTACCCCTCTCTCGGTCCAGGTTGGTGTTCTGGTTTGGAGATCTCAACTTCCGAATTCAGGACCATGGCATGCACTTTGTCCGCTCCTGTATCAACAATCAGACCTACAACCTGCTGTGGAGCAAAGACCAGGTTTGACACTTCCAGAACCATTCAGCTGTTCACAGCATAATCAACTCCTGTTCATATGAGGGTTCATAGGGATCCCAGCACACCACTTGAATGATCTGTGCATGAGCAGCCAGAATATTATTAGTCATGCTTTGGTACTGTATTTGTAATTTGGGAGTTAGTGATAGCATGAAATGTGTGCGTTGTCGTTCTCAGTTGACCATGATGAAGAAGAACGAACAGATGCTCCAGGAGTTTGAGGAAGGGCCTCTGGACTTTCAACCCACGTACAAGTTTGACTTAAACTCCGATACTTATGACAGCAGGTAACTTGTTTTAGTAACATCATTATAATCAGTCCTAATTAATCATATATATATATATATATATATATATATATCATAATTTAAAATCGTTTTTCATTTCCAGTACTTGCCTCTTAATTATGGTAATTTGTATATATTGCATCTGTGCCTTTTTACAACTTCACAGGCTCTACAGGACATGGTTTGGCTTTAAGTAAGAGTTCAAAACATTTGTGTCCACATCTCCCTTAATATATCATGTCACCCCTTTTTGAATTCACCTAACTGCACTACAGTATGTGCACACATGCTACTTTTAACAAGATGCTAAAAGTCGTATCCTCTTTTTTAATGCATATCGTAAGACCAATTTTCAAAGGCTTAATGAAGATCATCTTCATCTGTAACATACTGCAAATTATACAAACCAGCAGGTGGAGCTAACAGTCTTTTCAAGACAAATGTCAGATTGTCTGTGCAAAGAAAAGACTGAAAGGCTTGTTTATTTTGAAGAATGTTGTCTGAGCTCACAGACCTGTTGTTTTGGGGGCCAGTGTTATTGCTGTTAAAGGTACCCTGTGGAGTTTTTGACCACTAGTGGAACTATTGCACGATATTTTTATGAGTGGATCCCCATTTGTTTTGTATCATTGTTGCGCGCATGAGAACACAGGCCTGAGCCACATTCCTTCCGACAGTTTCATGTTATTCTCATAATAGACAGTTGGTGGAGGTAATGCACCAAGAAACGTAGCAATGAAAAATGCAGGGACTTCTAGCAAGCAAACATGAATGTAAACAATGCAGAAATGTAAAAAGAATTGACTTTACAAATGTTTTATGAGAAAGATAAGACATTCAACACATTTGTTAAGCATCAAAGATGCATACATGTGCTTTGATGAGAAACACTAAATGTATATACAACTTTTTGTTTAAAAACTCCAAAAGGTACTTCTAAATGGCAAAATATCAGTAGTCCATATTAACCTGCCTTTAACCTACAGTGTGCATTACCATCTTACTGCTTTCAGAGCTTGTTTATATAAAAGGCAGTGTCCCAGAACAGCTGCTGCATAACAGTTAACATGCATGGCCAGAAATAGATGTTTTGGTAACATGACAGCTATGACTGTGGATAATTCAATATGTGTGTGTTGGATTATAATTAGATCCATTAATCACCCAGACATGCTACCGCCTATGATGGAGGTTGCTGGCAGACAACAGCTACTGTGTGGTCTGTAAAAATCTGTTTAAATCATGTCACATTAACTGTAACAAAGATGTGTAATAGATAATAAATAATAGATAATAGATATTACACAGCCATATCCTGTAATATGACAATGTAAATTGTAGCTGCCTTAACATACTAGTAAATACATTTTAAGTCATGTAATATTAGACATCTCATATCAAAATCTAAGTTCAAAATTTAGCTTAACACTTGAAAACTCTGTGTCTGAAGAACCTTAGAAACTTGAGAGAATCACAAATTTTGTATCGGTTAGACATAATATATCACAAACATTGGCATTAAATGTATCCATCTACTAAATTCCATGGCACAAAATAGCAGCTTGTACGATGGAATGTAATACTTTCATATTTACAAAGACAAACTGAACCTTTTACCTGTTATATTGGATGTACTGTATATACAGGCCCACTAAGGCCCACAGTACTTGCAATTTGTTTGACACCTTGTCTGATATATTGTTACACAGTGAAAATTACAGTATTGCAAACACCTAGCAGCTTACTGTATAGTTATTTGAGTGGTCAGACTGTAGCCTGGTTCTCAACCTCTAAATTGCTGCCCACGTCTCCAGTTTCTTTTTGATGATTCAAATAGGTCTGATGTTGTGATCACTGAAGGCTGGTTCTAGAGCTTTGAGGCAAAATAAAAATGCAGAGCCGGGAAAATGGCTACATCAATGAAAAAATGGCCACAAAAATAGTGACAAGGGTAAATGGGATTGATGCATCTCTACAGGTCATTGTAATTCAAATACATAACAGTAAAAACAACTCAACAAATGGAATATTTCTTTGTTCGTTGTGAAAAGAAGTTAACTGCTTCCAGAAACCGCTGCTACACCTTCTTTGTTGACTGAAATTTACTTCCATTGATATAGATTACTCACTAACTCTCCTCTCAAACAGAAATATGCTAACGTGAACACGATGTCGGACTGAATAATATAGTGAAACAAAATGGCAATTTAGTCTGATTGTCAGGCTAGTGAGAGACCACCCCCCCCCTTTCTACTTTTTCATCGGTCACCCAGTTATGCACCTTCCAACATCCTTGATTCTTTCTTGTTGTAAAGAGTTGTCTTTGTCTCCTAACTAAAGTCCGCCTTTCTACTCTCTGTCCGTTGATGATTTGTTAACACGTGTCCAGCGGTAAGAAGCGTAAACCTGCCTGGACCGACAGGATTCTGTGGCGGCTCCGACCCAAGGCCCCACCCTCTGACGAGCAAGATGAAAACAGGGTTGGACCGGATGCAAAGAAGGTCGGGCATGTGGAAGAGGATGAGGAGTACCCGCTGAAGATCAGGCAGGACTTGTACACCAGCAACATGGAGTACAGCATCAGTGACCACAAGCCTGTCATCAGTGTCTTCACACTGGAGGTGAGAAACTGGAACACAGTAAAGCAGGTTGGATTATATATTTAGTGAAGAGTCACATTCTTGTTTTGTTTTGAGAACAAATCCCATGAAAAGACTAAAACCAACAATGAATTGATTCTTCTAACGCAGTGGTTCTCAACCGGTGGGGCCCGCCCCCCTGGGGGGGCGCGGACACTCTCCTGGGGGGGCGCGAGTAGGCTACAGGATGGGAGGAAAAAAATAAATAAAAATCACGTAATGTAATGTAACTACACGTCCTCGGTCGTGGCTGGGTAGCGTTGCATTTCCTCCCCGACTCATTTCCTGGTTCTCCTTCTCCATAAACAACATGAACTCAAGGAGATAATTAACTTTTCCTGCTCCAGATTTCCCACCGTGGTCAGAAAGAACAGAGGAGACACTTTGTTTCTCTCACTGTGACTCTAGAGTCGATACTCGCTCTAAAGCTAAACGCCGTCACTCTCTCACTTCTCCCTCTACCACACACACACACACATGCCGGCTCACGCACACACCAGTGCACAAGTATAAACATCAGGCCACTTACGTAGGCTACGGAGAAAGCTCTGTGTGGAGCCTCCGCACAACTGTAAAACAAGTCATCCTCCTGGCGACTTTTTTTGTCAAAAGTGACTAGCAACAAATCTAGCGACTTTTACTGGTGTTATTGGAGACTTTTGTGGTGTTTGGAGACTCGAAAACACGTAGCACTCTGCAGTTATGTGCTTAACGAGCAGCGGGTGCTGCCGTGAGCCCCTCCCCCGTCCAAAAGCCCTCACAGCCGGTCAGTCTCTCAGTAGCCTCACGCAGCTGTCCCAGCCTGCAGAGAGGAGACACACACCACTCCGCGTCCAGGCTGCACACACGCACACATCGTTACATCATAGCCTCAACTTATTGAAAACACAACTAATCCACATCCAAATTATTTCAAAACCAAACAAATGGAGAGATTTCTAGTGAGGACCAACAAGGCAACCGACGCACCACCAGCTGCAAAAAAGCTTTGAAGGTACACTGAAGCATACCTGGCTCAGGTCTCACATTAACATCGCCTACCTGCAAGCTTCTGTCAAAAATGCAGATGATATGCCTACTGTTAGGCCTAGTAATAATAACAGTAATAAAGCATGAATTCATATCAGAGGTCTGGTGCCAATTCCCAATTATAGCAATAGCCTAGTAATGATAATAGGCCTACTGATGATGATGATAATAATAATAATAATAATAATAATAATAATAATAATAATGCCTGCAAGCTCACATTAGAAGTTTGGTGCTACTGCCAATTATAACAATATCTACCGCTACTGATGACAATAATAACAATAATAATAATAATAATAATAATAATAATAACAATAATAATAATAATAATAATAATAATAATAATAATAATAGTGTGGGCCTAAAAATAATAGCCTAGCCTAGGGCTATCTATCTATCTATCTATGCAAGGTGGTGTAGTGGGGGTGGCGCCGGGAAGGGGGGGCCCAACTGCAATGAACCAGCTTTGGGGGGGCCCAGCTTGCAAAAGGTTGAGAACCCCTGTTCTAACGTATTGTGTGTGTATCCAAAGACTGATCTTATTCCTCTGTGCCATAGAGCACTGGCTGACATGTTCCTTCATTACGATAAACACACGTAGCTTGATTTTAGTCAATTCACAATCCCCAACAAAAACACCATTTCTTATTTTTGAGAAACTTGCTAAAAACTTCAGCGCCCATCTGTTTAGGCGGTTACTGAGTCTTTAAAATAAAAGTCAAAGTTTTGAGTTGAGATCCATTGGCAGGTTTTTGAAAGTGGGAAAGTATTGGGAGACAGATTAACGCATTTCTGGTTTTGGTCTTTTAATGGGATTTGTTGGCAAAAACAGAACTGTAGGATTTTACCAGCCTCATCCTTTAATGTTTTTAAAGGCTTTTAAAGGATAACTGGTCTTTATTACAACCTGAGTCTTATTTCTGTATCTTAGGCCATGGTTTCTATTGGTTACGATAACCTTTACAGTAATTGATGAGATCTGGCTGATATATCGATCAATATTAGCTTATTGTAGATTTATTGATATCGGTGTGTATGTCAGCCAAGATGTAACAAGAAATTGCACTACAGAAATAAAAAACTTTATTTAAAGTGCTCATATTATGCTCATTTCCAGGTTCATAATTGTATTTAAAGGTTGTACCAGAATAGGTTTATGTGGTTTAATTTTCAGAAAACACCATATATTTGTTGTACTGCACATTGCTGCAGCTCCTCTTTTCACCCTGTGTGTTGAGCTCTCTGTTTTAGCTGCAGAGTGAAGCATGTCACTTCTGTACCGTCTTTGTTGGGAGTCACACATGTGCAGTAAGTACTGTTAGCCAGTCAGTTGCAGAGCATGAGGGAGTGCCATGCTAGCATCTAGGCGAGCATTATAAAGTGACGCACGTTCGTCACGGAAGTAAAGGCTGGACTACAATAGAGCTGTTTGGAGCAGTTTGTGAGTTTTCTCTGGAAGATGATGAGTCCCTTTGGGGTGGACTTTGGGCTTTTTCACTTTGTAAACCTATAACGTGCACAAAAAAATATACAATACAATAAAGGAAAGGGGAAAAGCCCTAAAGCATAATATGAGCACTTTAAAAACAGTGTCCAAGGGCGCCTGGGTAGCTCACCTGGTAGAGCGGGCGCCCATATGCAGAGGCTCAGTCCTCGACACAGTGGCTCAGGTTTCAGGTCAGACCTGTGGCCATTTGCTGCATGTCTTCCCCCTCTCTCCCCCCTTTCCTGTCTACATCTGTCCTGTCTATTAAAGGCTAAAATGGCCAGAAAACTATCTTTAAATTATCTTTAAAAAAAATACAGTTTGTCCACCAGAGAGCACTGGCAAGCTGATTTCTCAAATGTAAAATGTCCCGTTCAGTATGTATCTTGGTCCAAAAAAAGAAGAAACAAACAAATCTAAGCTACCCATATTAAGACTTGATTTTAAATTCCCAAATATCATTATCTGTATCAGCCTCAAAGATCCAGTATGGGTCAGGTTACAGCAAAATCTGATGGGGTGAGAAACACAAGCAGTCAGATGATCAGACAAGGTGTTTAAAAGCTACCAGTTTAGCCAGATCATCTAAACTGAGGTTAGACTGTAAGTGAGCACACCTGAATGTTTGGAATAATTCCTTGCACAGCCACTGTTTTTCTGTGCAAGGAAAACAGTGGCTTAGTAAACTTGGAAGTGGGTCAAACTGATGGATGTTGCAATGGACAGTTTGGGTAATAATGTTTTCTAAATAACTTTGGCTAACCTGGGGATTCGTTTCAAACTGATCTGATTGTCTGACTGCTCCTGTTTATTTCACTGTTGGGCTTCTTTTTAGGAATGTCACATCCGTTGCCAAATCCTTCACTTGGTAAGCGATCACAACTGATAGAAACTGGGGCCAAACCTCCTAAATAAAATCCAAGTGGTAACTAGAGGGCACTCAGAAAGCCCAGACCTCCGCCAAAGCCATACCCTGTCCCTCAATGTTAACGAACGTGAAAGATAGTTTGTGTATTCGCCCCATTATTCGGATCCTCTCCAAAACTGAATGGGTTCTTCCTTGGCCCATGTTACACCCTTCCATTAACTTTCATAAAAAGAAGCATGGCATGTAGTTTTTCCGTAATCGTGCTGACAAACCAACAAAGGTAATAACAGGATTGAACAGGATGTATCCTTTTAAATATCTACAAATACATTTACATATTCATCTGTATATCATTTACCTTCAAAAGGCAAGATGATTGAACTTGTAGGTTTATTTCTCCACCTATCCAGCTGAGGAAGATGTACGAGACTCCTCTGGTACGTCTGCAGGCAGAGGGCGACTGGAGCGCAGACATTGATGCAATGGTTCTCTACAGCCCTCTGCAGCCGTTCCCCTCCAGTACATGGGACTGGATCGGACTCTATAAGGTTGTCTGAACCACAACCATTTACCACTGGCAATTTAATTGTGATATTTCAGTACGACAATCTTGAATGTGTGTATTTAACTCAGGTTGGATTCACCAGTGTGTCGGACTACATCACCTACACGTGGGTCAAAGACGACGAAGTGGCCTTCAATGAAGAAGTCATACAGGTAGTAATTCGTGCACCGATGAGTAAGACACACTATCTTAAGAAAAACTATCCGAATAAAACCAACTGATGATATAATAAAAGATACATAAATAGAACCAAAGTCTCTCTGTTTTTGTAGGTATATGTTAGTAAAGAGGAAATCCCTGTGCGGGGAGCGGAGTGTGTGCTGTGCTACTACAGTAGTACTCTGCAGTGCATCATTGGAATCAGTGAGGCATTCAAGGTAAGTATTAAGCACATACTGTACTGTGTACCAAGGGTACTCCACAAATGGCCATTTATTTTCTCCTCCATCCTATTTGACAACTTTAAACTCATTTAATTGGTCAGAAAGGTTCATGGGCGGGCGCCTGGGTAGCTCACCTGGTAGAGCGCGCGCCCATATACAGAGGTTTACTCCTTGATGCAGAAGGCCGCGGGTTTGACTCAAACCTGTGGCCCTTTGATGCATGTCATTCCCCCTCTCTCTCTCTCTCTCCCCTTTCATGTCTTCAGCAGTCCTATAAATAAAGGCCTAAAATGCCCAAAAAGCAATCTTTAAAAAAAGAAATGTTCCTGGGCATGTAAGTAAGCACCAGTCTGACCTGCTGCTCTCTCTCTCATAGGTCCATGAGTCCAAGGTAGCCAGTGAGGAAGGCTTGATGTCTGAGAAGATCAACGGACTTGACAAAACCATAGCGAGCGAAAACTTTTTGAACTGATCTATCAGTGTGGTATGATGTAGAAATGGATCTTGCTTGGGCCTGGATTGTTTCCTAACTTGTCACAAAAGGTGCAGATTAGGACGTGTTTCCTGTTAATGCTGTTACACATGCACACTGACCTCTCTAACACTGCCGGTGTGGTTATTAGTTACTTACATTTCTGTGGTCAGTACCTTTTTTTTTTTTTATTATTTCTCCGACTGGTCTCTAGGGTCACATTTTCTCTACATATGTTGACCAGAATGGAGGGTCTGACTGAAATCAAGCAAAGCAGAAGCTATGAGCAATCCTTCATCAACTGACTTAAAACCTGTTTCCCCCAGAATGGAAACTCAAATTTAAATTGGTCTGAGCGTAGAACAAAGAAGTGCCAGCTTTGTGTCCTGGCTTAAAGCTTAATAAAATGACAAAGTTACTATACTATGTACAAGATTGCTTTATAAGATATGACAAAGTGCTTTGATTGGTTGTTATGTGTTTGTTTAATGAGGAATTTGGTTGCCAGGTTAGACATATTGATAAAACAGAAGGTGAAGTATGTTGTAGGATCTGTACAGGCCTGCTGCTTTGTGTGATCAGTCCAGTGTGTCAGTTGATGTAAGGAAGCGCTCTTTCAAGGCTGCGTTAGAAAATCCAAATATTTGTCTCCATGTTTTAATGCTGGACTTCATGCTGTCACAGCTGCTTCGGTGTGGCAGAATGAAAAGCTGGAACACTGAATATTTGAGTCTGACTAGTTTGGCTAGGGTGAAAACACCCTAGCCAAACTTCACCGGACTGCTACAGTTATGTCAAGAAAAAGGGAATTGCAAAACTAACAAAGCTCATTTGCCATTTTTTGTTTTCACATTAATTTGTTGTCAGCAAAATAATAATAAAAGATAACTTTGTGTGTGTGTGTGTGTGTGTGTGTGTGTGTGTGTGTGTGTGTGTGTGTGTGTGTGTGTGTGTGTGTGTGTGTGTGTGTGTGTCAGTCAGTCAGACTACTTGTGGCTCATTCTCAGCTTGCAGTCTCATTAGCCCACCTGCACTTTGCAGTTGTTGAAGAAATATTCATTCCCTTTAAAAAATATCAAAGCAAAATTGAGAAAGATATGTTGCACTGTTTATTGTTAATGTATAAGTATTTATAGGTTGTTATAAGTGTGTAAAGAAAGAATATAATTAGTTTTTTTTCTTCAAAAAACAATATGGTTTCAGCAAGTGCCTTTGAAATGATTGTGGCTTTGTATTTAGTGTACTGTACTATGCTGCTTAATTTTGATACAAAGTGTCATTAATATTCATCAGATTATTTATCATAACATGGCATGGTTTTCATGGCCTCTTGCTGTTCCTCATGATTATAAATATTGCTGTTCTAAACTTTCACCCACACAAAGATTGAATGTTGTTACTGGCTTGCTGGAATCAATTATATTAGCCAATTTATGGTTATTGGTTTGGTTTTTTACTAAAAAAATGACCTATTTTCTGAAATAGTAATGCATTTTAATGTACTGTAAGACAATACCAACAAATGTATAGCTTTTCAAATGAAAATAAATAACTTCTTTGTGTTGTTTATTACTATTCTATTTTCGATAATAAAATGTAATTGTATTATCATTAGGTGTATAATTCTAAAGTTTAATGTCATCAAAACAGTGAAATGTAGATAGTAATCAACGGCAACTCCAGAAAAACGGACCGTATCCACCCATAACATGTTATCTGTTGCCATAGTCACCATTTGTTAAATTACGTTTGACCTCAAGCGAGAGACCGAACACATCAAAACAAGATATGGTACTTTTGTTTTTTGCTGTAATGTGTGTTTTGGGCTGAGGTTATAGCCATAGAAATAGAATTGGAAATTGGCATATTTCTATGCGTCCTCTGTATGTGCAGTTTCACATTTCCTCACTGTAGCCAATAAAATATATACAGCAAATATAAAGGTCTACAACCTTCGTGGATTACTCCCAATACTGCAGTTTTGGGATTATTTTGTAACGATTCTTCAAAACATAAAATAAACTAAAGTCTAGTTCCATGACCAACATACCTGTAAATATCTGTTATTTTCCCATTGGTGTTCTCTCCATGTACTTGCAAGAGTAATAGTATGGACTTCTCAGAGCATTACTTCTTTTTAATAAGCAGTTTGTTGTCATAGCTTTAGCTTGATATTATTTTCTATTAGGTTAAAATACAGGTTGACCCTGCTGACCTTAGTTTAGTTTGTATTTAGCAAAAGGAACATCACCAAGTTATCAAGCATGTCAAGTTTACTTAGATACAGAGTATTATATTCTGAACCACTTCTTCATGCAAGCACAAAGGCTTGCACACTAACAAACTAAAAGTTACTAAAACTTAATTTAAACATTAGGAAATAATATGAAATAATGAAAGTACATTTTAACAGCACAAGTACACTTGTCATTTATCCCTAATGAAACATTGATCAAAGATCTCTGAAGCAGCTCATCCATTCCGAGGAGCTCTCCCTTTATTTCAAGTGAACGTGGATTTGGCACTTCGCCTAAAAACAGAGAGAGAAGGGGAAAACCTCTTACCATAGGAACTTTTTTAACAATATAAATACAAATGTGTGAGGCAGGAATGTTACCGCATGCCAACGTAGTGTGATGAGGGGCAGGGCCAGATGACAGTGGGGACAGGTGCTGATCTGGTCTGGGTCACCTCCATCACCCCAGGGACCTCTGCTGGGTCCGTCTGATGGAAAGGTTGACTTATAGGTCCTGCTTAGCCAAGGAGTGGCCCCCTGCCTGAAGAAATCATCCTCATCCTCACTATCTGCCTCTTCATCGTCCAACCTGGTTGCTGGAACACACTCCAGCTGGTTTGTTGGACCAGACAAAAGTATTACTTCAATGACTGCTTGTTGAAAAATGCTGTACAGTGTATTTGGGCTTGAAGCGAGACTATGGGAGAAGTATGGAAGCCCTGATTGTTTTCTCAACTGCGTTAATGACTTATGAACAGGTGAAAAAAAGGATGCCAGAATAATTTTACTTATTAAAAGTTACTTTTTTTTTTCATTTTGGAGAGGATTCGAATCACAGGCGAATACACTCATTTTGTTAACATTGCAAGATGTTTTTAATGCTCCACATAAGGTATGTTTAGCATCAGGAATTGTTCTCATATTATGTGAAATGCTTGAAAAGATGTATACCTCATGTTCCTCTATATCCTCAGCTGGAAATGATGCCATACAGCTCCTACAAGTCACTGCTATATTAGCTTTAAAAAATAGAAAACAGACATGGTCATAGTTAAAGAAAAAACAATTCTGTAAGTTAATTGGTGTTTGTGCTGAAGCCTCAAACATCCCCTTACTCTTGTTTGGTGGCAGTTTGCTGGTAGTTTGAGGAGGACCTGTGCCATTGTTAGTAGCTGAGCAGGTCAAACCGTGCTTGGGCTGGTCCTTCAGGGTGACGTAGCGGCCGCAGTCCCTGCAGAGTTCAGTGCGACTCCCACAGACCAGACAATGTTCGCCCAGCTCCTTCCATGGCAGCTCCAGCTCGCAGAACTGACAGCTCTGCAGACGCTCCACACACTCATCAGACTGGGAGATGGAGCAGAGAAGAGTCAGACTGATAAATCAGAGTTTAACCTTTACTACAGATCTGATATCAGACAGTGTTGCTCTTTTGGAGGCATTGCTCTTTCACCCCCCCACGTTGACAGGAATTAAGTTATGGGGTAACTCTGAATATTTGCATATTCTGGCATTTGTTGGTGTGATGGCCACAGCCATGGCCACAGGCCACACAGCAGTCTTAAAAGTGGTAACTTCTTGCACTCACGTTTATTTTTCTTTGGCTTATGTTTTCTAAAGATTGGTTCATATCATTTTCCAGACACATTATACATACTTTATTTAGTTGAAAGTAAAAGGTATCTTTTTTTAGCGCGCACATTTAGTTACTTTTGTATTGTCTATTTCGTTCTTATAACCATTATTTTTTTTTGAGCTCACAGGTTTGGAGATTCCACACTAAGGTCTTTCCAGGCAGTCCGCTGGGCAAACGGGTGATGGCTGGAGAAAGAGCTGTTTTATAGGGGAGGTGGCCTAATTGGACGCTACCATGTCATGGGGAGCTTTATTCTTTCTTTAGATTATTTTTCGACTTGATTAACATTATATTATTAAGTAAGGTTTATATTTTCTGGAATAAGTGTTGGTTTTGTTTTGATTGTTGTTTATAGTTTAATTAATACTGTTTTATTTGTTAGATTCCCCTTTGTGTCAAACATGGTCTGATCAGCCGGTATATTTCTTCCCTTTCTTACTTTATGTACTTTAGTTACGTTCTGTTTAGGTGACCTCTTTTATGGGCCCAGAATTTATCTTCACTTGTGTTGTTTAATAATTCTTGCTATTTTTGGGTAAATAAAACTCCTTCTCTTGAAACTTACCTGTGACTCCATGTGCCTTACTGCTTTGTTCCTCACAGTTGGCATGAAAGTGGAAATTAAATGATGATCCAATCCAGAATAATTATCAATCCTTGAAACCCCTCGTGAGAGACCGATTTTAAAAAGTATGTTTAAAATCGAAGTAACAGTGACCTACTCTACATATCCTACCTTTAAGTCCCTAGTGTGGCTTACTGGATCCTACATTTCCCATAATGCAACAAGATCATTAAAGATGTTTCCTATACTGTACAATACTATACTATAGCTTATGTCCAGGCAAACAGCACCAACAGTACCACTGGACTTACCTCATGATCCAATAGGTGACAACGTTCTATCTTCTGGTTACACTTGGAGCATCTCACCTGCAAACAAACAGAGTTGTTAACCTACAGAACATGCACCAGCATGTGTGTGTGTGTGTGTGTGTGTGTGTGTGTGTGTGTGTGTGTGTGTGTGTGTGTGTATACCTGGGTGTGCTGTTCCTCTCTGTGTTGGTTCAGTTGCTCTCTGGGAACTGGTTCATCACAGTCAGGGCAGAGACATAAGAAGCGGCTGCAGTGTGTTTCATGTAGAGCAAAGTTGGCCTCTGCGACCTCCTTGTGGCTTAAAGAGAAGAGAGGGTCATATTCTGTCTGTCATGAGTCATGACAGGTATAAAAAGGTATAGAAAGCATATTGTATCCTTAGGGTTTATTTATTATTCTGGCATACTTAGATTCAACTCCCCTCCCTACCCCAATAATCTTCAAACAGTCCCTTATGGTTACTGGCTGATATGAGTGTATATACATTTTTTATTTCAGTTTTTCTCCACTCTATGCAATTGTCAACCTTTATTGCAAATGGATTATTTACACCAAGAACCACGCAGAGGGGATTAATGTGCAAAGTTTAGTTCTTTTAAAAAAAAAAAGTTTTTTAAGTCCACAATTATTATTATTATTATTATTATTATTATTATTATTATTATTAATAATAATTATCATAATATATTCAAATACTGTGTCAATACTGGGGCAAGACAGGAAGTTGTTACATTATGCACTGACTGTGAAAATGAACTGACTCACTGAATTATTGATTTGATTGGTGTTGTTATTGGATTTAAAAGCAGAATCAGTTGACACTAGTAATTAGGCACATCCTTTAAAGAAGACTATCAACAAGAGGTGTCCATCTGGTAAATGTAGAGAACACCTTTTTCATCTTGAACACAAAAGTGAACTGTTTGTACCCATTGTCCTATGAAATGTAGTCATGTTATGTGTCCACTGTGGCTACATCTGCCCTGTTTCCAAAACCTGTACAGTAAACAGAAAGTGAAAGGCAAACTATGCATCTTCGGGCTGTAGCCTAACCTCCTAGGTAATGAGCCTTACTTCTTTCTTATGAAATCACTTTATGGAAAACTCCATTAACACAATTTACAAGTTCATATTGCCTTGCTATCAGATATTCACAAGTAGGCTACAATGAATATGAGTTAGGATTTCCAATTTCTTACAAATATCGGCTTACGTAATGTACCAAACAGGACTTTATCCCACTGCTCGCTGCCTGTGTGGTGTTTGTTGGAATACAGCCGTCCAAATCATACTGACATAAATATTATTCATGTAATTCAACTTGAACTGAAAGTAAACTCTCACCACTTGCCGCAGGTGCGTGTTGCCTCTTTGTTATCCATCGACAAAAATCCTTGAATAATAATCCACTGACAGCTAAAGTGTCATGACTTGACACATTTGGTCTCAATTCAGCAGAACCGAAAGCTAAACCGTTCTGTTTCAGCACTTGTTTTTATTTGCGCATCTGACACATGATGGCGCCAAAGGTCTAATGTGACTGCTATTGTGTCAGTTCAATTTACTGTAAGCTTGATTATGACTGCAGCACAGAATCATATCTGTAGAGATATCACACTGTGTGAATAGTGTTTGGGCCTTAAAAAGATCTCAATATTCTGAACATAATTAACATGAAGTGGGTAGTCTCTTGAACTTACATTGTGATATTGCAAATAACCTATTGTCCTTGGGTTTTAGCTATATTACAAGATGATCATAATATCTTTAATAACCCCTGCAGACTTGACAGCACGGGGGGAAGTTGAATTAAGCAGTTAATTAATTACCATACTTACATACTAGCCTGCTACTTTTGATGGGCCCAGTGAGCTGGACAAAAAGAAGAGGATGAGTCAATGTTGGAGCAAAGGCCAGTGGTGCGTTATTATTAATTCCACTATTTTTTTTGGCAAGACCCAAGATGGGTGAGTTATTGAATGAAGCTGTTTCTATTGTCTACCTCATCGATTCAAATTATTATAATTAGCAAAAACGCAAAATCCAAACAGTGATAGCTCTGGGTTAGGCTACTTTGTGTTTTTCTCAAGAACGGCAAAACACCTTTTCCTCCACAACTTGGATCAACTCCAGGTTAACTTTATCTTTAACTTGGCTATCGCAGAAAAAGGGACTTTTTATCAATATTTACATGTTCATTATAATGCCACTACCTGTTATATCCAGTAATTATAGTATTTTCCATCGTAAACTAACATAGAAAGGCCTATTTCGCCTTGCTCAAGTGTTGATTGCGATATTTCCGATAGTTATTGAATGCAGCAAAAAAAGAAAAAGAAAAGATTTGGAGGAAGGAAGCACGACGGGTCACTATGGAGACAGAATGATGGCGGAAGTAGCGACTGTAATGGTGAGCTATGTGCACTGTACTTTGTCTGACTATAAAACAGAATAAAGTGGAAAAAAAAGAGTATTTAGCGTGGCGCTGTATAGTACTGAAGTTATATTTTGCTCGTGTCGTGTTGCTTTAGTCTCGTGCAAGAGAGTTGAAACACACTGCTGCACTGATGATTTGTTTGCGCGTCTTTCTTTTTATTCATAATAAAAATGGACCGAAAAGCTATCGACGTGTCAGCTATATCTCGGGTCTTAACGTTACTTCAATTTGAAGACATTTAGCTACTGTATCCGTAGTGGTTTATAAGTGATTCTGGCAGACAAAACCGAAAAAACTTGTTCACACAACAAATGCCAGTTATATTTTGTGTAAGCTTGTTGTGTAACGTTATGCCGACTACAATTTTTACATCTTCAAAGATGTGACCAATTTGCCACAATAAAATAGTCGCATTTGAAACTATTTTGTTTGATAATATCGCTGGAACGTAGCTATGTCTTTGGTGCGTTTTGCTGTAATTTGGTTTAGCTCTATGCACGACGTTATATTAGGCATAGACCACTGTAGAATGAGGCGACAGAATATTCAGGCATTTCTATTTTGCCATTTATCTCAATAAAGACCTTTTATCATTTTCCAGGAAGTTTGAAAAGTAAACATGGATAGAGTTTAAGAGTGGGCACATGTGCACCTACAAGGGCTGTCTGACCTCACCCACCACCTCCAACCCACCCCCGCCTGCAACCAGGAATGTCCCGCTCAGCCACCCTGGCCCAGAGGCTATGTCCCTACTTCACCAGCGTCTGTTGTTGGCTGAGGAGGAGGCTGAAGCTCTTATTCAAGACATGGGGGCTCTGGGGGTTCCCAGGGACCAAATCTTGGGATCTGCACAGAGAATATATGCTACTCAGCACCCTGTAAGTCCTCTGAAGATGCGTTGGGTCCTTGGGGATGAAGGCATACTGTGGCAACAGTGTGACTCTCTAGTGAGCCGGGTGTGTCGCATGGAAAGTCTGCTACAGACCCTCAAACTCACCATCTTCCGCCTAGAGACCGAGAGAGAGCTGGATCCCTCTCACACAGGTAATGGCTGATATGTAATGTAAAAACATTTGTGATCTTACTAATTGTATTGGTACAGTGGCAGATACAATCAGGATCCAGCAGTGGAATATAAACAAGAGCAAAGATGGGGGATACTTAAACATAACACAACTCGGGCTGGGTATCGGTCAAAAACTTAAACAATACTTTTTTTGATACCAATTTAATAAAACAAAAAAAAATTACAACATTAAACATTGCGGCACAAATCTCTTTATTTATTTTCGCGCTCCTGCTATGTGAGCCCCGTCTCTGTGCATAACGTAGAGTTTTTCCTGCTTGTCTCTACGACGTGTAACATTAGACAGCCAATCACAAACATTATTAGATCTTGGTAGAAGTGTGCTGCATACTTATTGGCTCACTGGCACAAATGAGATTGAGGTATTAAAATTGGGTATTGAATGATGAATGAATCTTGAATGATTTCGAATGTCAGTGGCGGTTCTAAACAAATTTTACTAGGGGGTCCAAGGAGGAGCCAGTGTTTAAACAGAGGGGAACATCAAAAAATGGCAACAAATGATATTTAAAGATTATAAACTTTATTTTACTTTAAAATCATATAAACATTTATTTTGTACAAGAGTGAGTGCAGGTGCAAGAGAGGTAGGGCCATAAAAAATGAAAAATGTCTACATGCATAGCAATATGTAGAGTCCATCATGACAGAATACTCAAGCCATGGATGAAGATTATACCAGTTTGGCCTGAAGCTCCGTCTTCTGTCCCCCATCAAAATGGTTGGGAATATATTCAAGTTGGGCTGTACTGGTACATCATTCTTGGACTTGCTGATATCTGTAGAAAGATGTACAGTAAACATAGGGCACAACTACAGTACAACATTTATTTACTTATGCATGTATATCTGCATGTATTTCAAAATGTAGGCCAAGTATTTACTTAAAAAAAAGAAACATTACAGCCATATTGACACAAAAAAAGAATTTACAGCAGAAAGCACCATTTTAAGGACATACAATAGGTCTACAATGAAATTGTAATTGCACTGCTTTGCAAATAGTAAGAACCTTCTTCATCACAAACCTGATGTGCAGTACTTGATCCACATGGATCCATTTGCTGTCCCTCTGGCTGTTCCTCTCTCTGTCCCTGTATGTTTTCTTCCTCCTCACCCTCTTCTTCATCCTCCTCACCCTCTGGAATTTCCCTTTCTGTGTCAGAGCCCTCACTTTCATCACATGCCCTCTCTCCAACCGCCACCGACTCCTCTGGCTCTCCCTCTTCCTGCTCCTCAACACCTTGATTTGTTTCTCTCACTGCTGTTTTTCTCACTTTTTTGTTTACTGGGGCAAAAAAGGATGCTATGTCCCTTCCTTGTTTCATGATAACTATTAGAAGGAAAAAAAAATAGGGGCATGCATTACATTTCGTAGCCTAACCATCCCTCCCTACTTAACACGGGCAGAAAGCCTGTTGATTACTTTACTCAAATGTATTTGTTATCGCAATGCAACAGCCAAGACAGATGAAGTTACGTGGTTTACATCACAACATTGTGTAGACCTAGCAAGGATACTGACATTTGGATATTCACTTCTGCTTCGATGAGTTTGCTTAGATATGATTAAGTTTCTAAACACATCGAGACCAGACATTTACAAACTTGATTTCATTATCAGTGTGAGGAACAAAAGTAACACGGTTATGTGCAAGAACAACAAGTCACTTACGAGATGATATAGTTTTGCTTACCTTCGACTCTT
The DNA here is from genome assembly GCF_008315115.2 of Sander lucioperca. Classification (NCBI taxonomy): domain Eukaryota; kingdom Metazoa; phylum Chordata; class Actinopteri; order Perciformes; family Percidae; genus Sander; species Sander lucioperca. The sequence goes on from NC_050177.1 coordinate 36,752,572, forward strand.
GCAACAGGAGAAATCGTAGCTCCTTTCTCTCTCTCCTCTCTCTTACTGCGCAGCCTCCAACTGAGAGAGACGACGTAAATGTGCCGTGAGCAACCTGTCTGAAAGTTGTAAGTCTTCTTCACAGGTAGCTGTGCCAAGAGAAATCTCAATCATTCCCAATCTTGCAGAGACAGAGAGCGTAGGTATATGTAAGGAGATAACATGGACACAGGCTAATTATTGCTAACTAAAATGCTAGTTACCATTAGTAATTAAACTTAAACAGCTAATGTAAGTCGAAACTGCCTGCGAGCTTCTCCTGTACTATACGGTAATTCCTCTACTATGCAACAGTAAGTCGCGTGGTTATGACACAATCATAAACATCAATATCAAAACAGGGGTGGTCAGAGACATGTCTACAGAGGCACGGGCCTCCCTAGGCCTCCGTGTAGAACCGCCACTGTCGAATGTCGATACTTTAGAGGCATTTCGGGCGGTGCCTAAAAAGTATCGAATTTGGTACCCAGCCCTAAACACAACTAATGACTATATCACTAGAATTACAGATATTAAGTAGACATACAAAAATTGTGTTAAAAAAAATGTTTGAGAGTTGTGGGTACGTTTTTGTATTTTCTGACTGCTAATGTTCCTGGTGCAGCTCATCTGAAGCAGCAGCTGGCAGAGCTGCAGCAGGAGAGTCAGGAGGAGTATCAGGCCTCCAGGAGGGAGGTGATGAAGCTCAGGGACCGACTTCAGCAGGCTTACCAGGAAAGAGACGAGGCTCGCACAGAGGTGCAGATGCTGGGGGAGACTGTGGAGATAGCTACTGCCGCCAAGGTGATGCTATAATTCCTTTTTACGGCTTGGGTCTTATTTTTGTACACTACTTACCATTTTCATAGTAGAGATAAAGTTATAAATCAAGATGGGACAATGTTTGTAATTATCACCTTTGTTTTTACTTCCAATAACATTTTTGATGTCTCACTCCCAGTGTGTCCCATTGCCTTTATAACAATGCTGTTGTGTAAAAGGTTGTAAAAGGAATGATGGCCAAAACTATACATGAGTCAATGGATAGGTTTGCCTCTACTGTGTTTTGGAACACATGTTAATTAGTGAGCTTTAGACGTGCTGGTAGGCTAATTTTTAACCTTTTGTTTAGACAGAGCCAGGTTAGCTTTCCCCCCCGTTTCCTGTCTTTATGTTCAAAATACATATTTACCATACAGTCGTGAGAGTGGCATCAGTTTTCTCATTAATACTTGAAGAAAACTAATTCTTACTCAAAATTCTGAAAATGTTGAAGTATTTCTTTAACCATTGATGCAACAACAAAAACAAAAACGCGACTAATTTTGCAAACATTGTTGGCTCAACTTGCCTTTTTAACGTCATTGTTGTGGTGTCAGGATGTACATATAGTGGGACTCAAATTTTCAAAAACTAAAACAAAACAAAATATCTAAATTAAGCTACTGCTATTTAAAAAAAAAAAAAAACAGATCAGAAGAAAGGATGAAAAGGCAATAGTACAAAAAAAGATTTTGAAAATTAAATTTAAGATGTTAGTTCCTCCAGTTTTTCCCTGAGAGATTTTCTGTGATGTGCTCATTGCACAAATACCTAATTACTGTAAAATGTAGTGATCAGTGTCTTTTTAGCGCAGAAAATACAAGTGGGACATACAATCTGGGTGAAATATTTTTAAACAGAAAAAAACAATGTGCTTTAGGTGCACAGTGAGCACAGTCATTGTGTCATGGGTTGTGATTATTGCCATTTGTCTTTTGCTCCAGATGGATGTGGCTTTGGCTGCCAAGGAGCTGAAGATTGTCAAATTAGAGATGAGTCAGAAACTGATAGAGGTGAGTCGCTAATTATTTTCATTTATTTTGGCCCTTTTATCCCCAATCCCCCACTGACAAACCTTTATATTATAAGCCCTGACTAACTGAAAATAAACCATCTCAACGAAACTTCCCTCTGGTCAGATGAAAGAGCAGATGAGACAGGAGTCGGCCCGCTCCGATGAAGCCATGATATCTCACAGCGAGCTTCTCCAGCGTGTTGAGGAGATGGAGAGAGTGGTAGAGATGGAGAGGAGACAGGTACATTGTAAGAGAGCTCACAGAGTAATTAGAATGTGTAAACAGCAGCTGACATGTTGTCTTCCTTTGGCCTCCCAGGCTCTGCTGCTGCGGTCGGATTGCCAGGTCTTGCAAGTGCAGGTCCAAACCAGCCGGCAGCAACTGGAAGAAGAAAAAGACAGAGGCAGGCAGCTGGAGGAACACTGTCAGGAACTCAAAGAACAGACAGGTTAGGAGTGTCAAGGGATACAAAACCAATCTGCTGTTGCTGTGCTACAACCATCACAGAATGCTGCTGTAAGGCTTTTCAGGAAAGACTACTTTTACTTTACTAGCTGTCAGTTAGGTATAGAATAGATTCTCAATTCTTTTGGTCACTTACAGCGTATTGCGTAGTCAGGTCCTCTCTCACGGGCCAGATAGTTGTTCTAAGCTCCACTCTGATAGCTGTAGAAATACACCCCATCAACCTGAATCATAAAGTGGGCTATGGCTAGGCTAGAAAACAGTGAGAAATGCCATCTTCAACGTTGCTTGTTATGTCCGAACAACGGTCCAAAACTCAAAGATTTTGAATGTACAATAAAATAAGACAGAGAAGAGCAGAAAAGTCTCACATTTGAGAGTCTGGAACTAGAGGATATTTGGCATTTATATTGAAAAAAATTACTTCATGAATTGATTATTTTTCTGACAACTCACTGATTAATGGATGTCGAATTGCATTTTTCTGTTTCATTTTCACAGCAATGAAGGACTCCCTTGTGGCTGAGTTGAAAACTGAACTGAAAGTAAGTAGACAGAGACAAATTCTTCAGTAAAGTTTCATCTGTTAAATCTGTATTTCTGTTGGTGAATATTGTATGTGTGTGTTGTTAGCTAGTGCTGCTGGACTCCAGAATCTAAAATGCAAGTGTGAATCTGGGCACGTCTTAGGAGTTTCGACCACTGCATTAAAGCACCTCTCCGATTGGTTGTATATATATATATATATATATATATATATATAAATAATAAACAGACCCTAAATAAGCAGATGCAGCTCAGCAGCTTTTCTCTTCCTCTTCTTTCTTTCAGGCTGAGAGGAGTCGTGTGGTCAAACAACTGCAAGAGCGAGACCTGCAGCTGGAGGCAGCCAGGCGCAACATTCAGACTGAGCTGCATGTGGCGCTAACAGATAAAGTTAGCCTGCAGCTGGAGCTGTGAGTCTCTTACCTTAACACTTAACAGTAACAGTGTTAATTTTTTTATAATATGTTACTGTCGTAATCATGATATAAATAGCAGGAAAAATTAACAACTGAAATACTGTTTGTAAGTGTTCGAAATGCTGATTTTTTATTGCAAGACTCACATAAGCAAGGTTTTGTGTCGTGTCTGAATGAGTATTCTGTGAAACATTCTTGATAGTGTGGGCGAATTAACTAAAATTAATATCTGCATAAGAATAGGAGTATTTCCTATTGTTGATATATATCGGGATATGTCAGTGATATGCTATTTTTCTTGCAATAGTCTAATTAGCATTTGTTTTTTTTAAGTTGTTGTTCTTTAGTTTGAACAACAGAGGGTGCTGCTTTGCTGACTTGTTGCTTTGCATTACTGAGTTTTGGTTTGCTCTTCTTGGACTCTTCTTGTTCCCAGCCATGTCTGTCCTAAAATTGGAAAACATATACAAAAAAACTTTTTTCAAAGAAATAAAAAATCAATTAAACTAAAATATGACATTATTTTTACTTTACTTTAAGATTTTGGAAAATCCTAAGCTCCTCAGCAGCAGCTAACATTCACATTTGGAGCATAACAATGTTTTTTGTTGTTGCAGTTTACAGTTTTGTTCTTTGTTATATTTTGCAATGCTTTGGCTTTTGGTTGCAGTTATTGTTTTCAGATCATACATTTTTTTTTCATTTTAATTATTTTGACACAATAATATAATTATAAGTAAATTATTATTGCTTAATACATAATGCAATCAACAATAAATATTTGCATGCATTATTTGATTTTTAAAACAACCTCCCAGCCAAACTGAACCGCAGCAAATTGTTCCATACATGACACCACAATCATCTGTCTCTTTCTCTTATTTCTCTCGATTCCATCCATTCACTGTCTCATAAGAGATGAGTGTTAGTGGCAGAGGATACTTTTTTAACATTAAAAGGGTTAGACAGGGCTAGACAGATATATTGGTTTGCAAAGTCTGAGGCTGATATTTGGCATTTTTCCTTTTATTAAAAATCAAAGTCAGTCTCTGTTATCCATCTCTGATATGAATCAGGTTTTTTTCATTTTTGACTTTTCCTTTGTGTCATTATTTAATGAAACCTGTCTCACTGTGCTGCGGACCCAACCACCTAAAACAATGGTAGGCTATAAGTTTGTCATTCAGTGAAGAGATTCACTATTTGATGGTCTAACACTGCTGCTAGTGATGTATTTTGCAAACAGTAAAAATTGAAGAAAAAAAAAACACATTGAGAGAAGTGTATTAAAGGGGTGATAGAATGCAAAACCGATTTTACCTTGTCATAGTTGAATAACGACAGTTCGGTGGGTAAATAAGACATACATAGAAGCTCAAAATCCCATTGATACCCCTATCCTCAGCAAATCTCACATTTTGAAACTGCCGCTGAAAACGGGCGAATCTCAACAAAGCTGGATGCTGACGTCAGGATCCCAAAACCTAGTCTTTGTCACGCCCCAACATTTGCATAGGCTACACCACTGACCTGAGGTCAGCTTAGTCTTCTGAATCTAGCTAGGTCATGCAGATCTCCAGAGGTACGCTATTTAATTACTAAATTCACTTCTGAGACTTTTTTATGCGAGAAATCAACTATGTAGAGGTCAAATATGGGCCGATTTACGAAAATTGATGGCTAATTGCAAATTTTGTCCGACTGTGTGTCGCAGTTCAGCAGGAGCTCAGCAGGCTATGTGACAGCGGCCGGTGCTGCCTCGCCGCACGGCGTGTCCTACTTCATAGACTCGCTGTGAGCTAGCTGGATCTCCGTCACGAAGGGAAGCCCGCGGCGCTCCATACCCGCGCAAAGTCACCGGTTCTGGGTTACTGGACTACAAAATGCCGAGGCCCTGATGGAGCTCCAGGGCCTGCAGTTAGCCGCGATCTTTAGCTACCCATAGGATGAGGGGACAGTAGCAGCTAACGAAATCCCTAATGTTCACAAAACCATAGTTAGCTTTATAAGACCTTGGGATATATGTTCTATAAGTGGCGCGACGAAATTCAAACTGTAAATAGACTTTAATTATGACGAAAGTGAAGCTAACTAGCTAGCCGCGATCTGTACACATAGCTAGGATTGAAGGGACAGTAGCAGCTAACGAAATCCCTAATGTTCACAAAAATGCATTACATTGAAATCGGACACCATAGTTAGCTTTATAAGACCTTGGGGTATATGTTCTATAAGTGGCGTGACAAAATTCAAACTGTAAATATACTTTAATTATAACAAAAGTGAAGCTAACTAGCTAGCCGCGATCTGTACACATAGCTAGGATTGAAGCGAGAAGTAGCAGCTAACGAAATCCCTAATGTTCACAAAAATGCATTAAATTGAAATCGGACACCATAGTTAGCTTTATAAGACCTTGGGTCAGATGTTATATAAGTGGCGTGACGAAATGCAAACTAAATATACTCTAGTTATGCCGGCAGCTGGCAGCCAGCCAGCTCCACGGAGCTCCAGTAGTCCAGTAGCCGAGAAACGGTGACTTTCACTGGGTGAGGTTGCCATTTTCTCATCAGACTGTGTGGAGCTCCTAAAGTCCGACACGTCTTACCAAATTTGCAATTAGCCATCAATTTTCGTAAAACGGCCCATATTTGAGCTTTATATAGTTGATTTCTTGCATAAAAACGTAACAGAAGTGAATTTAATAACGAAATAGCCCGACAAACAATGTATAACGTTGCAGTGTCTGAAATATGAGACCTGCTGTCTCGTCTCCAATGTGTTTCTATGGGGTTCGCTCAAACCAATCAGCACGCAGCTCATCTAAATATTCATGAGCATACCATATTTGGAAGAAAAGCTGTTGTTCCAAATAGAGCCATATTCACAGGTTAGTTAAGGGCCTAATAAAATAGCATTCGGGCAATTTTCAGCCCAACCAATGTTACATACCCTATTAGGAGACCTTAAGGAACAGTGTGAAATACCCTGTATAATCATTCTATCACCCCTTTAAGTTTTTGAAAGTACCTTTTTAGATAAAAATATCTGTCTTTCTTCAGAGAGAAGCTCGAAGGTGAACATGCACAGCTCGTGCAGAGGTCCTCCATTGCACAAGAGACAGCAGTCACTCAGAGGGAACAATTGGAGCGAACCATTGAGAGGCTACGGGGGGAGCTGAGCACTGCCAAAAAAGAGGAGGCGGCAATGAGGAAAGACCTGGAGGGTTCAAAACATGAGGTACAGTATATTCAACAAATGCAGTACTATTTTTTTGCATGATGGGTAGTGTTGTACCATGAAGTAAAACAATCGCTCTTTTGTGTATCCCTGTTCCTTATCTCCTTGGCTACCAGTTATGTCTTGTTGTCACGAAGTTGGAGGGTGAGAGGAGCAGTCTGGAGAGTCAACTCAGTGAGGCCAAGGTAGGTTTGTCTACAACACTATCCCACCCTATATCATACTTTATATACATTCACCTGTTGGTCATAGTACTTACTTCTGTCCATGTTGGTGGGCTGTGAACCTGTGACTGACAGCAGGAGATGGTATCTCTGAGCTCAGCCTTACAGAGCCAGCAAGTTGAGAACAGGAGGCTCATGGGACATAAGGTACAAAACACACACAAACACTAATCAGACAATCAATTTTTTTCACTTTTTAAATGATACTTAAACCAGTGCACAACTAAATACGTGTAAACCATAAAGGTCCGATATTGTAAAATGTAAAAACAATTTCAAGGCCAAGGTCGAGGTGCTATATAAATACTTTGAAAGTATCAAAACACTCAATCGGAGAAATATACAGCACGTATTCAGAAACGGTGCCTGTATACAAGCCGCCAGGACTTCCGTTGAGTTGTGATGTCACAACTATTCTCTATATTGGTGGTAAGTGCTGCTACAGTGCCGGCATCACAGTCATTCCCGGCTGCAATGACGCCAAGATGATGCAGATGTGGAAGACCCGGGAACACTGACCAATCAGACCAGACTGGGCTTTTTTTAGGAGAGGGGCTTGAAGAGGCAGGCGCTAAAACAGAGCGTTTCAGACAGATGGTTAATATCGTCAGACAATGTGAGGGAAATAAATAGTTCTTTGAACATTGGAGCATGTAAATATAAAATACAAGTATGAACTTGAAATGAGCATACTATGGGACCTTTAAGAATGAGATATGAAGAAGGTGTTTCTGTGTTTTTCATTCATTTTTTTTATGAATGGTTCAAACTCAATGGTACATCTCTGAGGAACTTCTGTACCCACAAAAATACCCACATACCATTATCATATGTGATAATCAAACAATGAAACCCATACAACTAGATTGGCAGTTCTTTATAAGAAACAGTGCAACCGATTATATTGTAGCTTTCACAGACTTTTACTTCTTATAGGCAAGACATCTTGGACTATCTATATTTCCTTTTTTATAAAAACATTGGTTTAACCTTAGTACATGCTTTGATCAAGTGTATTTACAAATAAACAAACTTGTCCTTACAGTGAGCAGTTACATCACCCGTCTTGTGCTGTAGATCAGTGAGCTGGAGGCCTTGCAGGGAGTCTGTGGTTCTGCAGGAGCTGTTGCAAGTCAAACCCTTGAAAGCATCCTGGCCTCCAATACCAGCCTCCAACTTAACAGCAGGAACCTGCAGCAGAAGCTGGGGGGTAGAGAGCAGGAACTGGCCACACTCAAGACCGACAGGTCAGAGCTGAATGGGGTTTACAAACGCTGCATGGCAAAATTAAAGTATGTACAGTGTGTGCATATCTAGATCATATAAGCTAAGTAACAGGGGATGTTACATGTTGCTTTCCTCTGTGTCAGGCTGCAGGCTCAGAGAGAAATCAGGAAACACCAAGAAGAGGTGGAGAAACTCCAGCGACTCCTGACATCTACTCACTCAAAGAACAACAAAGCTGTAAGCACACACCATTTCTTTAATGGATGCACTTATACACACATTTGTATGATTGCTGGAGACTGAATGATATTTTTATTTGGAATGATCTTAAAAGAAAATATATACATATAAAATGAATGAAAGAATAACAAACAACAAAAATAAATGACTAACTTGACTCTCGTGTCCTTGCCGTTTTTAGAAAGTCAGCTGAATATTCAACCGGATTGTTAGCTTAACTGTGTACAAAGAAGGTGAAGTAGTGAGAATAGTTGGAAAAGTGGGAATGATTTTAATTAGTATGAATTTCATTGAAAAGTTGAGTAACATCACTAATGTAAAAAATATGTGGAATATTTAAAGATTTTTTTAAAAGCTAACGCTAAACTGAATTATTGGCTTTGAAAGTAAATAATGCCCAAAGATAAAGAACATTGTACAGTTTGAATACATTTTCTAGCTAAAAGTAATAATAAGTAGAGAAGAGAGAGCTGTGAGAAAGATTTATGAAAATGCAGAAATATGATTCGAAATTGTCTGATAAACTCCAATGCATTGCACTTCACTGCTGAAAAAGCTGGAAGTTGAAATGTAATTCTGTCAGAGTTGGAACCTGAACTGCATTACCTTAATAAGCTAAGAGCTGAAATAGATTGCCAGAAAAGCTGGAAGCTAAACAGGAATACTGTCAAAAGTGGAAGTTCAAATGAATTAACTGAAAAGGCTGGAAGAAGAAATACTTTGTCTCATTATCTGACATATCCATTGCACAGAACAAAAAAGCATCACCCTAAAGAGCTGAGAGGCAATGAATGTTAAGTCTTCATCAGCAGTAACTTAACACGACTCCTATAAGCGAACATGAAATAATAATTTTAATAATGTTGAAATATAATTTGTGTGGAAGTAAAAAATGACTCTGAAATCATTGTTTAAATACTCTACGTTTGAGTTGAGGCTCAACACTGGATGAGGATAAATAACACAAAAGTCAATGACGAGTGGTGAAGGATATCTTGTCACTCTAAGGCAGATAATTCAAAGACTATAAGTCCTATTGCTTAAATGAGCAATTGGCACATTGGCTGACAATAGACAATAATATCTACGTTTTGACGTATAAATTGTGTATAACAAGTATTGTGGGCCTGAGAGCAAGTTATAGAGGTTTTAAGATTTTCCAAGGCTGCCTCACTCTAGTGATATCATCACCCACTTTAAGTCACGCAATACACACCCATTATAAACGCAGAAAAAGCCTGAAAAAAGCACTAAATTTAAACAGTAATAACACAAAAACTGTAAAAGATATCAAAAAGCTGAATCATACTGTAATAGCTGGGGATTCCCCCATTGATCGACCGCCGATCATTATCGTTCGATATTTACTAAAAACACGTAACCGGGTGACATTAATCTCTTCTAGCTGCCGATAGACTACTAAACACACATATAGTTAAAAACTCCAACAACAACAACAACCGCATGTCTGTGACTGCCTGTTTATGTGAAGTCCTCCCGCAGCCGCTTCCCACCCACCTTATTTGCCACGTGGTTGCTCAGGCGCGCGCGCTATTACAAACAAAACCACTGTCAGTCACGCTTCCCATTCACCTCTATGGGAGCAGTGGTGCAATGCATTTTGGTAGCATCACAGGGACTTTGGAGAAGCAGGGCGCTGAAAAAGTCATAGTATAGTATGTCGAAAAAAGTCATAGTTATAGTATGTCGAAAAAAGTGATAAAAAAGTCATAATATAGTACGAAAAAAGTCATAGTATAGTATGTCTAAGAAAGTGATAAAAAAGTTATAGCATAGTATGTTGAACATTTTTCTAGTAAAGTATGTCGAAAAAAAATGTTAAAAAGTCATAGTATAGTATGATGAAAAAGTCATAGTATAGTATGTTGAAAAAAAGTGATTAAAAAGTCATAGTATAGTATGTCAACAAAAGTCATAGTATAGCATGTCGAAAAAAGTGATCGAAAAGTCATAGTATAGTATGTCGAAAAAAACGGATTAAAAAGTCACAGTATAGTATGTCGAAAAAAGTGATAGAAAAGTCATAGTATGTCAAAAAAAGTCATAGTATAGCATGTCGAAAAAACTGATAAAAAAGTCACAGTATAGCATGTTGAAAAAAAGCAATAAAAAAGTCATAGTATAGTATGTCAGAAAAAGTAATAAGCGAGATTGACAAGAACACATGCTTTGGCTTCATCCCTTTAAAGTAGGTTTTGAAACTAATTGCATCATACAGGATTTGAACACTCAATATTTTGTCTTCCAATCACATCTTATCACCCTAAGCTATCTGACCAGACACAGGTTTATGTTTTCGTCATATTTGGCTCTTTCCCTTAGTATATTGGACCTCAAAACATATCAGATTCAAACACTCAACCTTCTGTCTTCCAATCATTCTATTCTCTTCGTATAGCATGTCGAAAAAAGTCATAGTATATCATAGTATAGCATGTCGAAAAAAAGTCATAGTATAGTATGTCGAAAAAAGTCATAGTATAGAATGTCGAAAAAAGTGATAGAAAAGTCATAGTATAGTATGTCTAAAAAACATTAAAAAAAGTCATAGTATAGTATGTCGAAAAAAAGTCATAGTATAGTATGTCGGAAAAAGTAATAAAAAAGTCATAGTATAGTATGTCGGAAAAAGTGATAAGCGAGATTGACAAGAACACATGTTTTGTCTTCATGGCACCCTATATATATAGATATATATATATATATATATTGGACCTCAAAACATATCAGATTCAAACGCTCAACCTTCTGTCTTCCAATCATTCTATTCTCATAGTATAGCATGTCGAAAAAAGGGATAAAATAGTCATAGTATAGTATATCTAAAAAATTCATAGTATAGCATGTCGAAAAAAGGGATAAAAAAGTCATAGTATAGTATGTCAGAAAAAGTAGTAAGTGAGATTGACAAGAACACATGCTTTGTCTTCATCCCCTTAAAGCAGGTTTTGAAAGTAATTGCACCCTACAGGACTCAACCTTTTGGCTTCCATGCACCCCAAGCTATCTGACCTGACACAGGTTTATGTTTTCATCATATTTGGCTCTTTCACTTAGTATATTGGACCTCAAAATATATCAGATTCAAACACTCAACCTTCTGTCTTCCAATCATTCTATTTTCATAGTATAGCATGTCGAGAAAAGTCATAGTATATCATAGTATAGCATGTCGAAAAAAGTGATAGTATAGCATGTCGAAAAAAGTGATAAAATAGTCATAGCATTGTATGTCAAAAAAAGTGATAACATTGTCATAGTATAGCATGTTGAAAAAAGTAATAAAATAGTCATAGTATAGTATGTCGAAAAAGTGATAAAGTCATAGTATAGTATGTCGCAAAGTATATAAAAAAGTCATAGTATAGTTTGTCAAAAAAAGTGATTAAAAGTCATAGTATAGTACGTTGAAAAGAGTGAAAAAATATAGTATAGTATGTCGAAAAAAGTGATAGAAAAGTCATTGTATAGTTTGTCAAAAAAGTGATTAAAAGTCATAGTATAGCATGTCGAAAAAACGGATAAAAAAGTCGCAGTATAGTATGTCAAAAAAAGTTATAGAAAAGTCATAGTATAGTATGTTGAAAAAAATCATAGTACAGTATGTGGAAAAAGTGATTAAAAAGTCATAGTATAGTATTTCGAAAAAAGTCATAGTATCGTATTTCGAAAAAAGTTAGTATAGTTTGTCGAAAAAAAGTCATAAAAACGTAATTTTATAGTATGTCGAAAAAAGTCATTGTATTGTATGTCAAAAAAAGTGATAACAAAGTCATAGTATAGTATGTCGAAAAAAGTCATAGAATAGTATGTCAAAAAAAGTGGAAAAAAGTCAGAACAGTATGTGGAAAAAAGTAATTAAAAAGTCATAGAATAGTAATTAGAAAAAAAGTCATAGTATAGTATTTCGAAAATTGTCATAGCATGTTAAAAAAAGTCATACTAAAGTCATAGTAAATTAGTATGTTGAAAACCCTTACCCTAAATGTGGATACCACCTTAGCTGACCTGGTAGAGGTTCACTCCTCGAAGCAGTGGATGCAAATTTGACTCTGACTTAATATTGTTGTGCATTGTGGGCTTATAGCTTCTGTGTTTAGTCAAGTTAGTGAATATATCAACCACTGATGATTGATATAATATTAATAATAATAATAATAATAATAATATTCGCTCTGTTATCATTGGCATCATTTTACTACAGCTTATATTAATCTTAATTAATAATTCTTCATTGTATTTTCTCTTTTATTTCTTGTAGCCCACAAACAAACACAAATAAACAGCAACGCAAAATAAATCTCTGTTAACCATATACTCTTCTCTGGAGCCTGATTCTGATATCTGCTGCCTCAACCAGTTAAATTGTGGGAGGTCCGACCCCTCCATTCAATTTCGACAAAACTCATAGTATAGTTTGTCGAAAAAATCATAGTATATTATGTTGAAAAAAAAGTTATAAAAAATGTATAGTAAAATATATCGAAAAAAGTCATTGTGTAGTATATCGAAAAAAGTAATAAAAAAGTCATAGTATAGTATTTCGAAAAAAGTCATAGTAGTTTTTTTTTTCTCGAAAAAAGTAAAAAAAAAATCATAGTATAGTATGTTGAAAAAAGTCATAGCATAGTATATTGAAAAAGTCATGGTATAGTTTGTCAAAAAAGTGATTAAAAGTCATAGTATGGTATGTCGAAAAAGTGATAAAAAAGTCATATTATAGTATGTCACACATATCATTCACACAACTATTATGATGTAGTATGTCTGGAGTGCTAATCTCCAGTCAGAAGTTAAAATTACTTTCTTTTAAAGACTATTAGTTGTAAATGCATTCTGCAATAGCAACTGAACTAATAACTAATATTAGTGATCAAACGATGTGATCTTTAAAATGCATTATACACCGAAAATATTATATAGAAATCATTCTCTTTAAGTCTACCTTTAATAAAGTTTGTATGATTAAAACTGTGTATACTGTGTGTGTGTGTGTATGTGTGTGTGTGATGTATGTGTGCGTCCGTGCGTGCATGTGTGTGTGCACACAATCCCTTCCAACTCTTGCAGAAGGCCTTGGATACAGCCAAAGTAGACAACAAGAGGCTGGCTCTGAGTTTGGAGCAGGCTGTGTTGATCAACAGCAGTTTACACAGCAAACTGGAGCAGGCCAGAGACCAGCACCAGGCTACCATCACACTGAGGTGACAGTACATGTGTAGGTGAACATGTATGCCTAAACAAGACATCTTATATGGCATGTATTAATGATATCTTTGCTTGCTGTCGCCATATATTGCAGAGATGAGGAGTTGCGCGAGGCTCGGACAAAGATTAGTCATTTGTCTGAAGAGCTGGGCACTATAAAGCAACAAACAAAGGAAGACTATGAATCTTCCATGAAGACACTGCATCGAGAAATCTCCGAGGTACCAACTGGCAGAAATATCTCATTCTGTTGTAAGAAAATAATTATTGTGATTTCAGCTATAAATTCTGTGCAGGTACACAATATTCCACCATAAATGATGACATCTTGTGAAGTCCCTGATTAAACGGTATCCCAGCCTCAAACTGTTGTTGAAGGACCTCCAAATAGGACATGAGAGTAAAAGTTGGAAGCAGCCAAAACAATTCTAAGCTGCTAAGAGTTTTTCTGAAGTGTGTAAATATGTATGGATATGTATAATCCTTGTTGAAAACCCTTACCTAGACTCTTTGTTTACATCATACATACATTCTCATCATTAATTAGCAACTGTTTCATAGTGATACTGATTCAACAAATGGTACTAGCACCCTTATTGCATCCTGTGCCTCAGGTTTACCCTTTTTACCCTGTTTTTGTGAATTCCGTTTCCTTGTCTATAGCTAAAAATGACAGTTAAAGACTCATCCAATGGGTCAAGTCACCTGTCCAGGGCTAATCAGGAGCTCCGCCGACGGGTGTCTGAGCTTGAGTGGCTGGTGTCCAAACAGAAAGCTTGTATCAGGCAGCAGCAGGACAACTCTCAGAAAGTTGAGGTAATGTTACTCCCTGCACACAATAATAAGAAAGTTGTTGAAGAAGTAGGTCCTAGAAGAACCTTCATTAACTGTTGAGTTATGAAAAACTTCTGATGATGTCACCTGAAATGATTTAATGTGGTTTAGTGAAGACTTTCAGTGTCCCATAATGGTCAAAATGTAGTTTCATTCGTCCCCAACCTGACAACATTACAATTCTGGATGAGACACACTGAATGTTATTCATTCATTTTTAATTATCTGCAGTAACAGCTCAGATTGAAGCTACTGAATATTGGCACAACATAACAGCTTTTTATAGCAATAATTTAGAATATTGATTATGATATTGGAGCTTGTATTGTCCTTTAAAAAGTCTCCCTTGTTAGGTCCTAGTACAGAGATAAGAGAGAAGGTTGGGACCATGTTTGAGGCAAGGCCAGGACAGGTACATGCAATTCACAATAGATGCATCTTAAGCTTTACTCAATTTATTGCCAGAGGTCTTGTATCTTTTGGCTCCAAAGTGGATGTTTGTTTAAAACAGTGAGCCTATATTCAGTCTGCTGTGTCAACAGAAGTTTGAGGAGAGAATCAGGAATCTGCACGAGAAAGAGCAGGCTGACAGCAAGCCCCAGGAGGTTAGAATGGACTCCCAGCAGGCTTTTTATTAATATTGTTTAGTCAACAGGTTTGTCACTGATGTCTAAACACACTTCTAGTTAAATGTTTGTCACTTTTGATGCTTTATATGAGTGGAGGATGTCTTCAATTGCATAATATAGCTATTGTATTGTCGTTGGAAGGCATCTGACTCAAATTGATCACTCATGCTCAAAATTAATAATATATTCTATTGATTTGTTTAGAAATGGCTTTTGAGTCACATTTCAGTTCTGATTTAATTCAAATCTAGGATTTCATTTATAGCGGTACATACACTTCAAGACTATAAATTAAAAACCTCATTGTCAGCAAGCTAAAAAAAACCTTTTTACTTTCTGTAGAGCGGACATTTTGGTTTTTGCTTGTAGAAAAACACTAACCAAGCTTTAAAATGTTGTAAAAGAAGATATTGTACTGCACCCCTGGAAACTGATGTTAGTTGAAAGAGGTCTATAGAGCTGTATGGAAAAGACTCCCGTGGTAGACATACAGATATGCCTCATGCTTACAGTTGTTACTTTACATTCAGACAGATCAAAATTATATAGTAATGGATAGAATTCACATGAATCCCATCGTCTTGTGCCTGTTTGGTCAGTCAAAGCAAATGCTTGGTGCATACTACACTACGGGAAGGTCCAGTATATGTTTTCCAAGGAGATTCCAGGAGAATTCCAGGACAATGACAACTCTAATCTAATCTCTTAATTAACAATTGATCCTGAGGGGTGTTTCATAAAGGTGGCTCAGAAAAGCAGAGCTTATTGTGAAAAGCAGGGCATTTAATGAGTATAACAAAGCCTAGTTTAGGAGCGGCTTGGGGGTGTTGTCGTTGGCACACATTGTCACAAAATAGCATGTTTCTTCACCTCTCGGTTTACACCTTTGAACACTCCACATGGCAAACGCCAATTCGCCTCTGATCTGGAGCTTTTGTCGGGGAGCACCAAACACTGTCGTCGAGTGGAAAATAAGAGCCAAAGTCGTGTAGTGTGAACTAGGCATTAATTGCAAAGTATTTTAAAGCACATATATTTCCTGAAGTAGTGTGCAGACCCTTTAAACCAAAAAAAAGGTATGAGGTCAGATTTGAAATACACAGAAAGTGCAGCCCATGCTGCAAGCTGCTCCCTGTTTACAGTGCAGCTGTAAAGAGGCTCGTTCAGGGAGACAGATTGGACAGTCTGGCAGATTGATTGGAACTAGTTTAACTGGTAATCTCGTATTAATGAACCACCCCTCTGGTTTGCACAGCTTGTTGAGGTTGCATTGTAAGTGTGCTGTTTGATTCCTGGGTGCTGCAGGTTTTACGCAAACGGGAGGCAGAGTGGGAGAGGTGGACTTCTACCATCCAACGCTGGGAGGACAAGAGAGAGCTGGCTCATATCGCTGCAGGATCCAAGCCTGTGAGGACACGGCTGACAACACAATCACACTGACAGATAATAACCCACGTATCTCACACAAACACACACCTGCCCACAGACTAAAGCAACATGACACAGTGATCCTTTGTATTTATTCAAACATTAAACGATGACCAACAAAGAGGAAGAGATAGCAGCCATGTGCGAAATAGCAGCTATAGAGTCAGAAGTGTGTGTGTGTGTTTGATGTCCTCCATCTATATCGATCCGAATTTAATGGTCAGGAGGGAAGCATGCACTCTCATCAAAACAAACTGTACAACCATAACATCTGATATACTTCTTCACTGTACAAAGATTCTTATTTTTTTGTACCAACAGATTGTTTATACAAAAGTAATTATTTTTAAATAACACTGCGTACAAATGTATGATTCTCCATCTACCATAGTTTGCACTTGTTATGTACATAGTGTTGGCTTGTTATTTGGTGAGTTAACTGTGAATATACTGTATAATTGGACGTCACACTCTCCCTCTCACTTGGATCCCAGGTTGTATAAGATCATTTAGAGTTCATCAAGAAAGACAGAGATGTGAATAGTCCAATAGCAGAGTTGTAGTAGGTGTTGCCCGTGCTGTGGATTCCAGTAAAGAAACACATTATTTTCTTCTCTTTTTTCATCCAATGTTTGATAAGTATACCAGCTCCTTTGTGATTGTACCGCAGGCTGAAGAGTTGAATGTAGATATAGACGCAAAGATCCTCCATTTGGCGCTTTGCTACAAATCCTGAGAAAAACATCCACCATAAGTCCACCTTGTTTTTTAAAAAAAATGTTGACAAATCTTAAAAACGTACAAACACTCACAGTAACAAGACCAATGCAGGCAAACGATTACAACAGTCATGACGGTTGAACAGTGACCATTGCTCTCTGCAGCCACAAGAGCGTAGCATTGCGAGACAAATCAAAAGCCAATACCAAACTGAAAAGAACACCAACATGTTGACAGGCACAAGGATGCTACTGATCTCAGTTCACTTTACATTGGTCTTTGTCCAGTTTACATCAGGTACTGAAATCCCTGTTGCTGCCAATCTGTAATCTTCTGATATACTAAGGTTTTTCTACTTGATGCTACAAAGAAAAACAATTGAGGAAACATGTTGCTTAATTAAAAAACAGTTAGCGTTAATTAGCGTATGAATTCTACGCATAATGTACGTGATACATCTGCTAAAATAGAAAAATAGATGATTTGAAAAGTAAATTTAAACATTGAAAAATATATATAATCAATGGTTGTGTGACAAATGCTTTAGTTTGGTTATTACAGACAATGGACAGTTGTATAAACTTCCTAAATGAAGACATGTGTACTGATAATGTTTAAAAGATACATTTCATTCCTGTATCCTTTATAGGCAAGAATAGGCTTGATGCACTCTGTATCATCCTGTTGGTTGTCTGATAAATATGTGATGTAGGACAGGTTGTGTGTGTGGGTCGCAAAGATGAAGTTCATCCAAAGGGCAACAGGCGGACGGGGAGGTCACCATACGGAGCATTTGTCCACCGGATTCATTGGGGAACTCTTCGGGCAGTGGAAAACACGGGCAAACTCATCAAACTGGGAAACACTGCCAATCACTCTGCAGGGGGAGGAAACACAGGAAACGTCCATTAGCAATGTGGAGATCATGAAACATCTGTGCCTGCACTTATGTTACAGTGTAGTGCTTTGTGGATATCTTGGATTATTTTGCAGTTGAAATCTTTCTTAAAATGTAATAACAATGCCCACAAATGTAACATACTGACTTTTGGGTGGTGCTGTTTTTTTATGTATGTGAGTATACTATACCTGTAGTGCTCTGGCGCATGTTTGTCAGTCAGAAGCTGCAAGTAGATGGACTGAGATCTTCTCTTCATACACCAGTTCTAAAAAGACAACAACAACACAACAATTAACCAACATGGAGACAGTTAAGCCAAAGTAGTGGTGCCAAGTAACAAAGTACATTTACTCAACTACTGTACAAGTACAATTTTGAGGTACTTGTACTTTACTTACTTATTTACATTTTCTGCTTCTACTACTCCACTATATTTCGGAGGGAAATACTGTACTTTTTGTTTTAAGAGCTATAGTTACTAGTTACTTTTTAGATACGATTTTTACATGAAACGGATATGATACGCTTATAAAATGCATATTTTTTTTTAGATCAAACAAGTCGTTCACAACCTTTTGCAATCTCTTACAAAAAAGCAGTTGGAGCCACTTGTCATGATTCAGATGTGAGTTGTTAATAGTTCCCTCTAAACCATTTCAGATGATTTGACACCCACAGGTAAAATGATCTAATATTTCACAAAAAGCAAAGATTAGAGATAGAAAAAAAGCACAATACAAACATTTAGCAGAATTAGTTTTTCACCCTCATCTACCTCAGAAATCATGTCATGACCCCTCAGATTTATCTTGTGACCTTTTGGAGGAGGCCCGACCCCTAGTTTGGGAACCTCCGGACTAACCTACCTAACTGTAGATGGACCAGCTACAACAGTAAAATGCTACTTATGCATTGATTATGTAAGGGATAATGTAGGGCGAGTGGGTCATTATTTTGACACAAAATATTGATTTAGAAAGGATTTTATTGATTTAAAAATGGTCGTCCAGAGTCTATGATCAGAACTGCTTCCATAGCAATGGTCTGCTTTTAATAGCAGGGGTCTGCTATTTAGAAATAACAGACCATAGAATGCTGTAATTGACCAATCAGAAGCGAGTTTAATGTTACTGCAACTTTTAATGTTAATAATACATATTATTATGTATGAATATACGCACATACCAATGGTTTTCATATAACTTCCCTGTGGCAAGTTTTAAAGTTGAAAGCTAAAACACAGCAAATTGCATTAAAAATATGTCTAGATTTTGCAGCTGTTACATTAAGCCATGAATTTCAATGAAACCATTGAATTTCAATGATAGCGGTAATAGTTACAAGGAGCAGGGGTGGTCTAGTGCTGAGAGCCACGGTACTGTCATCAACGATGCATTTTTCATCCCTACAATGGTTAATGCATCCATCAGCTAATGTTGGGATAATATATAACTCCTACCTGCTCTCTGTGATCAGTCGCTCCAGCTGAGAGTGGCAGCTAAATGATTTAACATGTAAATGTAATGACAGACAGTAGTGTGAAACTATTGAGAGGCTTCTGTACCTGTGCAAAGGCAATGAAGACCAGCTGTTCGTGTGTGTATTTGAGCCCAGGCAGCGGCCTCTCTGGACCATGTTCCCTCACCCACTTCTGATATGCCTAGGCAGTGAGAGAGAGGTGTGTGGCGGGAGGGAATAATGAAAAGGAGATACAAACGAAATTAGAATCCCTCACCTCATGTTCAAAGTAGCATATTCTCTGTAAGTTAAACTAAGATCTCAAACCAAAATGGGCCAGGGTCAGCCAATCTCACTGATTGACGTGACTAACAGGCACTATGAAACTATTGTTGCATTTTGATATTCTGATTTATTTAAAAGCAATTACTCATTCCCTTTGTACTTTTGTTTCTGCATGCCCAAAACACTCCTCGCTTCAACATAGACAACTGACACGCTCAATATGAAATTGAATTATGCAGCAACACAGATACCCTGCTGTCCAGTCAAACCCATACATACACACACACGCACACACACACACACACACACACACACACACACACACACACACACACACACACACACACACACACACACACACAGATACAAGCAGAGAAAGGGAATTCACGTTTATCTTTTATCTTGATTCTGGTGGACATTTGCTCTTTACTTTCATACAACTAAAGTAGACTTATTTATGAAGAATACAGAGAGTGCACGGTGGTGCTACTGAAAACTCTAATATTTACAGTTTGTGAAGCCACAGAGCCAAAGTATTTAAACACTGATGGGACTTATAGCCTATTACTTACATAGTACGACAGCTTGAGCCCTCCCATGTCTGCTATGTTCTCCCCCAGTGTCAGACGGCCATTCACCTAAACACACAGAAAGGAAACTAATGAAACGCTGAAAGGTCTTAACATCTCTGCCCCTATACTTTTGTGATAGTATGTATACCTACTTCAAGGATCTGATGTGATTTAAAGACTAATATCAGTATTTGGTAGTAAATCAGACTCTGTTCGTTTGGTGTGAATACACTAATCAAACTTCTTCCTGTATTTTTACTTGCTTGCTCCCATCCTAAGCACATTTGACCAATAAGCAGAGTGAACATTCTCACAATGTTTGCAGCGATGCATTTTGGTTCGCTTGGATTTTTATGTGTGAAAAGAAACCGAACCAAGGGGAAAACACTCTAAGTGTACAAACTCATCAACTGATTGTGACCAGAGCAAACAGGCCATTGGTGTGAAAACCTTAGTTCCTAGCAGTGGTCAAGCAAGGATCAACAACTATAGATCCTACATTTCCCATAATACAACGCAATACAGCTTTTGTTAGAACCTTCCTGCAAGGGTAACTGCCCATATTTTTTAAACTCCACTTCCCCAGTTTGTAATGCAGGTTCTCTAGTAGAAATCTTCAAGCACAATCTGAGATAGCGCTGTTGACATTGCTATGATTTGGTGCATGCTCTTGGGGGAATGTGGTATAGACCTACTCTAGTTGTGTAAGTGTCCTGAGATAACTTGTGTTGTGATTTGACACTATAAATACAAATTTAATTGAATTAAATTATGACATCATCAGAGTAATTTTCTCAGACCTAACAAAGCTCCTTCAGGGCTACTGAAGACATCATACAACTGTTTTTACATGCTAAGTAGTACTCCTAAACTGATTTTATACTATACTATACTTACTATACTTTTCTATACTGACTTTATATGTAAAATTGGTGAAGTGCTCCTTTTAAAGGAACATACATGTAATCTATTTGTGATCTGAACAAACTATTCTGTCTTCCACAGATAACCAAAGTAGTATTGATGTATTCTGAAATAAGGATAAATCAACCTGCATCATATTAGAGGACACTGACTTGCTGACATATGGTTTTCAATATAAATGTAAAATCAGTCCAAAATGTTAGCTGACCCATATATCTATGTAATGCTTTGGCACAAATTGTATGTCCAAGTGTGTGTGTGCAGACCCACCCTCTGATTGTAAACAGTGAAGTTATCATAGAGCTTGACAATACATTCAGCCTTCTTCTGGAACTTTCTGTAGGACTCCTGTGTCCACCACTGCTTGAGGTTTCCATGGCGGTCATACTGGCCTCCTAGGGACATGAACCATTGCATCACTAAGATGAAGGGCAAAAGGGCAGGGGCAGTGTTAGCATGGAGACAACACAACCTGCAACTTTCCTTCACAGTCCAAAAAGCTGCCCAGCACGTCATCTTGGAAGCTTTTTGTTGCTGCGGGAGTCAAACCATTATGAAGTAAAACGTTGTTGGGTTGACTTTGGCTGGTGTATCCAGTTCAAGAGCCAACTGAACTGCTTTTCCAGCCAACTAAATTTGTAGAATGACCAGTAGAAAAAGCCAGTAGTGCGCAAACTTACTAATCCCACTCAAAGTTATTCCAGCATTTGGTAGGTGGCTGGCAGACATTTCACACCCTCATTAAAGTCTTCCGATGTATCTTAAAGGGCAGCACTTTTGACTGGAAATGAAAGTTAGAGATTGTGGCTCAAAATACAGTTGCAGGCATCCTACAAATGACATAAAATTACACAAATCATCAGGGAACCCTTGCTCTTTCTGTGAAATAGAATAGTTCAATGCAATAGCGGGAGTATGACTCAAAATGGTGAAAACGTGGGTGTATGAGCATTGTTGTAATGGATAGGTGAAGAGGTTGTAGTTCTTACCCCAGTCATCATATCCATGTGTTAGTTCATGGCCAATGATCGCTCCTATTCCTCCATAGTTCAGAGACCTGGCAGCAGGAAGGAGAGATATGGAACATTACACAAAACTACAACTTTTTTGGTATCTGCAGTTGCTTAAAAATGGTCTTGAATTGCCTATACCCTATAGCAAGACTATGAACTGTTGAACGAAAAGTTAAATTCCTAAGCAATAAAACACACTTGATCAATTAAATACATTGAGGAAGTTTGCTGCTACAACCAAAGTTTGACAAAGTTTGGCTGGTCTGGTATGACCACTATTTTAGGATGTTAGCTAATGTTAGCAAACTTCAGATTTAGCTGTGTAACTTTGACTAACATTACTGACTCAATTTTTTTTTTTTTTTAAATGTAGTAATATCTAGTCAAAGGTTACTTTCTCCTACAGATTCCCAAAGTTAGGTCTACTTATCCACTCACTTTAGAACAGAGATCTTCAACAGGGGGTCCGGGACCCTTAGGGGGTCCTCAGAGTTACTGCAGGGGGGCCCCAAGTTATTGTTCAATCATTTAAAAAAAAGTTTCAAAGGTAATATGTCTGAAAATATACATATTTGTTGACACAAGTCCAACATATTATTAGCAAAAATGTACACAATATTGATGACACGCTTATTGGCCTGTAGGTAAGGTAGCCACTAAGGTAGCCAGATACAGTTAAGCTTAAGGATTCACTGTGCTACATGTATGTTTAACATTAAAACATGATGTATAAATATATGAATGAATGTCAATAATTATTATTGTAATAGCTTAGTATTGTATGTACCATCAGATGGTATGTGTAAAGACTTTAGGCCGCCCTACACATTATTGTAGGACCAGTTTAATATGCAACTCAGTTTAATACAATATGTGGTGGGTCCCTGCTCCGTCTCTCTTTCAGCTAAGGGGTCCCTGGCCTAAAAAACGTTGAAGACCCTTGCTTTAGAACACAGCAATATGCCTTTTGACTGATTTGAGGTGTCTCATTACAGACAGCCCTGTGGCCTTCTTGTCTTGTCTTTGTCCCATTGTCCTGTCTGCTCAGCTAAGCCAAATGAATTGCAAGTGGCACTTGAGATCTTATTTTGGATCCATGTTGCTCAAATTGGTATTGAATAAAAAGAAACTGATTGCCACATTTTGTCTGTACACACTGATTAGAAAACATCAGATATCTGTTTTAAATGTGAGGGGAAATCAGCAATGGGACCTTTCAGCTGCAGTGTAAACATAAGTCGTAATTTCCCAAGTTGTTGATACACAATACAACACCCTGTTACACATCCCAACCTTGTGTAAGCACCCACTGGCCCACAACTAGCATGTGCCCCCTGCTTCCAGATATCCTTGACCCTGGGCCGAGCTGGAGTGCTGTCTTTGCTCCACATGCATATAAAGAGAGTGATGAGAGGGCAGTCTGGGGCTATTCACATGGCTACATCTGAAAATGACTTTCTGACAGCTAGTCGATATGCTGCCTCACACTGAGCCCAACTCCCTCGCTAAACTAACTGGCTGATTGAAGCTTCATTATACTGGACGTGCTGGTGAAGGGGTGTGTGTGTGTGTGTGTGTGTGTGTGTGTGTGTGTGTGTGTGTGTGTGTGTGTATGTGTGTATGTGTGTGTGTGTGTGTGTGTTTGGGGGGGGGTTATGGGAGAGAGCGAGAGTTTATGGGAGGTTAGGGCTACTGCAGTAATAACTTCAAGGGGACAGGTACACACACACACCGACACACACACACACACACACACACACACACACACACACACACACACACACACACACACACGCACTTTACTACTTCATTAATTAATATTGATTAGCATGCATGGCAGCAGGTAGTGGAGGTAGTGGTGATCACCTCTAATGAAGACGTAGAAGTGTTAGCTAATGTGTGTGTGTGTGTGTGTGTGTGTGTGTGGGGGGGGGGGGGGGTATGGGTTGGTATGAACTGCAGTTATTTGGACTATATTGTATATATTGATTCAAATAATATTCAATACTGTAAAAGTAGTTGTTTAAGTGCACATTCCTCAGTGCTGCAGTGCTTTGTTTTCTTACTGACCATTTTCTAGACCACACCAACACTTCCTGGATTGATTTCCTACCTACCAGGCAGCCATTTGGTTTTTAATTCATGCCAGTATTGTATGAAACTTGCAAAGAGTTGAAACTTTTGGCATGGCATAACCATTGAAATCTTTATCAAAACAGATACAACTCTGGAGACACAAAGATGAAATATACTTGAGCACAGATCTAAAAAGTCAAGTCAAAATATCTAGTTGCTGAAATTGGCCTGGACACTAAGATTCATGATGCAAAATTCAGAAATATCAAGGGTACCAAGCAATCAGGCCTGGATATCAGTGATATTTCAGTGCAACAAATTTGGTGTTATTTAAATTACAACTTTGTTAAATTGCAACATTAAGTATGCTATATTGATTAAATCTCAAAATTATGTATTTAGTCGCTGATAAGATTCAAATAATCATGGCAGCACTAGTATGAAAACATGCATTTAGAATTGGTTTGGATTTCAGTGCTTATGGTATAATTATTTAAATTTAAATTCAAAATATTTTCCACCGTGATAAGAGTAAAGCTTGGGGAAAATATTTTCTGCTGATAGAGTTTTAAAGATATTTGTCACAAAATGCTGCTTTGCCTATCAGCAACTGTATTTACAAAATATATATTATTGTCCATAAAATACCCTATATATGTCAGACCTTAGTTAAAATACAAAGAGCTTCTATCTAAATGTACAACTGAAGAAGAAGAAATAATTTGTGTTCTGATTTTAATGCATGACTAATTTAAAGTTATAAATAGTTTTGTCCAATAATGCGGTGACTCTGATTAATGAATTAGAACACAAATTCATGAATTAGAGTCACAAAGAGCTAACTGAGATAAATAGAACACATAGAGTGGGACAGGGAGGCTATCTACTTTCATGCACCATCAAATTAGTCGATGGACTCAAATTCAGGCAGGCGATTTCTCAATGACACCTGTTCCATTAGCGGGACCTTGTTCAGTAATTGAGCTCTCGGTGGGTAGTTAAATTGGTTTAATCAGGTGTGCTGGGACTTCAGGGAAGCAGAGGTTTGCCAGACTATCGTAGAATTTAACGACCTTTGTTGTTGTGGACGTGGTGATGTTGTTGCCTCCCTACGGACAGCAGCAGGGAAAGGCAGGGAGAAGAGGAGGGCTACTTACTGTGGGAACTCAGGGTTGTAGAGAGTGGGCTGAAGGATGCCGGCAGGAAACACTGGAAGAGAGATAAAGAAACAACATGAGGGAAGTGGAAATGTCCAGATACAATTATGAATATCACACACTCTGGTTTTATTATAAGTAGGAAAGTATTTCTTTTTTTTTAATCACAGTCAGCACATTGATACAGTCTCATCTAGAGGGAAAGAGAGAGAGAGTTAAGAGGAAATGTAAAACAATGATGCCTTAAAGCTGAACTAGCCAGAATGTTGATGTAAAATAGAGCAGCTGCTATAGAAGACAATGACAGAAAGTCTCTCTATTTGCCCAAATGCATTTCTTTCAGCACACAGTAAGAGCAAAATACAAATCAGTCTCCTCCACAGCAGCAACTTCTTGCTTCATGCTGAGGAAGATGAAGAACAGAATTAAACACTCTAAAGACAGTGGAGCCTGGGGATGGTTGTGTTTTGGAAGAAGAACGCAGACCCAGCCACCCCCCTCACCCTGTGTGACTCCCCAGGCAAAACTGTGGAGTCCTTCCGCTTCCTGGCCTCCATCATCACCCAGGATCTAAAGTGGGAGCTGAACATCAGCACCATCATCAAAAAAACCCAGCAGAGGATGTACTTCGTATATGTATTAACCATGTGTTTAAAACTGCGACTGCCGCCGTGCCTGACACTGGTATTAGAATGTTTTTGAAATAGTTGGAATGTAATTGAGAATGCAGTTTAGTTGTATGGGAATGTAATTTTTAGGAGACAGGGTTGGACATTCATGGTCCTCAGAGGATGAATCAATGACTCTTCATCTAGCGTCACCAGAAAAGTTTTTACTTATTCTGTGAAAAAGCTATCTAAAATATGGTACAGACTTGAACAGATGTTCCTC
Source organism: Sander lucioperca (assembly GCF_008315115.2). Classification (NCBI taxonomy): domain Eukaryota; kingdom Metazoa; phylum Chordata; class Actinopteri; order Perciformes; family Percidae; genus Sander; species Sander lucioperca. Next base: position 36,778,903 of record NC_050177.1, read on the forward strand.
TCAGTCTCAGGATGAATTGTAATGAATTATAAATAACGTTGGTGGTCCCCTGACTTTTCCCAGGAGATCTATCTGCAACACTGATATCATTCCCATCAGCCTCAGCTGTACTAGGATGCTAAACTAGGATGGTGTTAGCGTATTAGCATTGTCATTATGTATATCATATGCACATATTTTGCTCAAAGCACTATTGTACAGCCTCAAAGAGCTGCTAGCATGGCTGTAGACTCTTTGTTCATATTTTTTTTTTTACATTTTATAGACAAATCAAATAATTACAAATAATTGGTAATTTCAATAATTATAATTGCAGTGGGAAAAGTATGTACATGTAGGTAGCCAGGATTTAACATTATCAGTGTCAGTGAAATCAGTCAATTAATGACTGTGAGGCAAAGCTGACCATGAAAAGAATTAAAACCCACGATGTTAGGGAGCTACTTTTAATAAACCTCTGTCCTTGTCTCTTTATCTTCAAACAGAACCTTTTTCTAGACATGAAATAAAGTAAGCCAAAGAGATGGAGTGGGCAATAATACTTTGATTTAAAAAAAAAGGAAAGTATGAAAATGAATACAGAGCTGAGAACTGAAGTGGCTTGGTTAAGTGAGAGAAATAATGGGTATGGGTTAAAAGAAATGACCCAGGGGACTGATGATGATGATGTGTTTGTCTGACTCTTCCTGTCCTCTAGTATTCTCTTCTGAGCACACCATTGATTTTTCTGTGAGAGATTTAATCCAGCAGGCAGGCAGACACAGACAGCCAATCATGAGAGAGACCTTCTTATTATACATCCATGGAGAAGACGAAGAGAGGAGAGATGGAGTTAGGGGGGGAAGGAGGGAGGGGTGACAGTGCAAGGCCAGATTTGTTAAAACTCCGGACGGTGTTACTGCTTGTTTTTCCTCCAGGGGGGTGTTAAGTATGTGAGGTGGAGATCGAAGAGTGAAAGTGAGCGATGAGAAGGAATATGATATAAGGAAGGGGATGCTTTTTTTCTCGGAGCGGCCGACATGTTTGACTTGTTGAAAACAGGCTGCAACATGGGTGTAATTGCTTGTAACTAATGCGTTGTCCGTGTCATGGTGCAGAATAGCAATGGAGGGGGTTATGTGCGGAGACAGATGACATAGAGAACACAAATATCTGTATGTACAATGAAGAGTCACACACTCACCCATTTGGTTCTTGTTAGGGAGGTAGTAGGCATTAAGGGCCTGAGGGGGGAGAAGCCACCTGAGGAGAAAAGCAGTGTCAAACAAACAGGGGTTTAAAGATGGACGCACTCACGCACACACACCGACACCGACACCGACACCGACACACACACACACACTCACTCACTCAAATCACCAATCTACCCACTCGAAACACCCTGATCCTGAACAGAATCCCAAACACCTCTCTCTTTCTCTCTCTCTCTCTCTCTCTCTCTCTCTCTCTCTCTCTCTCTCAACCCCCTGGTGAGAAATATTCAGTGAGTGTGGTCCCACGGCCAAAGTTCCTTTCTGCATACGAAACCGCGGACAGTTCCTTTATGATAATCCAATTAAAGCCAGACCAATTGATTGGCACAAAATCCCCCAAATGACTAACTCTGAAAGTATGAGATGCCCTTGTTCTAGGAATGAAAGACTGATGGCTCCGCATACACAGAGGAGGAGGACGAGGAGTGTTTCTTTCTTTATTTCCCAGCGACAACAAGACAGAGTGAGTGATGAATTGTTCACTTTTTTGGTGATAAAGGGGACATACTGTATGTGATTTAACTCTTCAGGGCGTTGAATGTGGGCTAATGATACAGTTGTTTTGAGCACCTTAGAATACTAATGTGACTGTAATGTGTTGTCATAGCAGAGAGGCACTCAATCCAGGGGTTCATGGCTGCATTTTAGAAAAATGAGCCGCATGTCCCACAGCACTTTTCTGCTGCCTGGCTGCTGTAGATAAGTAAATCAAATGGATTTTCTCCTGCTGTGTATGTCAATTTAGTATCTGTTGGTTTAATTTAGAGGCGCATGAACAAATACGTCAAACTAAAAAGGGATTCACAGGAACACATGTTAGGTATGTCAAACACATTAGAGTAACACACTCACAGTGGTGGAACTGCAGCGTCTGGTGTGAGCCTCAGCTGCATGAGTTCAGTCTGGATTTCAAATATATTAACCTTCTTTAATTGCTTTGCACCGCGTGTCAGTAAGATGAGATGGCTGGCCAGCATAGCTTGTGTAATGTAAGAAAATATGACACTCACGCTGTCTTGTCCACTTCCTCCCGGATCTTCTTGACTGACAGCTTGATGTTGAACTTGATGCTGTTAAGGATGGTCTTGAAATAGGTCTTCTCGTCCACGTCAAACTGCAAAACCACAGATATGAAGGGATTGTGAGTGTTAACACCTTTAATTTAGTCTACGCTAATGTAATAAAAGAGTAGTTTGACATTTTTTGTTGCAATTGTTAGGATTATTATTACCTCCGGCAAGGAGGTTATGTTTTCAGTTTGGTTTGTTTGATTATCAGCAGGATTATGGGAAAATTACAAGCCAGATTTTAATGAATCTTGGTGGAAGGGTGTAGCGTGGGCCAAGGAAGAACCCATTAAATCTGGAAGTGGATCCGAATCATGGGGCGGATACTATTAGTCACTTTCGTTAACAATGCGAGATAGGGCATGGCCATGGCGGAGGTGTGTCCTCCCTGGGAGCCCTTCTAGTTAAATGCATTTAGTAATACATTTAAACAACATGTAAGCAGCATTTTAATATTTCAGCTAATTAATCAACTTAATAATAATATTGGGTGGTTTCAACTATTTAAACTAAACAATTAATCATATTTTATAAGCAGATCATAGGCTTATAGAAACCTGAATTTGCAAACTGTAGCTGGGAAAATACCAATATTTTCCTCTGACATGTAAAGCAGCACAAAGGAAAATACTCAAGTAAATTATAAGCACCTCAGAAGTGCATAGTACAGTACTTCAGTTAATGCACTTAGTCACTTTCCACTACTGATGTGAATCACCTTTCCTACTTTGACCCACCTTCATGAGTTTCATGTTTTTAAATTTCGATTACACCTTTAACTTTCCACCCAAATTTAAGCAAAAGCTCAATACAGTTGATGTACAGTACATACATCTGTTTATACAGTAGAGAGTGATATAGCACTAATTTATGACAGCTAAGGTGCTTGCTGCCAGGTTTTACATGTGTCTGCTTCCTGTTTGCATCAACATATTATTTAATTGAGCAGTCTCAGCAGTGTGTATTGGGTTCATTTACCCCTGCCCATGATGTTTTTTTGCTCCTTCTGAATACAATCACTGAGGTTGCATGGCAATTTCTGATGGAAAATCATTCTAGCGACAGAGAGAGAAAGGGATGCTTGAAAAATGGAATTTGTTCGTATGATGTGTGGGTGCCTACGTGTGGGTGAGGATGACCAGACAGTGCAGAGTGAAATAGGAGGCTAATGACTCACCCCGTATTCTTTATCTATGAGCTCAGGTTTGATCATGAAGTCTGGGTATCCTGTCATCACCATCATATACTTCAGCTGGGAGAGAAGAAGAGAGTGTAAAATGTAAGAGAAAACAGCTGGTCCAACATCACCCCACATTCACTTGCGGTAACTAACAAGCACCCATATACACTTGATTTTGGACCCAGGCGTGTGCACGCACCCACCCACCCACGCACTCGCGCACGCATGCACACACACACACACACACACACACACACACACACACACACACACACACACACACACACACAGTAACTAACTAATCAAGCAAACTCAATGTAATAGGATTACAGGGAAGCTCTTTATATTCAGCATGGCCCTCTAAAAGGATTATAACTTCAGATTGTAAAAGTATTAGAAGGGATATCTTTCAGTGCAGACCCTAAATCAGAACCACAGAGAGATCCGGATTAGGCGATCCTCACTTCTCAATGTCAAGCCGTTGATGTATTCTATCACACACTTCCATCTAACAAAGCAATCAATCAAACCCCTGGAAAGAAAGGAATTGCAAAGAAAGAATTAAATATTTTTCAAATACTAATTGGATCTGGCAGGGAGTGGTGTTTCTGATGCAGAAACTGAGTTAGGCTCCGAACCTTTGCTCTGGCAGCCTCCTTGGTGGTTTCATCCATCCAGTCCAGCTCCTGCAGCCGGAGGTCCAGAGAGTGCTTTATGTCCTCTACCAGCTCCTGTACCTGGAGGGAGATAACATCATATTTAAAGAAGTTTTAAAGGCCCTGAAAACATATACGTCAGCTTCTAACTTAACTAAATTAACAATAAATATTGCTGAAATGATATGGAAATGTATGTTGTTGATTTGATTTGATAGACATAGCGGTAGGCTAAAGGATGCAATTTAGACAGTATTATGTTCTGACCTTCTCTGAGAGGAAATGCTAGTAACTGGACCTCTTTAAATTTGAATGGAAAACCCCTGCACTAGTGTATGCTGTTGACATGTAATGCACATTCTTTTGTAGCCTAACGGTGTTCTTTAATATAACAGTAGTATAACTATATAACAGTAGTATTTTCTCTTTACCCCTCTTTTAAAAATGTGACGCAGTAACTTTTACTCAGACTACATTCTAACTGACTTAATATGTTCATATTTACACAGGTAATTACATTTTACTTGAGTACTTCTTTACACTAGCTTTACTTTTACTCATTAATATATAATATTCTAGTTCTCTTTCTGTCCCTTTTATTTATTTTGCTGCTGGACCGGATGCTGTCTCCCCATCCAGCTTGAAGCACTGTGCTGATCAGCTGTCTCCAGTGTTCACAGACATTTTTAACCCCTCCCACCCCGGACACAAGCTCTTTGGCAGGAGGATGAGGTCCATCAGGACCAAAACCTCACGCCACATAAACTGTTTTTTCCCCTCCGCCACTAGCCTTCTAAACAAGGCCCGGAAACCACCCTGACTCTCTCCAAACTACACCTCTGGCTCCTCATGCCACTGTACCTACTCTGCTGTAGCGTTCCTTTTTACTACTGTTTAACTTATTTTACTATTTATTTAAATTTATTTTATCGTTATTAATACATACTGTGTGTATATGTTTATACTTATATTGTTTATATTCTTTTTATCCTTCTTATATTTGAATGTGTGACATGCTCCAACAACACCATGACAAATTCCTTGTATGTGCAACGTACTTGGCAATAAAGCCCTTTCTGATTCTGATTCTGATTTAGTTATGAATATGTTAAAGAAATACTAAAGATTCTCAGGGGTCTCAACTTGTTGGAATTCCCCAAAACCAAACAGTTAAAGGTGTAATTAAAGTGTATAAGGTCAAGCATACTTCAAAAGATAGTGCTTGTGTTACTAACTGATGATTTAGATGTATGTTGTATCAGACTGCCTACAATGGTGGATTTTCTTCCACCTTTGTAGGCCCACTGCTGCAGTTTTTGATGTCAGTTCTGTGTAATACAAAATCCCATGTCCAATATGTAATAGCCACTGACCCTATTTGCAGCTAAAAACACACAAACCGCAAGTCAAAGCGTTCAACCATCACTGAATTTTGATTTCACAAAAAAACAGCATGGGACACGTTTCTAGTCAAAGTGGCTTAAATAGGACACTTTGACTTGCGGTCTGTGATGGCATAAGGCCTGCAGTTGTAGCAATATGCAAGTTATAATGTGAGTGAAACTATAATTACCGAGAATCTCTTTTATCCTTGTTGTTTTTGTTTGTCCAACATCAATGTTTTTTTCTCACAATGGGGTGAGGAACATGTGTGACTTGCTGTCACAACTTCAAGTAACTTTTAAAGGGGACATATAATGAAAAAGCTTTTTAGTGCTTGTGCACATACATTTAGGTATCTGGAGTGCCAACCAACCCACAAACTGTGAAATAAGACAACCCAGTCAGTTTTTTTGTGGGCTGCCTTAGAAAACATGATTCTAAAAGCCATTCAGATTTGGCTCTTTTTCTACATCACATGCTGGCTCCTTAGAATATACCGCCCCCCCCCGATCTGAGTATCCCACAGCTTGTAAACTAACTCTGCAAAGATGTGACATTTTTTTGAGCTTTTCAGGAGGGGGGCTTAAAAAGACAGGCGCTAAAACAGAGCATTTCAGACAGGGGCTACAGCCAGCAGACAGTAGGAGAAAAATAATGTGTTTTTTGAACATTTAAGTAGTAAGTAGTACAAGTACTGCAAACACGTCTCATAAAAGACACTGGGATTCAGGATAACAAGAAAGCCTGTCTTTCCTGCCCTGACTCCTGTCTCTCAGGATCAGCTCCTGAGACTCATTAGTTCCTGATCATGCTGAGGTAAGCAGCATCTGTGAGTCAGTCAAGGCACACACATCGCCACTTGCTACAGATCCGGTACCTCTTGTGTTGCTAATGAGGTATCCAACCTGTGTGGAAATGTCAAAATAGTACAGACTGATGTCTAAGCAATGGGACATGATCAGCGTTGACAGTACCAAAAATACAATAACCCAGCATGAGACTTTCTGTGCCGACATTAGACACTCAACAGTACATTACATACAAGGATGGTTTGAATGACGTTTAGATGTTTATGGGATTAGAAACCACTTTATCTGGCTGAAACCTGCCATACTGTAGACGTGATCTTTAAAATCTCTCCTCTATTCTTTAATTAATCTGAAAAGCTCCACTAGCTTGAAGCATTTTTGAAATGTATACTTAGTATCTTAAAAGAAACTTAAATGGAACATTAGAAGCTTTGGAACTTACATTTCAATCAAGGTGCAGTACATAGAAAGTAATTAGCACCCAGAATGTCTAGTTATGTCAGTCTTGCTTTATGCTATTGTCCTGTGCCTTAGCAGCTATTTAAAAGTTACCAAGAGAAGAAGATAGGCAGCTCAATGTAAGATAAAGTGCGTGGGGTGGACCGTGAGAATATAAGAAGAAGAAGGTGAAAGGGAGATGATGGAGGGCTTTAAGAAAGAGCATGGGGTTACAGAGGTTAGAAATCCCATTGGGAACCGTATCCCCATGTCCTAGAGTGGACATCAGACTGAGATAAGAATACATATGGGGGAGGATTAAGGTGAAATAAAAGTGGACCAAAGGGCAGAGGTGGGGGATGAGTAGTGAATGACCTAGGCAGAGAGCAATATAGAACCAAAAATTTATTGAGAAGACTAGAGACAGTTCTGATTGGCATGGACGGTATTTCCAGATCCCAGTACAGGAATCAATCAAAAATCCTTCAGCCATGTCAAAATACACAGCTGGAACCCCAAACTGCCCCATGCAGAGCCAAAGAAAGTAATGAACTAGAAAATAAAAAATAAAGAAACAATATCAGAAAAAGGCGATGAGTTCCAGTGTTGACACATTCGTGAAACTTGTGGAAAAGGTATACAATATGAAAAATGTTTTTTTCCCAAGACCAGAGATGTCTCAGATGATTGTACAATATTGTTGAATCTTTCCAGTAATAAGTACAGTCATACAAGATCAATTTAAGGCCACTTTTGTGTTTTTTCCTCCTGCTGTCTTTAAAGGATGCTGTCCAACTAATCTTGTATGTAGTCAATGGAAAGTGCCAATACATTGCTCTTCACTGCATACATTGTTTAGACCAAGTAGTGATGGAAATACTTTCATTAAATACGTAGTGATAGATCTGACATTTACAGCTTGACAATCTTGCTCATTCTCAAAACTGCTGGTGCCTGACCACAACAAACTCCAAAATGCTGTGTGCACTATTTTCATGTGTAAGTTCAAGCCCACAAGAAAACAGAGCACAATATTTAGATATATACAGTATAAGTATGGAAACATGTAGTTGCATCCTTTGAAAGGTCAGTGCAACTAATGGAGTAAAATGCAATTAGTGCATTTGGTTATTTTCAAATGTAATTTTTAATTACATTTCTTAGTTCTCAGTGGGAAGAGGAAGAATGAGATAGATATGTCCTATACATATTAATGCACACAGTATGTAGTACTGTTCACACATTATTATAGTATAGTCTTTTTGAAGTTAAAAAATCACCACACAACATACTGTACTAACAGGAAATGATTTGTGCACCAACAGATATCAATCAAACTGTAACTTTGGAATACCAATTAAACTTCAAAAAGCAAACCCTAAATATTTTGTTTTCTTAGATTTTTCTGTAGTTGTTTTAAGTCCATTTTTTCAGTTGTACAAATATATTTTTTCCTTTTTTTATTTTAGATACTAACTTTAAAATATTTTGTGTATAATTAATGCTGCTCTAGTCAATATTTTTATATTGGCAATGGATTATAAATCTACATGTTCCAAGTTTAAGCGTCTAAGCTAATTTCTTTGTGACCCAGACCCACAATTTAATTGTTGTTTAGCAAAAGTGTTTTGATAAACCCAGTGTGAACACACTGCATATATAAAACCTGCTTACAGGCCTATTAGTATGGGATTGGGCAAAAACTAGAGTGCAGCCAATGGGTTGCATTAGCCTGGCAAGCTAACAGTGGGTAACAAATGAAATTAGAATAGTTTGGGTCTCCAATTTGGCAGTACCAACTGGGTTCAGTGTGCTCGTGTTTGAGTTTTAGACATTTGCAGAACTCGACATGCAGTTCACATTTTTTTTTAGTTCTCTTTAAATTGAATGGCCACTTGTGTTTGGCTTGAATTTGGCTTCTGTCTGGATTAAACAAATATGGATAAAACCTTGTCTCCTCTGATAACAGGGCAAAATGAAGGCCATCTGAATCCATCCATCCCTCCATCCATCCATTTACAGTCCATCACTCGACTTTCCCACCATCCATCCATTGGTTTACCCACACCCATACCTTGGCCTTGCTCTGTGAGGAGAAGTGTTGCTGGACGAACAGGGCTCCCAGGGCCATGCCGAAGTGTTTGTTGGCCTGAGTGAGGCAGAGCCTGCCCAGCTCCAGCTGCTGCTCTGTGCCATCAATCTCCCGAGAAAACTCGTGGATGGTGCTGCGGAAGGCGGTGGAAAGGTGTTCACTTAGCGCCGCCACAATGCGCCACAGCATGTAGTTATGGAGAACCCTTACAGAGTTAAAAAAAAAAAGAAGAAGGATGGATCAGTTACATTATCATATATTTTGTTTGGATTTAATTCATCTTTGATTAATGATGATGATTCATTAATTCACACTGTAACAGCTTTGCAAAACCCATGAGACAACACAGGAGTGACAGATGTTTTTAGATCAAAAACTAGAGGCAGTAAAAAACAATAGTCAAGAGTTAGCTAATCATCTACTTGGATACATTGATCCTTTTGGTGTCTATGTTCTCAACCATTAATATGGATACCAATCATTTAACAGTTCCCTCCAATGATTAATTAAAGCACTAGAAACAGCTTCTGCTATGATATCAACCCATCAAACTTGTAACCCACCAAACTTGTAATTTGCTGAATAGTAGCCACTGTGGCTCCAAGTGTCATAACGGGATAATTGTAAACACTAAAGCAAAACAAAAAGTCAGAAAACTCACTAAGCAATGTTGGTTTAAAGCATCTTTTTTAACATGAGCTACTCGTCGTGGTTTACATGTTTTGGAAGAGTCCATTTTAATAAAGTTTAGGTTTAGGTTTTATGTTGAAGGAGATGTGGGTCCTGTGTCAAAACAGTGATAGATATGTAGAAGCAAAATCTTCTTATGAAATAAACTTTGCAGTGGTAGGAGAAAAGATTTCTCATTTTTACTTTTGAAATATTTTCTTTGTAAAGTGACATCCACTATGACTAACTGTAATCTTGTTCCATCTGGACCAAAGTTCTGTTTTTCCATCTGCCCTCTGAGCCACTTAAGAGTCAGAAAAGTTAGAGAGAAAACAAGAGGGAGACAGTGATCGAGAGTCGATGCTGAGGAGTCAAGAGGGCCCAACAGTTTAAGAACAACTCCCTCTAATCCAGAGTGACTCACAGCGGAGCAGCAGCAGAAGGGTGAGGAAAATGTTGAGCGGGAGGAGAGAAAATGCATCATTCATTTATGCATTCAGGCTGTGTCTTCTCCCCCAGACGATGGAGTGCTGTTGTGTCCTCGTGCCCCCACTGGGTGCACACATCTACTCTGCCCTGCGGGCACAAATGCCCCACTCTTCCACTGCGAGGCTCCATGCGGACCTCAAGGCATGTTGTTGTTTTTTTCCCTTGTTTTTTTTTTATTTCCCTTATGCATGACAGATATTAAATCAAAAGCGCCTTGGCAACGGCACCCCGAGGTCCCGCCAACAAAGCACTTGTGAAGTGAATTTAATTGACGGGAAAAGAGAGAGCAAGGCAGAAGGTGGAGGCAGGGAGGATGGATAAATGAATGAGACTCAGGTGGCGTCCTTGATCATCAGTACCATCAACTAATCAACATGTGTTACCGGTGTGACTGCTCTGCTTGATACGCTGGTTTGTGTCATTTTGTTGTCACCTGCTTGTCGCAGATTATTTGTTTACATCGTCACACTTGGACAGGTCTGAGTTTATATAATGCATGCATGTGTGTATACGTATGTGAGAGTGTATGCAGCTGCATGCATGGAAGTCATCTATATGATAATGGTAAAACTACAGCATTTTATGTGTGGGAGAGATGAGTAACATTTTACTTGAAGCATCTTTGAGGAAAAGTAATGACAATAATCTCTCAGAGTAAAGCACGAATGACACTTGACACAACGGGTTAACGAATGGTGTGGATTTTCAATTTTCCGATTTCCCCTGCTAATAGCACCACTGTGATATTAGATGATGTGTTGTACGTGCTCTAGCCATTCCACTTCCTGCTTGGCCTGTACAATGCCTGCGGCTCTGTCAAAAATAGACCTATCTCGTATTTTTGGTGGAGCAGAGCAGAGAGCCGCTTCTGGTACACTAGTGGATGTGCTGCGTCGCGGCTGGTGGAATCACAAGCTTTGTCTAGAGTGGCCGTGATTGCTCCGCCGGCGGCAGTGCTGCCTGCCAACACAGCCCAGATGCGCATGGTGGAATTTAGGGGCTAGTCCGTGTCCTCGTTTAGGATCCTAGTGGCCTGAGGGTAGAAGTTCCTCCTGATCCTCACAGTGTTGGCCTGGTGTATCCGGTACCTTCTTTCCAACCTCAACAGGGGGAAAAGTTTGTTACCCGGGTGGTTTGGATCTGATTTTCTTAGCCTTTTTCTTTGCAAGCCCGGTAGGTTAAGGCAAAGTCTATTGTATGTTCAGCTGAGCGAACCACTCTTTGCAGGGCCTTGGGGTCAGCAAACTTGATGATGGTGTTGGAGTTGAAAGTGGCTACACAGTCGTGTGTGTATAGGGAGTACAGCAGGGGACTCTAAACACAGTCCTGGGGTGCTCCGATGTTAAGGATGAGGATGAAAGAGGTGTGTCTGCCCACCCTCACCACCTGAGGTTTGCCTGTCAGGAAGTCAAGGATCCACATGCATAGTGAGGTGTTTAATTCCAGGTCTTTCAGCTTTGTGACGAGCCTGGAGGAAACTATGGTGGTAAATGTTGAACTGTAGTCAATGAACATCAATCTCACATAGCTTCCTTTCTTTTACAGGTGAGATAGGGTGGTGTGGAGGATGTGTGCTATGGCATCTTCCATTGATCAGTTGGGATGGTAGGCAAACTGTAATAGGTCTACTATGTAAATGTAAACGGACTGCATTTATATAGTGCTATATATAACGACTACTCAAGGCACATTACACACAACAGGCACCATTCACCATTCATACACACATTAATACACTGGTGGCCAAGGCTTCCATACAAGCTGCACCTGCTCATCAGATTAAATTAATGCACATTCACACACCTATGGCGCAGCACTGGGAGCAATTCAGGGTTCTGCGTCTTGCCCAAGGACACTTTGACATGTAGACTGCAGGGGCCAGGGATTGAACCACTGAACTTCAGATTGGTAGACGACCGCTCTACCACTTAAGCCACAGCCACCGCAGACCCTGTGCTGGGTAGGGAGGAGCAGATGTAATCCTTGGCCAGTTGTTTAAAGCATTTCATCACTACAGAGGTGAGTGTGGTAGTCATTGAGGCAGGCTGGTCTTGTTTTCTTGGGCACAGGAATGACAGTTGACTTCTTGAAGCATATCGCTATTATAGACTGAGCCAGTGACATGATTGTGAACTAGGCTTAGCAAACTCGATTCCTTTTAAGGATTTGGGTTATTCTGAGTCACTCACTGAACTGATCCGGGTTGTGCGAATCACTTGAGTCACTTGAGTAAGTATTAATCTATAGGCGAGCCGAGGCGAGCTTGCAATGCATTATTACAATGGACTCTTCCAAAAAATGTAACCCACGATCAATTTGTCTTTGGCTCTCTGGAAACTTTCCTACAGGCTCAAATCACCCCACTCTCTCCTACATGGTCACACGTGTATATGCCAGAGTGCGCTTTGTGCTGTAATGGAGTCACAGCAGAGTTAAATGAAAGGAGAGGACCTGACGGTGAGAGCGCTGTACAGATCAAGCACTAGGTCTTAATCACCAGAGAACTGAGTAAAGGCTCATTAGCTAAATGGATTTTAATGGGGGTAGTTAGGGAGATGAAAAGACACTGTCCCTTGCACTGCATCAACACATTACCACAGGTAATGACCCTGTAGGTAATGGAGGAAGGAGGCACTCCTCTATTCCAAACTTCACTAGAGTTGCACTGTAATTACAGACTTACGGTAAGAAGAAATGCATTCATCTCATTTGTTAAATAATACAATGAAACAGAAAAACGACACACACAAAGCTTTGAAACTGCAAACATCACCAGCTCAGAGACAGAAAATCAGACATTTATTTTTTATTTTGGTAGAGACTTCTATCCAAAGCACCTTATCGTAGCATGACTGCATATATTTTCAGCTCAGGAAGCCCTGCTGGGAATCAAACCTGGACTGCTGAAAGCTATAGTGCCATGAAATCCAATAATGTGGAGAACAGCTTCATCTAAAAAATGCTTTACAACTACCGTGAGTGTGTATTTTTAAAAGCAGTGGACCCAGCAGGAAGTGAATCCTCGACTGCAACTGTTTCACTTCAAAAAACACACATATATTATACACCGAAACACAACTACATAAACACATGAAATGATAGACGCTCTCCCTAGCCCTCAAATTGCTCAGAAAAAAATAACACGCCGGATTCCCACACACGCACACACCCTCGAGAGTGATGGAGGGAGCAGACGGAGAGGGAGCAGGGGCGAGGGAGGAGTGTGTGCGTGTGTGTGTGAGAGAGAGAGGCTGGTGTTGTCATTATGCTTTTCCCTTCATTGGAGGCCTGCTCATCTGGCTAATGGGATTGACTGCAGTCATTGCAGTGTGTGGGGACTGCACACACACACACACACACACACACACACACACACACACACACACACACACACACACACACACACACACACACACACACACACATTAAAGGGAGAGAAAGAAGAAAAGAAAGATGGATGGATAAGGAGGGTAAGGAATTGGAGGTGTGACTACTCTTGTCAGACTTGCAACAGAACAATGAAGAGGAGGACTTGGTCAATAGATGCCCATAAAGATGGAGAGTGTGTATTCTCGGTGATGGGGGGATTGAGAAATAGACACAAAGAAAATGGGAGTACTATGGATAGATCGAGATGTCAATAGCAACCTCAAACTACTGAGAATGAAGAAGAGAGGATCAAATAAATGATACCTAGAAGGAGAATGATGGGTAATAAAAGGAGAGGAAGATAGATGGATGATGGATGGATGGATGATCCTGGGGTTTTCACAAAAAGTAAGGGGAAAACGGATGAAAAGATAAAGATGCAACAAAGAAAAAAAAATGTGGGAGACAGAATGAAAGGGAAGATGTGAGGAAGACTAGAGAAAAAAGGACAAAAAGATGAAGCAGCAGGAACACGATGAAGGAGGGAAGTGAAAAGAGAAGAATAGATGAAGGAAAGGAGATGGTGAAGAAGGGGGTCAAAAGAAGGAAAGCAGGATGGTAGATAAAATGCTGATCCATTCATTTTTAACCATCCATCGTGTCATCCTGAAACATAACTTTCTAAGATGAAGCACCTGCCTATGCTCTTTTTACTTGTCTGTCACCTTTTCACCTCTCAGAGTGCAAATTCACACTGTTCCTCCAATTTAACAAGAATCCAAACTTTTCCTCCTCTGTTTTTCTGTATCAATACAAATGTCACCCTGTACTGGCCTCTCCAGCTGAGTTATATCTATATTTTTGTATGTGTGTGTGTGTGTGTGTGTGTGTGTGTGTGTGTGTGGTTGTGTACGAGTGAGTGACAGAATCCAGCAGAGTACGAAAAAGTACAAAAGAGATTTTCTGTGGTCCATTAGTGGCCTTGAGAGGAATAAAACCTCCTCTCCATCTGCTCTACTGGACAATGACACAACGGGCCAACACCTCTGCCACGACCCCTGACTCCCACTGCTTGAAGATAAACAATGGCATTCTGTGTGTGTGTGTGTGTGTGTGTGTGTGTGTGTGTGTGTATGTGTGTGTTTGCAGGGCCACGGCTCATTTTGTACATTTGACCATCAACATTTGATCACCATGCGTGAAATTTTCACATTCTACACAATTTTTATTTAAGATCATTTATCACAAAGTCTCAGGCAGGGCCAGGCCATATGTTTGACTAACTGTTGACATGACTGTTTTTAAAAACACAAAACAATAAAACAAGTTTTTATCTTAGCAAAATGTTGTTGAACACCAGTTCAGAACTGAGGTATGTTTAGCAAAATAAGGATCTTTTGTAGTCACTTGCTGAAGATGTGATGATTCTGCAACAAGGTCACACTAAATACAACTGAAGAAAAATGAGAAGTCAATTTAAACTTTCAGAGTGCAGCTCCACACTGAAGCACATATCAGCCGAATGTTATAGCTGACTGAGTGAAAGCGTGATAAAAGGGAGAGAAGACAGGATGTCAGATAGACACAGGTGGAGGGAACAAAAACAGCAGGAGAGAATGATTGAAACATAGTGTAGAATCTATTACTAAAACCATCAGGGGGGATGGATGGACAGACAACTCAAAGAGAAGATTGGTAAACAACAAGGGAAGAGACAGATAATCAACCCTGGCTTCTGAAACCTGAGGAGAAGTGAACCTGAACTAATGGATGTGACAGTGCTGATGGTAGATGTACTTTTACAAAGTGGATTATGAATCTTTTAATGATACAGACTCAATTTTATGCGTGTTGGAGTGTTTAAAAATTACCACTTCTCCACCACCAAAAATGGAGTGCAAAACAGATAGAGAGAGGTTTACACTGATGGGAGCTGAGCTAAATCACTACAAAAAGATCTTATATTTAGTTGTGGCTGATAAAAGTAAGCAGTATAACACAAAAAAATCTTTATTTGTATCCTGTAAAATTATGAATGGAGGAATAAAAAAGGAACTAAAAGCAGGTCGTGAATTGAGTAAAAGCATTTATAAAAATAAAAATAAAACGCCCATTCTGTATGTTGCCACAGTGGACATTTAAGCCATCCCATTTTACAATATGTAAGTGATGAAGACACACCAGTTCTTTATTGAATAAAGGAATGCTAATAAACTCCCACCCAAGCACATCTTTGCTCTAATCCTGCTCTAGGATACCTTAGTGAAAAGTTAGGTTCTACCTAGAGCTGGGCAATATATCGATTTTATACTGATATCGTGATATGAGACTAGATATCATCTTAGATTTTGGATATCATAATATCGTAAATGGCTTAAGTGTTGTCTTTTCCTAGTTTTAAAGGCTGCATTACAGTAAAGTGATGTCATTTTTTGATACCAGACTGTTCTAGCTCTTCTATTATTTTTACCTTTACCCACTTAGTCATTATATCTACATTACTGAAGATTATTTATCTAAAATCTCATTGTGAAGATATTTTGTTAAAGCACCAATTGTCAACCCTATAATATTGCCACAATATCGACATCAAGGTATTAGGACAAGAATATCGCGATATCTGATTGTCTCCATATCGCCCAGCCTTAGTTCTACCTGCTGGATATGTCTGGATCCTTCTCTGATTCTGTGCTCAGCACGGTTAATGCATTCACAGATTCCTCAATGAGAGAGTTGTCTTGGTATAACAAAAGCAACCAATCATCTCCACCATCGTCTCATTTATTTACAGTAGGTAACTGATTTCACAGACACACGCTTCACAAAGAACCAATCCTTGTATTAAAAATCAGGTTTTTGTCAGTTGGCAATGTCACCCAGTTTTGATAAAGTGAATATATCGTATTTTGATTCATTAGTTTATTCCATATCCCATATGTATGATTCATCAACACTACACCAGTCACTACACTAAATCAATCAGAGATTGTAGCATACAACATGGCAAGTTGGTAAATCTGATATGGTGAGATGAGGTAATAAAATTACCAACACTCAAGGTACTGTGACATCATGAACTGGTGAGTCATGAAATTACCAAAATGTCTGAATAAGTCATGCTGCTATACAGACAGACAGACATGTTTCCAGTCTCAGACATAAATGACAAGCAAGTAATCCACTTGCCAGTCACCCAGCCAGTCAGCTATGCACGAGGGCTCTGTGCTGTTGTGTATTTGTGTAGAGCACAGTGACTATTGGCGAGCTGTCAGTTGCTGTGACACACATCCTGACGTGCAGTAGCCCTCTAAGGCCTCCCCTGGAGTATGTCAAGAAGAGGCAGGGGAAAGAAAGTGTGTGTGTGTGTGTGTGTGTGTGTGTGTGTGTGTGTGTGTGTGTGTGTGTGTGTGTGTGTGTGTGTGTCCGTCCATGTGCGTCTGTCTGAGTCTGCAGGTGGTAGAAAGGTGTGGGTGTAGATCAATAATAATCAGCTGCAGTAGAACTGGAAGTTCACCCAACATAGACTCACCTCAAACACACACACACACGCACGCACGCACGCACGCACGCACACACGCACGCACACAATCACACACACACACACACACACACACACACACACAAATGCACACACAAATACATGCACAGCAGCACTCAAAAAACAATCAATATACCTTGTGACACTGCGTTGTAGCCCGAACTATAGTGACAGCCCTAAACCAAAGGAAATACACACACACAATCATACACACCCAAAACAACCTCAAACAAAAGCGCTTACTCGCACTCAAAAGTACCAACTCAAAAATTCCTGCATCTAATTTCATCGATTTTCCATTCACCTCGGCACCCTCATCTTTCTCTCCCCGCTCCACATCCTCAACCCCCACCGAGCCACCCATCCTCTCTTTCTTTACCTCTTCGAAGTGGTCTTGATGATGTCAGAGACTTTCTGTATGTAATCAGTGGCGAGCACCACAATTTCTTCGTCTTCTG